>NW_026596117.1:26352414-26360384 GCF_907164565.1 Psammomys obesus | reverse complement strand
AATAATAATAATAATAATAATAATAATAATAATAATAATAATAATAAATAGATATAGTGGCTAACAGCTGTGTTTTGGTGAAGAGGGTTGGAAAAAGAAGCCAGCAATGGAGACTTAAAAGTCATTAGAAATGTCTGAAGAAAAGCATAAAAAAAAAATGTATGAAGTTAGGGGCTAGCTCAGTGGTTAAGAGAACTGGCTGCCCCTCCAGAGAACGAGTGTTTCATTCCCAGCACTTACATAACATCTCAATCACCTGTAACTCCAGTTCCAAAGGATCCAATGTTATCTTCTGACTTCTTTGGGCACCAGGCATATATTCAGGCAAAACACCCATAAACATAAAATAAAAACATTTTATTATTGTTGTTGTTAATTATTATTATTATTATTTGATTTTCAAGACAGGGTTTCGCTGTGTAGCATTGGCTGTCCTGGACTCACTCTGTAGAGCTGGCTGGACTTGAACTCACAGAGTTATGCCTACCTCTGCCTCCCTGAGTGCTGAGATTACAGGTGTGCACCCTGCTAATAAAAAACATTTTTAAAAGACAAGAGTTCAATAAAAATTCTGTCTTTTCAATTTGGTAATTAAGAGAAAACTGACCTTAATTTTAGTGTTAGAGAACAACAGAATCCCCATTTCAGAAGGTATGAGAGTGGAAATTGTAGGTAATTCTCTTAAGTTTGGAAGGAAAGAATAAGAAGTTGGCAGTGGGAGAAGTTTATAAACCAATCTGGTTTCACTTTAATGTTTTTGAGAGGATTAACAATAACTAAATGGGAATTTTTATATATTTGGCTAGCGTAAGCGTTCCATTTTTTATTTGCCTTTACTTTTTAAGAAACATGAGAAATTAATGTTAGACTTTATAAACCAAACTTAATTATTGTTGGTAATTCTCCTTAGGATTATGAAAATGCTGAAAATGCTTCAACTCAATCTAAAGTTATAAATAAAAAAGATAAAAGAAAGAACCACCAGGGGAAAGACAAACCTCTTACAGTGTCGCTGAAAGACTTTCAGTGTGAAGGTAAGTGTGTGCGCCACCTGCTACCCAAGGGCCTTTCAGCTGTTGGTCTTGTCTTTTTAGTGACTTAAACTCTGTGTGGCAGAGGCTCCTCCTGCCTCTGCCCTGAGGTTACAGGCTTGTTTCATGTCATTAATGTGATGCTGGGATCAGACCCAGAAGCTTGCTTACACTGGCCCAGGAGTCCACGTACACCTCTATTTTGAGGTATACCTCTACCATTTATACCTCTACCTGTTTTGAGTCTTTTTATAGTTATGGGTCCTTTTTCAGTGTACCATCTAGAGTATAAAGGTGTAACCCTGTGTTTCAGTTCATTTTGTACTGCTGTGGTAGTGTCCACCAAGAGGAAGTTCAGTGTAAGATGCCACATTCTCTCAGTGATGCATGCTGCACAAGTGGTAGACAGCAAAGGGCAAAAGAGAGAGTGCTGTGTGACTTCCTGGGGAGATAAGAACAGATATTTACTCACTCAGGAGAGGGCACCAAAAGCAGACCAAAAAACAGTTGTCTCCAAGTCTAGCTCGCATAACCAGTAAATTTACTGGGTTTCCTTACAGAGGCATGGGTGAGAGGTCACCTATAGGATGGCTGCATCACCAAAAGCCCACCTCAAACATGACACCCTGAAGACCACTGCCCAACCTGAAGTTTCTTGTCTAACTGTTGAATTGATTTAGTAATTTTCTTGTGTAGGTCTTCAAGTTCTTATCCGTTTGTTTGGATTTTTGTTGGTGGTTGATTTTTTTTTTAAAGTTATTTATTCACTTTACATCCTAATCATAGGCCCCTCCCTCCTCTACTCCTGGTCCCACCCTCCTTCCCTCTTTTCCATATCTTCCTTCCCCTCTCTCTCAGAAAAGAGGACCCCCCACCTTCCCCTCCCAGCACATCATGTGGCATCAGGCCTGAGCACATTTTCTATCACAGTGGCCTGGCCAGGCAGCCCCACCAGGGCCCATGCAACAGAGTCCTTGTCCAAGACAGCCCCACCTCCTCTTACCAGGTCACCCACATGAAGACCAAGCTGTCCATCTTGTACATATGTGTTGGGGGCCTAGGTCCAGTCTGTATATGGTCCTTGGTTGGTGTTTCAGTCTCTGCAAGCCCCCTGGGGTCCCGGTTAGTTGGCCCTGTTGGTCTTGTAGAGCTCCTGTCCCCTGCTCGTTCTTCTGTCCTTTCTCCCACACTTCCACAAGGCTCCCTGTGCTCTACCCAATGTTTGGCTGTGATCGCTGCTGGGTGGAGCCTCTTAATAGACAGCTATGCTAGGCTTCTGCCTGCAAGCATAGCAAAGTGTCCTTAATAGTATTAGGGACTGACTCTCTCCCATGATGTGGCCAGGCACTGGTTAGACATTCCCTCAATCTGCTCTGTCTTTATCCCTGCACATCTTGTAGCAGCATAAATTTTAGGTTGAAGTTTTTGTAGGTTGGTCAGTATTCCCCTCCCTCTACTTGGAGTCCTGTCTGGTTAGAGGGTAGCCTCTTTAGTCTCTATGTCCCCTACCAGTAGGGGTGTCTGGTAGAGTCACCCCCAAATCCTCCTAGAAGCCTACCCTGTCATAGGTTTCCAGCCTGTCTCAGAGATGTCCCAGGCCATGGTTTCTCTTCTCTCTGCATGCCCTCTGTCCTCCTTCCCTGCCTCCCTGGCTCTCCCCACATCAGATCCCCACCCTTATTTCTCTCAGCACTCCCTCTCCTATCCTGTTCCCTCTCTTCTGCCTCTAAGGTGTTTTTGACAATTCAGGGATCTGGTGGTCTTTGCTCTCTGGTGCTGAGAACCAGTCAGCTGTGGCAGTTCCAAGAGGAATCCTCTGTCATGGCGTTTGAGTGTCTTTGTTGTGTTTGTGCCACTGTTGGAGTGTATGTGACCATCTGTTGTTTTACATTTAGTTTCTGTGAGTCTTCTCTTCTATTTCTGATTGCAAAGGTGAATGCTGCAGATCTCCTGTGTGGATGCATCTGCTGCGGAGCTGCGCCCCTTTGCTGGTGTGTTAAGGCGGGCTAAATTGTAGTAGTCCCTGGCTGTTAGTCAGGTCACCAGCCCCTCTGAGCACTAGCAAGGGAAGGAGAGAGGTGCAGTGAGAGGTCCCTGAGGTCTGCTGTGCTCTTGTTTCTTGGCAGTTGGGTTCAGCCTCCTTTTGGGTTCTTGCAGTGCACATGTTCCTTTTGGGGCTCCTACTGTACCAGGTGCCCTGCCCAGAAGTCATCTCAGTATGCACGGTGTGGTGTGGTTGGCTGTCCCAGCAGGCTTTCTTTTGAAAAAAAAAAAAAAAAATTATACGTGGCCTCAAGTTCTATTTTCTATAGCTCTTTTATTCCTCTCTTGGCGTTTTTTGTGTGTGTGGTTTCTTTTTGTTTTTGTTTTTGTTTTTTTATCGTAACCATTTTGCACCCAAAGTTCTGCTCACACAGACATTCACCTACCATCTTTGGTGTTTTTGGTTTGTTTGTTTGTTTGTTTGTTTTTTGGGGTTTTGTTTTTGTTTTGGTGGAAGCTTCTTAGAACAAGGTGCAGTGTTTCCAGAACTGGAATTGTTCATGGTGGGTTGTTAGTTTGTTTCCCAAGGGGACAGAGGCTAGAACCAAGGTTCCATTGCTTAATAATTTTCCAATGACAGTTGCATTTCAACATGAATTTTATAGTGACAAAAATTTAAAACAAATTTGTTTAGAAATAACCATTTGAGGGCTTAAAAATTAAATCAGTCAGTGGGACTCTATAAACTTAGTAAAAGATTACCATTTCCATGTTGTGTTTCTGAATTTGTCCCTTTTCTAAAACGAAGTAAAAGTAAAATGACATTTTTACTTTTTGAAAAATTAAATCTGATAGTTCAAGGTGTGGTGGTATGTGCCTGTAATCCCAGAATGTGGGAGGCAGGAAGGTCATTAGTTCCAGGCCAGTCTGGGTGACATTGTAGAAAAAGAGTGTTCCTTCTTTCAGACAAAACAAATGAAAACACATTGTCTCGGGACCTGGTTGAGCTTAAGGTAGACTTGGAATAACTTTTGTAGGTTTTAGCAATTTTTGGTTACCTCTTCAAGTTATATGGAAAATAAAATTTTATAGTGAGATAGTACATTTATAGTCACTGTGAAATAGCAAAGATAAGGGATGATATTGGCCAATAAACTTTTACAGACAGCCCTTAAAGCTGTTTCTAATAGGGACCTGTGAACACAGTACAGCAGCCACTATTCATGTGTCATATTAATAACCTGCAAATGCAATTTCTTAGAAGCATTATGCACATTTCAGGTGCTCAGTAGCTACATGTGACTAGAATCTTTCATATTATCCTGTCTTCTGGAACCACAGGGAATTTTATTAGCCAGTGCTCTGTCTATACTAGTTAGAATCATTGCTGACGAAGAAGCAGCTGTTTGTGCATTGACACAGTAGGAAGCCATTTGGCTCATAGGCACTTGGCCTTAATATTAGACTTCCTGTATTATTTTGTGAGGATAAATGCTGCTATAGCAATAATTTAAAAAATAAATATAAAAAAAATTTAAAGATTTCAGAAACTAAGAGTAAACTTGGAGGTTTTGCCTTCATTTGAAGATCAAGAAAATTCTTTCTGGGGCTGGAGAGATGGGTCAGAAGTGCTTGCTTCTCTTACAGAGGAGCTGTGTTCCAGTCTGAGCACCCATGTCAAGCAGCTCACAGCTACCTGGAACTCCAGTTCCAGGAGCTCTGATGTCCTCTTCTGGTCTCTGTTGGCACCTGCACACGTGTGGACACACACACTAAAAATAAAAAAAATAAAAAAAAAATTTAAAAAGGAAGAAAGTTTTCCTATAATCTACTCTAAGCAAGTTACTTTGGTTTAGGGCTAAAACATAACATGTTAAAGTAAAACAAGTTTATCAAGAAGCATTTTTTTTTAATAGTAAGCTTGGGTCTATGGAGACTGCTTAGCAGTTAAGAGGAGTTAAGGCTGAGCTTCCAGAGTACTCTTATTCAGTTTACAGGACCCACAATTGTCTGTAGCTACAGTTCCAGGGAAACCAGTGCCCTGTTATGGCCTCCTTAAACACTTCTTGAGTAAGACAAACATGCTGGCAAAACACCCATAAAGTAAGATAATTAATTTTTATATAATTATGTAAATTATATAAAATTATGTAATTTTACATATTTCTTGTATGAATATTTTGTCTGAATGTACATCTGTACACCACATGCATGCCTGGTGCCTGTGGAGGTCAGGAGAGGGTGTCACATGCCCTGGAACAGGAGTTACAGGCAGCTGTGAGCCACGATGTGGGTGTTGGGAATCAAACCCAGGTCCTCTGAAAGCACAACCAGTGCTCTTGATCACTGAGCCATCGCTTCAACCCCAAATTTTTTTAAAAAGAAAGAAATTTCATTAAAATATCTGCAGAAGTATAGAGCGAATACTTTCTAGGGGCTAGAAGGATGGCTCACGTGGTAGTAGGCTTGTCCACCATGCAGGAAGCTCTGAATTTGATCCCTCCACCACATACACTGAGCTTTATCGTACGTGCCTGTAATTGCAGCATTGAAGAGAGGGAGGTGGGAAGATCAGAAGGTGAGTTTCCTCCTCAACTACATAATGAAGTGGGATACATGAGTCAAAATGTGTGTCAAAATATTTTATTTATTTTATTTTTTAACTTTTATTAATTATAGTTTATTCACTTTGTATTCCCCCATAAGCTCCCCCTCTTCCCCTCCCGATCCTACCTTCCCTCCCCCTTCTTCACGCATGCCCCTCCCCAAGTCCACTGAGAGGGGAGGTCCCCCTCTCCTTCCTTCTGATCTTAGTCCAGATCTCATCAGGAGGGTCTGCATTGTCATCTGTGGCCTGGTAAGGCTGCTCCCCCCTCAGGGGGAGGTGATCAAAGAGCAGGCCAATTAGATTATGTCAGAGGCAGTCCCTCTTCCCATTACTAGGGAACCTACTTGGGATACTGAACTGCCATGGGCTACATCTGTGCAGGGGTTCTAAGTTATCTCCATGCATGGTACTTGTATGAGTATGAGTCTCTAGTCAAAAATATTTTTAAAACTTGTAATTTATTTTCTCTGTGTTTGATTTAAGTTGTCAGCACACTTATTAGCTACATTAAGCATATAGCAGAGAGACGCTACATATTCTTTACAGCTTGTGTTGATCACAGTTGTGACTTTTCCTTGGATTATGGCATCATATTGCTAAGTAGAACATAGCAGAAGAATGACCCTTTGGTAGTTTGATGTAAACTAATGGTTTTGAAATTGACTATGTTTTGTACTGTTCTGATGAACAATTTATATAGAAAATGAAGCAATCTTTCTAATCGATGGTCATAAGAAAGCTATTCTGTCAGGTTCTTCTTTGAGAGGGAATAATACAAGAACATTGTTAAGAAATTAGATATCCTTATCACCCTTAAAGCCTAGCATTTAGTCTTGTATTTTAGATTCAGGTGTTCCCTCCTCATCCTGCTCTCAGTCACTCCTACCTAGAAGAGCTATGTGGAAGTTTCTGTGTCCATGGTTCGCTTCATCTATAATTTGTTATTGTTCTATTGTGGAACTCTATAAATGCATCTCTATAAATATGCATAAATTATGTTAAGGATTTTATTACAGTACAACCAAACCACTTTGTGTATCTTAAAAGTAATATAGTCAATATTTTTTTTTAAAAAAAACTTATTTATTATTTATCCAGTGTTCTGTCTGCATGTATGCCTGCATACCAGAAGAGGGTACCAGATCTCACTATAGATAGTTATAAGCCACCATGTGGTTGCTGGGAATTGAACTTAGGACCTTTGGTTTGGTTTGGTTTGGTTTTCTGAAACAGGGTTTCTTTGGGTAGCCATGGCTATCCTGGAACTTGCTCTATAGAGCAGGCTGGCCTCAAACTCACAGAGGTCGGCCTGCCTCTGCCTCTGCCTCTGCCTCTGCCTCTGCCTCTGCCTCTGCCTCTGCCTCTGCCTCTGCCTACTGAGTGCTGGGATTAAAGTTGTGCGCACCACCACTGCCCAGCGAACTCAGTACATTTGGAAGAACAGCCAAGACTCTTAACCTCTGAGCCATCTCCCCAGCCCTAGCCAATAGCTTTTAAGAATATACGCTGCTATCATATTTTTCATTTCATTCAACAAAGACAGTAATCTGAACATTTTCAGTTAATAGTCCTCTGATTTTAGACAATTTTCTGTCCTCTGAAAAACACATAAAGCCAGGTTAAGTGATTTATATATAAAACTCACATACTTAAAATTTAATGACATCCCTTGATGTGACAGCATCTACCAGGATAGAAGATGGAGTTAGCCTAAGCTCAACAAAACCAGCAGGTCTGTGCTATATTTTAACTTTCTAAGCCTAAAAGCAAATCAGATGTGAATTATAGAAAATTATGTTTCTTACACTTTTTAATTTTAACATTTTCAGTTGCTTTGTTTTTTTACATGTTAAGATATTTGTATTTGTTAATTCTTACCTGTAAAACTTTTCTTTTTTCATTTACAGATCATATTAGTAAAAAGACAGAGGTAAGTTTTACTAAGATTGTCCTGTAGTCTAGAAAACACTGAATAATAGTACTTCAGTTATTAGCAGTAAGTCTTTTTCTAAAGATATGGCCACTTAAAGGTTTGTCTGGATTAAACTCATTGTGTTTCTGGTATCATAAGGATAGAAATACAGTAGAATAAAAGTGATTATTTGCATAAACTACAGTTTCATTTGGTAATACTATCCTAATCTGTGTGTATTACAAGCTTAAAATTCAAAGAAGTATTTTAATCTTCAAATGTGCACTTTCATTTTTATATTTGTCTATGTGTTCATTCTTTTGTATGGAGGAAGGCATGTGTGTGCACAGGTGTGTGCTCACAAGTGTATGGGTGTAGCTGTTCACGTGTGTGTGTGTGTGTGTGTGTGTGTGTGTGTGTGTGTGTGTGTGTGTGT
>NW_026596117.1:26334065-26352404 GCF_907164565.1 Psammomys obesus | reverse complement strand
TGTGTGTGTGTGTGTGTGTGTGTGTGTGTGTGTGTGTGTGTGTGTGTAGGCCAGGGAACAAGTGCAGATGTTGTTCCTTAGGTGGTGGGAGAAGAGAACTGCCTCTTACAGGTTGTCTTCTGACCTTTGCCTGTGTCATGGCACACATGCCACCCTATAGAAAAAAATAATTTTAAGACTTTATGCTTCTAGATATTGTGATACATGTTTACAAATCTCACACTTGGTAGGCAGAGGCAGTAGATTATGGTTAAAGGCAAGCCTAAGCTACATAGCAAGACCCTGTGACAAAGAATCAAAGCAAAACAAAACAAAAAAAGCCAGGGTGAGGTGGCGCACAGGGTGAGGTAGTCCCAGCACTCTGAGAGGCAGAGGCAGGTGGATCTCTATGAGTTTAAGGCCAGGCTAGTCTACAAAGTGAGTCCAGGACAGCCAAGGCTACACAGAGAAACCCTCTCTCGAAAAAAAAATGCAGAAAAACAAAAACAAACAATTCCCAAAAAGGCTGAAAAGATATCTCAACATATAAAAGTGCTTGCTGCCAAACCTGACTACCTGAATCTGATTCTTGAGACCCATTTGGTGGAAGGAGAGAACTGACTAATATCATCTGTTACAAATACTTGAGTAGTGGGGGACTGGAAAAGAAGCATGTATAGATGGACCTTTAGGAAGATTGTGTATTATGGTGTATTAAGAGATCTTTACGTTGTAAAGCTGTCTATCTGTCCCTTAGGTTACATGGAACCTTTAGAAATGGGTGGGGTGGGGAGCAGTAAGAAACTGTTAGGCTGCAGGGATGGCTTGCTGGTGTAGAGTGCTACAGGGTTGTCAGGGATGGCCAAAGTTGAGATGTAAGAATCTGAGCATCCTGCATACACCTGCAGTCCAGCTTTGAGAGGGGCAGAAACAGGAGGATTTCTGGGGCCTATGGGCTTACAGCCTAACTGAGATGATACAAGCTCCAGCTTAGGAGAAAGATCTTGCCTTAAGGAATAGGTAGGAAGTGATTTAAAAAGGGGGGGGGTTTCCAGTTCTGGTCTCTGCACACATGTGCAGAAGTACTCAGATATATACAAATACAAGATCAGACTGTTCAGGCCTTTACAGATACACCTGCTCTAGAGAAACTTCCACATACCAACTTAGCTGTTGATACTTGTGTGTGTTCTGACCAAGCCTACCCCTTACTACTTACCCAGAACTGGAACAATCAGATGCTTGTCTTTAGTAAAGGGTTGTAAAGTAATGATGATACAGCTCAAGGATAAACAAAACTTACAGCTTAAAACTAGTGCTTAACTTAAATATAAGTCAAGCCTCAGGAGGGCCATCTCTGCTACACAAGGGTCTGGGCTCAGATGTGTAAGGGAGGCGACACCTAAAGCAGTTGGGCAGCTGGAGATGTTGCTGATGGTGGACCATTTGCTACTATGAGTAGACCCGTGCTGATTCCCAGCAAATCTAGGGGATGGATGTTTTGTCTGAAAACTCACCTGGTCTCTCCAACAAGAACATGTGAGAAGAAAAAGTAGGTTGTGGAAAGGGTTGTGTTCTGGATTAGAAGAGACTTGCGAGATCACCAACTGTAATGTGCAAGTCTTAGTCATATTATGCCATGGTGTCCCTGTTGCAAAATACCTAAGCCAAGGAAGTATATGGGTTAAATAAAACAAACAATAAAGTTACACCTTTAGCGCTGTTTGCCTAATAACAAAAAAATGGGGGTGATAAGCACTAAACTCAGGGTCTTAGTTACTTTATGGAGGCAAGAAGATGAGTGTTGGGAGAGTACAGAGAGTACAGAGGTACAGGTAGGTCATGCTCTAGTTTTCAAGAGAAATGGGTTTGGGGTGGCTTTTTTGAAGCAGCTTTACTGACTGGCAATGTGGCTCAGTGGGAAAGCACTTGCTGCCAAAGCCTGATGACCCACATGACAGAAGAAGATCACGAACTCTTAAATAGAACAAGGTCTTCTCTGGCCTCCATCCCCTTCAGTAAGCAAAACACAATATAATAGCTTTACTGTTTCATAGTTTGCGTCAACTCAACCATTGCATGTTATAACTAAATCATGAAGAAAGACAAGCTGAGAGTCAAATCTAGGGTCTCAGATATATTAAATAGTTTCTTTACCATTGAGAAAAATTCCCGGCCCCATTTGTAGTGTATCTAAGGAGTTATGTGAGCATGATCACAATCTAGATTTAGAGTTGTCTATAATCTCCCAGAGTTCCCTTGTACTCCCCTTTTGAGTCCCTGGCAATGACTATTCTGTCTTTTTATTTCTACAGATTTGCATTTTCTGGTAACCTATGAACAAACTCAGTGTGGTCTTTTACGATTGATTTTTTTCACTTTGGATAGTTTTGTTAGGTTGATCTATGTTGTACCATGTGTCAGTAGTTCATTCAGCTAGACATACTGCAAACTCTCCCAGCACTGAGGAGACAAGACCATCTTGGTCTACATATTTCCGAGCCAGCCTCCACTACAGAGTGAGATCCTGCCTCAAACCAAGAAATAATAGTGTATTCAGCTTTATTGCTGAATTTATTCCATTGTGGAAATGTTTTTATTCAGTTACTACAAACGTTTGATATTTACATAGTTCTGTGTTTTTATTTCTCAGGTTGCTGTTTAGGACTGAAATTGCTAGATTGTACAGTTTTGTTTTGTTTTGTTTTTACAGACGTAGGGGTTGAAAATGCTTACCTGTTTATAATGTTCTGGAGATTGAGCCCAGGACCTTGAGCAGCTAGGCAAGCATTTTACTACTGAGTTTCATTTAAAGACCTTTTAACTCATTTGTTTGTTTTTGTTTTTAATTTTTTTTATTTGAGACAGGGTTTCTCTGTATAGCCTTGGTTGTCCTGGATCCACTTTGTAGACCAGGCTGGCCTCAGATTCACAGAGATCTGCCTGCCTCAGCCTCTCAGAGTGCTGGGATTATAGGTGTGCACCTCCACGCCGGGCTCCTTTTAACTCTTTCAAAATGATCTCAGTAAGTTATGTAGGCTGGCTTTGAACTCTCTCTGTATCTAGGCAAGCCTTGACCTGATTCTCCTGCCTCAGCCTCCTAACTAGCTGGAATTATAGGCCTGCAATAGGAAACCTGGTTGAAATGTTTAACTGCTTAAGAACCTGTCAAACTGTTTTAGAGCATGGATATGTCATTTACTAGTCTCACCAGTGGTGTATGAGAACTTCTAGTTCTTCTAACACTGTGTCCTAGCAGGGATATAGTCTATATCATTGAATTTCAGTTGCATTTTCCTGATGACTAATAAGTATGTTTTCATGTGCTTATCGAAATTCATTTTTGAGCAGTCTTCTCAACTCATCTGCCACATAAGTTTGTTTTATGTGTGTGTCATTCAGAAATACTAAGAGGTTTGGGGGATAGGAATAATGGTAAAGAGGAGCAGCAATCAAAAGATGTTAGGTGTGTTGTGCATGCCTTTGATCCCAGCATAGAGATAGATGTGGGTCTCTATGAATTCAAGGCCAGCTGAAGCTGCATAGTAAATAGTGAGATCAGTCTAAAAAAAAAAAAAATCAGACAAACAGGGCCACTGAATAGTGTAAATGCAAAACTGGCTAGTTGTCATCAGCATGCTCCTTCCATGTTCAACACTGTTTTATACTTTAAAACGAGATCTTATGAGAATATAGTAGCTTTATGAAGCAATACTTGGAATGATATTTGTGCCACTTGGCAGTGGCTCCTGGGCATCACAAGCCTTGATTGCTTAGTGGGATGCCTGTTCTGTCAGCCTTCCTGGTGTTCCTGGGATCAGACACTAAGCAGTGTCTTAGTGCCCTGTAGAGCTTGAGGTTCTCTGAGGTACTTAACTATCTCATGTATATTGATACACAAGTAAATTTTCATTCAAACACTTCACTTTCTTAGGTGATAAGAAGGCAAAACAGTGAGCAGCCATTGAACTGTATATGACTGTTTATGTTTACAAATGCAGTTGAACTGATAAAAGTCTATACTGAAGCTAAGACCAGTGGGGACAGGAGAAGCATGTCCTTCAGTCTCTGTGCTTGATAACAAAAAGGGAAAACTCTGCTTTGTTAGAGAATGTCCAACTTTGAGTAATTTGATAGTTGGTGTTAAAATCACATCTCTTTAATATATTGTTTTTATATGTATGCACGGTTTATGTCGAAATGACTGTTGGATATTTCTATGCAGAGGAAAACATTGGATGCCTTCTGCACACTATAACAAAACTAAGTCATAGTGGACCGCAGAAGTATATAACCTAAAACCAAGCTGCAATTTAGCCCCTTGAGAGGCTGGGGGATGGCTTGGACAGGGGAGTTGGGAGTGGCAGGCAGGAGTTGCAGCTCCATAGTCAAGTGCCCACCCTCTGTACCAGAGAGGCCATGCCTAGTTTTGAGCTCCAACAACCACAAAGGCAGATCAAAGTTGAAAGGTTTGCTAAATATAAGAGCTGGAACCCCGAGACTCAGAAGAAAACAGGATGTAAAGTGATAAAGTGCTCATGTAGCATATATACAATCCTGAGTTCAGTCCCTAGTAAAAAAAAAATTAAAACTTTTAATTTTTTTGTGTTTTAATAGAGGACATCATAAAAAATTTTGCTAAGGCAACTTATGAGAAAAAATTTTGCAAGTATTTGATGAGATGTTTATTTAAAACATTTTTATATGTATACACGTTCATGTGTGTGTACATGTGTGTGTTTGTGGGGACCAAAGGTCAATGTCCACTGCCTTCCTCAGTTGCTCTTTACCTTATTACTGTGTTGGAAGGGGGTGATGTCAAACCATTTTATTTACAGGCTTGAAAGTGGGAAGGAACAGAAAACATTCATGAAATCTGGCAGGACAAAATTTTCTAGCTTCTCTGTCACTAACTGGGATTATAGGCATTTGTCACCATTCTCAGCTTTTTAGGATGTATAAATTATTTTCTTTTAGATCTATAATTATTATAAATATGCATATATGTCTGGGGAATATCTCTGCACTTGAGTGCAGAGGCCAGGAGATGCTGTAAGATTCCCCTGGAGCTGTAGTTACAGGCTTGTGAGTCACCCAGAGAAGTGGGTGCTAGGAACTGAACTCAAGCAGGGAAGGGGACATCTCACTAGCCAGAAGTCAAATCCTTAGAACTTAAAAGTAAGTAGGCAAGTAACTCAGTTAAAAAATGAACAAAGGCTCTAAGTAAACATTTCTCAAAAAAAGATTATAGTGTTCAGTAAGCACAGAAAGCAGGCCTGCTCCATTAACCATAGGAGAAATCAACTCAAGACCCTGATGAAATAGTTGTTCACATCCATGAGAGTCTTCAATAAAAACATAATTACATATGGGTGAGAATATGCAAGTTAGAACTGTGTCGTGTCACTGATGGGATTGTAAAGTAGTGAGCTGCTTGGAGCACAAGCTGGAAGATTTCACAAGGTAAAACATAGACTTTGCACACCATCCAGTAACCTTACTCCTAGGCATACTCACAACAGAATTGGAAACATCCATAAACGTGTTGAATATAAATGTTTGTAGCAGCAGTGTTCATAACAGACAAGAGAGATGTCCATCCACCAGTGTCAAGAAAACAGTGTGAAATGAAAGTCTAACCTGTGCCATTACATGGGACAGTTTTGTAAACATACTGATAGATCACAGAAGTTTGGAACAGAAGATGCAATTGTCATGTTTGTAATGAAATATCTAGAATACATAAGTTTATAGACACAGAAAATTAGTGTTGCTTAGGGCTGAGGAAAATATTAGAAAAAAGAGCGACCGCTAATGGCTGCAGGGGGAGGAGAATGTAGAGCTGTTTCTGGTGCAGTTGTACAACACTGAGAGTGCGTGCACCAACCCTGGCTTTTTACACGCTGGCAGAGGAAAATGGTGTATGTATAGTGAACACTTAAGAGGCAAGTAGTGTCTGGGCATGTTACAGAGCCACAGTTTAAGCATGTGAGAAGTGAGGCAAGATGACCATAAGTTCCAGACCAATCTGGGCTCTGCCTCTAAGAGATGTCAATCATATGAAACTCCAAAATACCAAGAAACTAGAAAAAGACTCTTGCAAGTGTGCCTCTCCTGCTTCTCTTCTGGAGACAGGGTAGAGTGATAGATAGTCTCCTAGCAAGCGTTTCCTTTATTTTTCTAGTGACTCATGAGGTCTAATGAATTGTATATATTTGTATTGAATGATAATAACTCATGCTTTATTTTGACAGGAATCGAATTCTTCACAGGCTTTATCACACGATGGGGGATTCTTCAATAAACTGGAAGATGATGTTCATAAGATTCTTATTAGAGAAAAAAGGAGAGAACAACTTACAGAATATAATGGAACAGATAATTGTCCCGCTCCAGAGCACAACCAGGCATGTAAAATAAAATTTTCTTAAAATCAGTTTTCTTGTTTGTTTTAAGGAAATTAAACTGCAGATTTCAACCCTAATTGTGTAAAGTAACAGTTTTAGATACTATTTTAGTCATTATTCTTCAAAGAGTAATGTGTATGTGCAGTTAACTCACTAACATACAGAGCACACGCTGGATTGTACAGGTAGTTAAAAACTGCTACTGAAGAGAACGGCCTGTCTCTCAGGTGCAGAATGTGAATATTCAGGTACCTGCTCTCTCGGTAAGACTAAGCTGAGTGTATAAGTGTAATTAGATGATTAAGTGGCATTAGTGCTCTGTAAAGCCTGAATGACAGTGTGATATAATGGAAAGATAATAGATTCTGAAATCAAACAAATATATTAGCATTGCAACTCATCTGTTTACTGCACTGGACATAATTGTTCCCTTTTTACATAATTATTAGAAGAGTCAGAAATTATAATTTAATGTGCTTAACAGTATATTGTACACAGTATGCAATAGTAGATAATTCTCTTATATAAAGAGTTGAGAGTATAAAAAATAGGTACATTAATGTAACAGGATTGGACCTTAAGATGGTTTCTGGAGAGAAATTAACATTTGAGTTGGAAGCAGAGAGGACAGAGGATCTGAACATGTAAAGATGAGGAAGAAGAAGAAGTTAGAATGTCTTGAGTAAAACTAGAGACACAGTGAAATAGAAGCAGTGTAATTAAAAGAGGATGGTAGATGAGTCTGCTGAGGCAGGCCTAGCTTATGATTTAGTCTGTAGACAGGAAAGAAATTTTGGATTTTTTTTTAGCAGAATAAACTTTGACTTAATAATAATTTTATTGAAGAGTCTAAGACAAATTGAAGGATGAGTCATCTATCATAGAGCTAAATAACAATTATAAGGACACAGAATAGCATAGCATACTAGGCAGAATGTAGATTGGCATTTGAAAAACAGCCAGGGATAACATGGCGGGGAGAGAGAGATAGAGAGGCAACAACCTGTAAGCTGAACCTGATGGCCATGACTTAGGCTGTCGTAATTGTACATGTTTGATTTTTGTTGTTTGTTTTTTGTTCGTGTCTGGTTTTGTTTTTTGTTTTTGTTTTGTTTTGTTTGAGACAGGGTTTTCTGTATGGCCTTCACTGTCCTGGCAGCCGCCCTGTAGACCAGGCTAGCCTCAAACTCACAGTGATCCACATGCCTCTTCCTCCTGAGTGTGAAGACTAAAGATGTGTGCCACCACAGCTTGGCTCTACACATGGTTTTACAGTGTTTTGCACATCAGTTGTTTATAGTAGCAAAGTCAGTCAAAATGAATGAACTGTACCTGTAAATAACAACATGGAGAATTTAAAAAATAGACTGTGTAATGAGAAAAGTCACTAAATAATAGTTCGATTAAATCACTATATATTAAAATAAGCCAGATGGGTTGTCTTGGGTCTATGATTGTAGTGCTTGGGAGGCTGAGAGGTGTCCTCTGACCTCCACATGTGCCTGTGTGCATAAGCACATGGTGCACACTAAATAAATAAATAATAAATAAAATCAGCTAAGACGGCAGGCTAGAGAATGCCTCACTGAAAGCCAGTGAAGCTTTTAAGAAAAGCACAATAAGAAAAAATAGACTCAGACCAACAGAGCCAACAAATCTGGGCCCAGGGGGACTTGTAGAGACTGATGCACCAACCAAGGACCATGCATGGAGAAGACCTAGAACTCCTGCTTAGATGTAGCCCACAGACAGTTCAGTCTTCATGTAGGTTTCCTAGTAAGGGGAGCAGGGGCTGACTCTGACATGAACTCTATTGCTTCCTCTTTGATCACCTCCCCCTGGTGGGGGCTCCTTCATCCACAGAGAAAGAGAATGCAGGCAATTTTGATGAGACTTGATAGGCTGGGAGGTCAGATGGTAGGGAAGGAGGGGCTCCCCCTTTCTGAGAAATAAGGGAGGAGGATAGGGGGAAAGAGGAGGATTGGAACTGGGAAGAGACAAGGGAGGGGCTACAATCAGCATGTAAAGTGAATAACTTATAAAAAATAAATTTAAATTTAAAAAGAAAAAAAAAAGACTATTCCAGAGAGAGAAAGGAACAGCTTTGGAGACCCACAGAAGAAATAAAAGGCATCTGGAAAGAGCAGCAGCATAGGGAGTGTTGTCCTGGGGGGGAAGGAAGCAGAAGCCACTCCCAAAGCCAATTGCTTCTCCATTGGTAAGTGTACCAGGATCAAACCTTCAAAAGAAGGCTGGTCAGAAAAAGGTCCACCCCTCCCCCCAAATGAACACTCACACCAATAGGTGAGAAAATCACAGCACAAAAATAGAACAGAGAACACCCCAGCTACTGAGTTCATCAGCAGTGAGATGGGTACAGGGCCAGACACTTCAAACATTTTCAGAAAATGAAAGAAGACCTTTGTCCTGCATGAATTTAACTTGTGGGCTCAAATAATCCTCTGAGTTTAGCCTTTTTGACATAGGACCACAGCATATGTCGCCACACCCAGCTCAAAGTCATCTTGTACCGTCTTCCTCACTGCGGCCAACCTGGCTGGTCATCTCTTTTTATTTTTTTATTTTATTTATTTTATTTTATTTTATTTCATTTCATTTCATTTCATTTCATTTTATTTTATTTTATTTTATTTTAATCAAAGGTGGCCACCTCCTTTTAATAACACTTGCAACAGTTTGACTTACAGTTTAAACTTTGCCTTATATGTACTTGTTTATATGAAATCCCCAAACTGTACTTGACATGTTTTATAAGGACAAAAATGTTTCAGTCTTTTCCCCCAGCACCTAGAGACTACTGTTGAGTATCTGTGTGCATTACTTGTAAAAAAAAAAAAAAAAAATTATATATATATATATATATATATATATATATATATATATATATATATAACCAGTTTGCATATATCAAAATAGAGCCAGACCTGATGGTAGGTCCCTTTAATCCCCAGTATTCAGAAGACACAGAGTCTCTGGAAGTCAAGGCCAGCCTGGTTTATATAGTGAGTTCCAGGACAGCCAGAGCTGTGTAGAGAGCCTGCTAGGGAACCTCTTCATATGTTTATTCTAGGATAGAGCTGTCATTTCTAAGCTGGATGTTGTTCTATCGTGCACTTAGAGCTTGTCATAAAAATCTCATTTGCTGCCAGGCCGTGGTGGCACATGCCTTTAATCCCAGTATTTGGGAGGCAGACAGATTTCTGAGGCTAGCCTGGTCTACAGAGTGAGTTCCAGGATAGTCACAGCCACAGAGAAACCTGTCTCAAAAAATAAAAAACAAATCTCACTTGCTATTATATATGTAACTAGGAACACATAACTGGGTAAAGGTAGAAATTGAATAATTCAAAGTTGCATCAAAATAAAGCCTGTATTCTTCTTAGTCTTTTCACAAAGGAGTGTTGTAAACAATGACAGTGGAACAATGTTGGTCAAAAATCAGTATTTTTCTTTTTCAGGAAGTGGGTCTAAAAGACGGAAGAATTGAAAGACTAAAGTTAGAACTCGAAAGGAAAGATGCTGAAATTCAGAAGCTCAAAACTGTGATCACCCAGTGGGAGGTCTGTGTATCTTATTTTTATAAAAGAAAAGAACTATGGATTTATATTTTCTGTGTTTTTATATATGTTTATTATTTACTTACTAGAACTAGTCATTCTGCTATTCAGGTTTTGTAACTATTAAAGTCTGAATGATGGTATAAATTTTGTTATAAAATATATATTTTATATATTTTAAAATATATAATATAAGGGAGGCAGAGGCAGACGGATCTCTGCGAGTTTGAGGCCAGCCTGGTGTACAAAGTGAGTCCAGAACAGCCAAGGCTACACAGAGAAACCCTGTCTCAAAAAAACAAAACAAAAAAATTACATGATGCATTATATCTATTTAGATATATTAATCATTTTAAGCATGTGATTCAGTAGCATTAAGTTTCTTTAGTTAGTTATTCTTTGTTTTGAGATAGGATCTCACTGTATAGACCAAGCTGGCCTCAAACTCGCAGAGATCCGCCTGCCTCTGCCTCCAGCTGCTGGGGTCACAGGCTCAGAGTACTAATCACTTTCCACTATTGTGTGACCATTACTGCGGTTCCCACCCAAAAGCTTGGTAGAAATTAAGCAGCTCACTATTCCCACCCTATCCTTAGCAGCAAGTCAGAGAGATGTTCTTGATCCCTCGTTTTGGTAGAAGTTTAATTTTTGTCCTTTTCTTTCGGACTTATTTCCTCTAACAATATTTTCAAGGTTTCTCCCTGTTGTAGCATTTATCAGAATGTCATTCCTTGTCCTACATTCTTGTGAAAGTACATACTACATTTTGGGTATGGGTGTACAGTTGTCTGGAATCCTGCTTTGAGTTCTTCGAGTATTTTGAATAAGTAGAATTACTTAATATACAATAGTTCTGTTTTACTTTTTATGTGACTTCAGAGCTTTTCCAAAGCAACTGTTATTTTATGTTTCTACCAGAAATGCATAGGAATTCTAATATTTCTATATCCTTGCTAATACTTTTTACACAAGTGTTTCCTTTTAAAGATTAATTTAAATTTTTGTGTGTATGTATGCTTGTATGCATGCACATGTGTATTCAAGTGTCTGTAGAATCTAGAAAAAGGGGTATCAGAGTCCCTGGAGATGGAGTTACAAGTTGTTGGTGCTTGGAACCAAACCTGGATCCTCTGGAAGAGCAGCAAGTGCTCTTGACTGTGAGCTAACTCTCCAGCTCTTAAAATTGTCTTTAACCACAAACTTAAGAAGTGTTCTCTTGCTGCTCCCCTTTAGACTTTGATGGTCCTCAAGCATCATTTGCTTCCTGACTAATGTTAGGCCACTGATTACTTACTAAGGGCCAACCTGTGCCAGGCTTCTGGGACTGGTGTGTGCAGCAGCGTTCCTTCAGTTTCTTTTCTTTTTTAATTTTTTTTTTATAATTTACTTTATTTTATGTGCATTGGTGTGAGGGTGTCAAATTCCTTAGAATTGGAGTTACAAACAGTTGTGAGCTGCCATGTGGGTGCTGTGAATTGAACCTTTGGAAGAGCAGGCAGTGCTCTTATCCACTGAGCCATCTCTCCAGTGCCTTCATTCAGTCTCTTAAAAGTTTCTACTCTCCCCTGTGTGTGTTGCAGTACTACTCAGTAAATAGTTATTATCAGAAATGTATTGGTTCTATGAATTAATGGGTAGAGTACTGTTTGGAAAAAGTGATTTTCATAGAATTTAATATATTTAAAGCCGGGTGGTGATGGTGGTGGTATATACCTTTAATTCCAGCACTCAGGAGACAGAGGCGGGTAGATCTCTGAGTTTGAAGCCAGCCTGGTCTACAGAGCAAGTTCCAGGACAGCCAGGACTACACAGAGAAACCCTGTCTCAAAAAAACAATAATACAATACAATAAAATAGATAAATGATATATTTAAATCCACTATGCTCTGGCATTGTTTAGTGGTAGCTGCTTCCTTTTGGTGTTTAGTGAGGCCTGAGGTTGGACACCAGCACTATAGAAACAAAAGTGAAACTGGCCAATTCTGCACATACCTGGAACATGCTTAGAGAGAAAAATGATGAGTTTTTTTTACACTGATATTTCTAGGCCTTTATTCTTTTATAGCATTTAACCAATTGTTTTCACTAATTATTGCTTATTAGTGTTTGAAAGTATTTCAGAGTACTAAAAGAAATAATCAGTGGATACTGATTGGGGAGATAATTATCAAAAATTGAAATGGTCCGTGGGGGAGCAGAGTTCCTCTTTTTCAGTGAGTGTGTGATGCATCATTTATTAGGATTAGAAGAAACCAAGCCATTTGGAGAAGGGAACTGAAAATGTCCAAAAGGGCCACTAGTTCTGTATTTAGCAGTAGCAGTTGTAGAACAGACCCTGGAGGTTCTGATAAAATTTGCAGGGCAATGCTAGTAAAAAGCTAGGAGTCACTTTCTTCTGACTTTTATCAAAATTAGTTGAAATTACTTGTTTTTATTTGGGAAAGAAAGAAGAAAAGATTCTTCAGGAAATTTTAATATTTTCTTGACTTCACTTTTATTCTTTTCTGCTTTAAAAATTTTTAAATGTAATTTTAGTGTGTGTGTGTGTGTGTGTGTGTCACATGGAGAGATCAGCTCTATGGAGTCAAATGTGTCCTGTGCATGGGTTACAGGGATCACACTCACATCATCAGGCTTTACCCTCTAAGTCATCTGCTGCCCCCTCTAAGTTTTTACAGAACTAACTAGTAGTTCTTACTCCTGTTTATTTCACACATGAATTATGTTTTTAAGCAAGCATAGAATGCACAGCCCAATAAAATGTAGAACATAATTTATCATCTACCTTTAAAAAGTTAAAATCTTTTTTCTTTGACTATTAGGCAAAGTATAAAGAAGTAAAAGCAAGAAATGGACAATTACTGAAAATGCTTCAGGAAGGAGAAAGTAAGTGACAATATGCTGTAGGTGTTTGCTTTTCTGATGTTGTTGTTGTTTAGTTATTTTATGTGTGGGGATGTTTTGTGCACGTGTGTGTGTGTGTGTGTGCGCTCGCGCGCGCGTGTGCGTGCTCGTGCACGCATGCTCACATGCATGCTCATGAATTGTGAGCATGCCTGGTGTCAAAAGACACCAGAAGAGGGGGACAGATGTCCTGGAACTGGAATAATAACAGTTGTGAGCCGCCACGTTGGTACTGGAAGTTGAACCCTGGTTCTTTATAAGAGCAGCCAGTGCTCTCAACTGCTGAGCCACCTTTCCAGCTCCCTTTTTGTTCCTTTGAGGTAGGGTCTGACTGTGTAGCTCTGACTGGCCTGAAACTTACTGTAGAGATCAGGCTGATATTGAAGGCATAAAGATCCGCTTGCTGCCTCTCAAGTTCTTGGATTAGAGGTGTGGTCCACCACACTCAGCCTCTGTCTGTTTTTCAGAATTAAAGCTCATCTTAATATCTGAAGATAAATCCAGTACTCTGGAGGCAGAGGCAGGTGGATCTCTGAGTTTCAGCCAGCCAAATCTGCATTAGTGAGACACCTGTCTTACAAAAACAAAAACAAAAACAAAATCTTACTTTTAAGATTAGGCAATTATAATGGTTTGTATCTACAATCTCAGCACTTTAGAGACTGAGGCAAGAGGACCAGAAGTCGAAGGGTCACCTGGGCTCAGAGTAGACTGATGGCTGAGCAGGTAAAGCTGAGCTGCTTTATCAGACATGATAAAACCGAGTTTGATTCCTGGAGCTTACATGATAGAGTAAAAGAACTGACTTCCACAGTTATCATGGCACATGCAGACTGTGGAGTGTGCACACACACACAGTAAGTGTGACAAAAATAAAAGATGTAATATGACCTAATAAGTAGGTAAAAACTGAAGAGGTTGAGTTTTTTTCCTGTGTGATTTTTTTCAGTTTTCTTATATATCTGTCCCTAGTTATTGTAAGTTGAAAAATTAATCATCTAGGGGAACAGGTATTGTCTCTGACATGAACTCAGTGGCTGGCTCTTTAATCACCTCCCCCTGAGGGGGGAGCAGCCTTACCAGGCCACAGAGGAAGACAATGCAGCCAGTCCTGATGAGACCTGATAGGCTAGGGCCAGATGGAAGGAGAGGAGGACCTCCTTTATCAGTGGACTGGGGGAGAAGCATGGGAGGAGATGAGGGAGAGAGGGTGGGGTTGGGAGGGGACAAGGGAGGGGCTACAGCTGGGATACAAAGTGAATAAACTAATTATATAAAAATATAAAAAGAAAAAAGAAAAATTAATCATCATATATATGCAATTAATATTTTAACACCACAGAAAAATTCAAATTACTTAAAAAAAAAAAAACATGCTGCTGTAATAATGCTCCGTCACACTGCAGAGGACCATGCGTTAAGCAAAGAGAAGAAATGATTGTTCTGAGTCCTCCATACTGAAGTTTGTCTCACTAAGCACTAGGGTGACTAGACAGTAATGCTGCTGTTTTCCTTTCAGTGAAAGATAAGGCGGAAATACTTCTGCAAGTTGATGAATCACAGAGTATCAAGAATGAGCTGACAGTCCAGGTGAGGGGTTATGGGACATGTCGTCTGCTTTTGTTCCACTCTAATGTGATCTTGATTGCTATGCCCAACTAATGTTCACTAAGCAGGCAGGAGAGCAGTAGAAAGTATTACCATTGTGGACTAGCAAGTACTTTGTGCTGCTTTTTCTGAAGATGGTTGGGATGTCCTGAGGAGTGTGAGAAGGTAAGGTGTGAACAGCAGGCACAGCTCGTCCCTGTTCCTGGGTTTTCTCTTCACAGTGAGCATGTCTGCCTGGTCTAGTGCGCACCTGCAGAATGTCTCATGGGAATCATGGGAAGACAGTCTCTGATACCAATGGTTGTCAAATCTTATCACAGTGGATGCATTCAAAATTAATGTACTTTCCAAAAAAAGGCCAAAAGAAGTTTTCTTACTTGTTGTTTGCTTATAGGTAACTTCACTTCATGCCGCATTAGAACAAGAGAGATCTAAAGTGAAAGTATTACAGGCAGAATTAGCCAGATACCAGGTATGTTTTTTATAATTTTGAAGTTTTCTTTATAGCTACATTTGGAATAGATTCAATATAAGAATAAATGTCCTATTTTATTTTTAAGTCATAATTTCTTTTTCTTTTTTTGGATTTTTAAGACTAGATCTCTGTATAGTCTTTGCTGTCCTAGACTCACTTTGTAAACCAGACTGGCCTTGAAAGAACAGAAATCCACCTGCCTCTGCCTCCCTTAGTACTGGGATTGGGGGCATGTACCACAATACCCATACTTTATTCACCAGATATATTGATGATTTTTTAAAACAAAAAAGAAAAGAAAAATTAGATTTATTTTACATGTGTTTGTTTGTGTGGGAGATGCCTTTGGACAACACAGAGGGTGTTGTATCCTAAAGCTAGTGTTAGAAACACTTGTGGACCTCATGACCTGGGTGAGAACTGAACTCAGGTTCTCTGGAGAAGAAGCAAGTGCTCTTAACCACTGAGCCATCGCTCTAGGTCCATGGTAATGCTTTTGTTATTGGCCAGGTAATAATGTACCTTTTTGAAAAATAAAGGTAATTCTATATATTGGTATGTACAACAATAATTAAATTGGTTCAGGAAGTTCATTAGAGCTCTGTAGACAATGTGCACCGCTAATCCTGTAACAGGAAGCACAGATGCCATAGACCGCAGCATCGTGCACTGGATCGCTTGGATATAGGTATACCTTCTCTGTAGATGTCTGTCTGCCCTTTATAATGGACAGGTGATAAATAGTAGATACTTGAGAGTGTGCCATCTCTCGCCATACGTTTGATTATGTTGATGATAGTTTAGATTCTGCTGGGTTTAAGAAGATAATTCAGCTCTTCTTTTCCTGTATGAAACAACTGAAAGTAATTAGTGTTTATTTAAATGTGTCAGATGTGTTTTTACTTACTTACACATATATGTGCAAAGCATCATTGTGAAATCATGGTGAAAAAGGCTTGAAAGCCAATGGTGGCATAGAGAATATAAAATTTATTTAATCCAGTTTGGCATGGTGGGATACACCTTTAATCCAGTACTTGGGAGGCAGAGGCAGGTATTTCTCTATGAATTCAAAGCCAATCTGATCATAATTTAGGTTTGTTTCTTGTTATATTTATTTTGGGTTCTTGAGGCAGGGTTTTGCTGTGTAGCCTTGACTATCCTGGACTCGATTTGTAGGCCAGGTTGTCCTTGAACTCACAGAGATCCACCTGCCTCCGCTGGGATTAAAGGCGTGTGCTACCACACCTGGCTTGTTTTTTTTTTTTTTTTTTTGTTTTTTGTTTTTTAATCTCATTGAATTTTTCACATTGGCAGTATCATAGTCAGTGATGTTTATCCCAGGTGTGTTATTGGTAATTCTTACTGCTGAGAAGCATGGTAAGAATGTTAAACACAGTGGTAGTCCTCAGGATCGTGATTGTTACCTTAAAGGAATGTTTTCTAAACTTTTTATTTTTCATTATAACAGGAAATAAATCCCTTTTTAAGTATGTTGTTTCACATTTAATTTCCCACAAAATCAGTGCATTTTTTTCATAATGAATAAACCTTTTTGTCCCGCTGTGTAATCGGGAGTGAATAACAGCATTCATATATTTTAAAAAGTTTTTGGTTTTTCTGTTAACTTAGAGACTGGTTTATTTGACTCCAAAAAGGGAAGCTGTAGGGTGAAGAGGGTGAACGAAATTAAGATAGCTGATGCTGTTTCAAATGAGCCTGGTTCCTGCCATGCCCCTAGTATGACTTAGAAATGTACTTTTAGTATATTCTTATTCTGTTAAGTATTTATTTTTATTTTATGTGTATGAGTGTTTTGTCTTTATTCTCAGCCTGAAAATCATATTTCTAATGTTGGGGCTGAAGAGTCAGTTCAACACTAACTGCTCTTCCAGAAGATCTGGCTTCAATTTCCATCACCTGCATGGCAGCTCACAACTGTCTATAACTTTAGCGCCAGGAAATCTGACATGCTCCTCTGTCCTCCCTGGGATCCAATCATGAAAGAAGTGTACCACCATGCACACAAACACACATGCAAGCAAATCACCCATACACAGAAAATAAAATTAAATGTTTTTTTTATTCTAATACTATTTAATAGAAATAAAACTATACAGAACGTGAGTTATAAATTAAAAATTACCAAAAAAGTAATTAATTGAAATTACCAAATTTGCTGATTATATGAAACAAATAAACTATGTCATTTGTTTTGTACTTTTAAAAGTATTTAAGACAAAATAATTCTGAAAATTGAGATATTTGGGATCTTACTGATTCAGCCTAAATAGATCTGTATAGAAATACTATTACTTTCTGTAGCATTTGTAGAAATAACTGTGAAAGCAACTAAATAGAATATCAAGCACTTCAGATTTTGCATGATCCTAAACTAAAAGTCCCAAGGTGGTGTGTCTTCAGTAATGTGCTCTGTTTTTCCTTACAGGGCGGCAGAAAAGGGAAAAGGAACTCTGAGTCCGACCAGTGTAGGTGATTATGGTAGCCTTTGAGATCAACACAAAATACTTTCAGAATTTTGCAGAAATGTGTATATTTAATGCTGTGCAACTGCTAAACTGCAGTTTTTTGTTGAAGGAACTAAAAGCAACTAGCTCATTCATAGTCTACAATTTTATGTTCTTTTGGCTTAAAGTTAAAAGAAAATAGAGAATACCAGCAGAACTTGATTATTGTTTTCTGTCCAAACTTATGACATTAGTTTTTCATCAGTCAATAAAATTAATTTACTCTTCCACTAATGTGCCTGATCTTTAAAGCCTCCTGAACAGTATGGTGTTCTCAGAACCTTGTGAGCTGAGCCTTCCAGGATAACATGAACAGAAAGAAAGTGGCTGGTGGCCTCAGGTGGGGGTGAGCAAAGTAAGAGTGAAACATAATTAACACGTTTCCAAGAGTAATCACAAGCAGATCACATGTTCCTCAGTGTAAACTGAGAAAGCTTACAAGAGATGGTGTTTTGAGAGAATTTCTCCTGGATATTTGTTGAAAAGCATTCCCGGCAGAAGGAATAAAATCTGGACTAGATGTGCAGGAATAGTAGCCAGCCCTAGCACAGCAGGAGTGAGCCACAGCGACACTGAGGAATCTTGGTAAGAGGAGAGCAACATGCTGTTCATTGATGTGAAATTGCTAGAACAACTGGCTGCTTGTGGGGACTTTGTTTTACTTAGTATATTCAGTGACATCCATTGATGATTGGGTAAAATGTTACCTTTGACCGTAGAAATAGATTACTGAGTGGCAGAAGCACTGTGTGATACCAGAAGTGAATACATAAGCACTGAGCTTGGCCACTTGAGCCAATATTACAGGAATGATGTGTGTGTGTGTGTGTGTGTGTGTGTGTGTGTGTGTGTGTGTGTGT
>NW_026596117.1:26259071-26334055 GCF_907164565.1 Psammomys obesus | reverse complement strand
TGTGTGTGTGTGTGTGTGTGTGTGTGTGTGTGTGTGTGTGTGTGTGTGTTTTGCCTAAATTTATGTATGTGCACTGTGTGCATGCCCGGTGCCCATGGAGGTCTGAAAAGGGCATCAGATCCCCTGAAACTGGAGGTAGGAATGGCTATAAACCACCATGTGGCTTTTGGGAAAAGAATTCAGGTCCTCTGCAAGAACAACAAGTGCTCTTACCCCCTGAGCCATTTCCCCAGCCCCAAGATTCAGTCATCCATTTTTTATTTTTTTAATTTACTAAGACGTGCATGTCATAGCATGCATGTAGAGGTCAGAGAACACCTTGAGTAACTCTTCTGTCCTCCCACCATTTGGATCCTGGGTATCAAACTCAGGTTGTCGAGCTTGATGGCAAGTGCCCTTATTCACTGAACCTTCTCACAAACTCTGTTTCTTGATGGTT
Source organism: Psammomys obesus (assembly GCF_907164565.1). NCBI lineage: Eukaryota > Metazoa > Chordata > Mammalia > Rodentia > Muridae > Psammomys > Psammomys obesus. The sequence continues at coordinate 26,333,616 of NW_026596117.1, read as the reverse complement.
TTTGAGAAATAAACAAAAATTAACAAATGTGATGAATTATCATTATTGTTTATCTCTCTGACTTCTCCCATTAGGTTACATGAACCTTGTAAAGAGCAGTGATTTATCATTCCTTGTATTCCCAGTTCTGTTCTGTCATGAAGCATACAGTAGATACTAAAGCAGTGTTTAATTAATAAAGAGGGAAAGGAAAATAAAAATGAGGATAAGTAAAGGAAAAAAAGGATAAGTAAAGTACAGAGGTAGAGTAGAAGCCTTAGAACTTATTTAACGTTGGAGATCTATGCACAGCCTGCTACACACTAGGTGAGCAGGAGGCTCTCTGCTGAGTGGCACCTGCAGCCCAGGTGGCCTCCATCTTAAGTAAGGCATTGGCGTTTACAGGATCGTGATTAGAATGGCAGTGTGTGATAGCTGATGATCCATCTTGACCTTCAAATTAAGAAAACAACATAGTTTGATAAGTGAAGGAAAACCATGAAGAGTTTACATGGAAGTCCTGTAATCATTTTTAAGGAAATTGGGTTTAGGCCAGGTATAGTGGCCAGTGTGATCCCATAAAAATTGTACCAGCATTCTTCACAAAAACAAAAGAACCATCTTAAAATTCATAAGGAAGCACAAAAAACCACAGCATAACTAAATCAGGCCTAATTTGTAGGTATTATCTACCCTATTTCTTGTATTATAGAGCTACGGGAGCAAAAACTCATGGGACCAGCAGAACAGCTAGATCCATGAAGTAAAATGGGACCCAGGCATCAACCCACACAGCCACAGCCACCTGATTGTTGAAAAAGATGCTAAAATATATATTAGAAAAAGAACAGCCTCTTCAACAAACACTGCTGAGAAACTAGGTAGCCATAGATGGAACAAAACTCTACCTCTTACTCTGTGTAAAATAATCAACTTCAAATGTTTAAGAAACCTTACCGTAAGTCCTGAAGCTCAAATTGTCATGGGGGGTTTGGGGGGCACGAGAAACACTTCAAGACAGAATCACAGCCAGTGGTTTTCTGAACAGCATTTCAGTTGTTTAGGAAATAAGACCAACTCCTGGCAAATGGGACCCTCTGCATTAAAATCTTCACAAAAAAGGAAAGAGCTTCGTGAAGAGATGGCCCACTGAATATCTTTCTTTGCCTAACAGGACTACTATCTAGAGTACTCACAGAACTCAAATATCTAAAGAAATGCAACCAATCAAAAGAAATGGGCTAGTGAACAGTTCTTAGAAATTCAAATGGCCAGATGCAGACACAAATACATGATTAAAAATAATTTTAAAAAACTTCAAAAGTACTTTAAAGCAAACTAAAGTGCATTGAATTTTTATCCCAGCAATTATGGCAGTCATTAAGAAAACGAGGGGAAAATTTGAAGGGAGGAGAAGGATGTAAATGATAATGTAGTACTCATGCATGAAATTCAAAAAGTAAAAACTAAATCAGAAAAGAGAAAGAAATGCTGGTGAGGATATGGATGAAGTGATCCCTTACGTGCTGCTGATAGGGATGTGACTAGTGCAGCTACCATGGAAATGATTGTGGAGGTTCCATAGAAACTTGAAAAAGTCACCTATATGACGAAGCTAGCAGCAGCTCTGGAGCCCCAAGCCAGCCTCTCACAGAGGTACTTGAGAGCAATGCTTATAGCAGCACCAGCCTCAGTGTCTAATTATGAAACCAGTCTAGGTGCCCAACAGTAGAGGAATGTGAGATAACACGTGTGTGTTCAGCCACAAAGAATGAAGCTAACGTTTTCGGCAAAATGGATGCAACCAGAAATAATCGTGTAAATTAAGCCAATCTCCAAATGGCAAATACTATATGTTTCCCTTATTTGGATTTTAGGTAGATGTATAAAACCATGTGTGTGTGTGACATGAATGTAGAGTGAAAATGTCTAGAGCAAGGGGGCTCACAGGATGACAGGAAGAACGGGAAGACAGAGAACAAGAGTGGGGTCTGCTCAAAGTATATAATTGTGTGAAAATGTTATTTAATACCATGCACAATTAATATATACAATGAAAAATTTAAAGCAGTTATTGTCCTATGTTCTGCTCATATGCACTGTGGGAAGCTCAATATCCCACAATGGTTTTAAAGTGAAATATACTGTTGGGAGGGTAACTACTGATTAGATTTGCGATGAGGAGAGAGTCCATGTCTTAGCACCATAAACCTAGCCAAAAACCCATGGTGGAAGAAATTATGGGCCCTATGAAGAAACTGAATACCAAAGCTTGGCAAATTGACATAGCATCAAACTGTCTTCTAAATCTGTTTTACCCATGGACAAATGCTATTCCCCTCCTTAATTAGAAAAGGTCTTTCTGGGGTTTGCAGAGATGGCTGCTTGTTCACTGCATGAACACTGGCTGCTCTTCCAGAGGACCCAAGTTCAATTCCCAGCAGCTCATGGCTGTCTGAAACTCCATTTCCAGAGGGATCAGACATCTTCACACAGATCTAGCAATAATGCACAGAAAAATTAACTAGAAAAGAAAAGCTCTTTCAGTGACTGGTAGTGAATGCAAAGACTCATAGGTTTAAAAGTAAGTGACAGGTACAGCTCAGCCCAGTCCTGAAAAGACACCTTCATAATCCTTTCTGAGGCTCAGGGAACATTGGAGAAGAGTGGGTAGAAAGAAAAAGACAGGGAGAAGAGCTGCAAAGTGTTATCTTCTGGACAAGACACAGTCATTGCCATCACAAATTCAAAGCACTGTAGATAACCTCCACTGCATCTACACAGGAAGCAGCCAGCAAAGTCAGATATGGAGGGAGGATGGACTCAGGAGCCCTACCCTCCACAGCTGTCAGCCACCGATGGATGGATGGATAGATAGATAGATAGATAGATAGATAGATAGATAGATAGATAGATAGATAGATAGATAGATACCTTTCATGTACACATTGATGACCATACAAGGCTCCAATGGATAGCTCCAACATAGTTATCACAGATGGTCCTGGTTACAGGGTTGCAAACAAAGTCAAGAATGTGAGAAAGGACTGATAGTGATGAGTTGAGATGGGGTGGGGGCAAGAACTGGCAGAGTACAGGATATTGGGAGTGGAAACAATAAGAGAAGATGGAAGGAGAGAGAATAATCAATGTTTTACATACATGTATGAAACTCAATTTTTTGAAAAAATTGCACTTCCCATTCTAGAAGTCCTGGGTTACTAGACAAAAATACCAGTTCTGGTTATGAGATACTACTCCAGGGATTGTTGGCCAGAAGGTCCCAAAAAGACCTCCTAAATTGTGCGAGTTATGTCCATTGCACTTGCTTGACCACTAGAACTGACATCCTTTTTGTTTATGACAACCACAAACCGTGGTTGTAGAATACAGAGAAGCCATATTGGAACCAAGCAGGAGTCTTCTTCATTTCTGGCAGGCCTTTATGGTGCCAGATGTTGCTCTGTTTGGGGAGTAGGAAAGTAGAAATGGTATTTTCTAGCTTTGGACTTTGCAAACTATAATATCAAGCTGACAGGCAAAGGATGCTTACAGAAATAGTGGCACAACTGTTGCAGGGTTAATTGGCTGGAAGGGAATTCATGTCTAGAGCTGTGGATCTTGCTAAAGAGCCATTGCTGGGGAGCTCATAAATGCTTTCACTTTGCTAAGTAGACATGCTGTCAACCCCTGACTGGACCCTGTTAAATGGTTCAGTTCTCAGTTTTGATCAAAGCTTTCTGTAGCAAATAGCAGTTAATGCAGACTCATCAAGCTGTTAAGAACAAGTGACGTGTGTGCTCAGCCTTAAGTCGGATGCTCACGTCCTGGTGTGAGGCATCACACCAGGGCTCAGGGAACATGAAAGAAGGGAGGTGAGAAGGAATATAAGGGCCAGATGACGAGGACCAAGGCTGTGAAAGAATGTTTTGTCCATTGATGTGCATGAACACAAAACAGATGGACACAAGACTGAACCCCTAAACATTCAATCGTAGAAGGGGAAAGACTCACAGGGTCTCATTGCATGGATCTAATGGCAATCACAGGCTGTTGGGGGAGGGAAATCCATTGTCTTCAGTGCTGTAGCCATTGGTGAGTGGATGTGCCCGTGGATAGCCTTACACCCATGCCCACGCAAGTGACACTGATTAAACTGTAAATCACAAAGCCAAAGCTAAGACATGAAAGCGGAGTGGGGACTTGAAGCAGGAAGGGCAGCCAAAAGGAGGACAACAGGGAGGAAGGGGAGTATGATTAGGTTGTATAATACACATGTACGAAGCTGCCACAGACTAATTTTATAAGTGGTGTTTGTCGTTAGTATCTTTGGGCTTTCCCTCCCTGAAGCAAAGCTGTTCAATGGGAGCCTCACTTGACAGTGTGTCAAGCGTCCTTGGGCCTCACTTGGAAGGTTCAGCTCAGTTGACACCTTGAAGAGATTCTGAGCTACTGGGGCAGTTCAGTCCCAATACTGACACACAGAACAAAACATCCACTGTTACACCTAGAGCAGGATTTAAGGCTTACCTTTTACATCTCACCAACCCTGCTGGCCAGTTTTCTGTCAGTTTGATACTAGAGTCATTTTGAAAGAGGGAAACAATAGAAGAAATGCCCCCAGCAGGTTGGCCTGTGGTGCATTTTCTTGGTTGATGACTGACATGGGAGGACCCAGCCCACTGTGTGGGGGATGCCAGCCCTGGGCTGGTGGTCCTATGGCCTCTGCTTCAGTTCTTGCCCTGCTTGAGTTTGTGACCTGATTTCCTTCAGTGATGGATTGTAAAGTGGGGCTGTAAGCTGAAATAAGCCCTTCCCTCCACAAGCGGCTTTTGGTCACAGTGTTTTAATATAGCAATAGAAACCCTAACTAAGGCTTCATCTTTGTGCAGCCTCTTCTATTTGTTCTCACTCCTGAGTTGTTACAACTGGACTGCACTTGGCATATTAAAGACTGGTAGGTTGACCAGTTTTGTGACCATGAACTGTGAAAATGGATCAGTTGCTGACCCAGCCACATTTCCATACATGGTGAGCAGTGTGGCAAGCTGCCGATGGACCACAGACAGAACTGCTGCCAGGGTGCACTGCTGTACTAGGCACAAGACCATCCATCACCACAGACTGACCAGAGAGCGATCGGTGTATCACCTGGGTGCTGTCACAGGCTCCCGTGGCTCCTGCTGAAGCTCAGTGCACCTCGGTGAATGGGACCATGCTCTTGTAATATTGATTACTTGGGATTGCTGGCAGCCCCTTGGGGACACAGGGGCTTTCTTTTGTGGTTGATATTCTTTAGGTCTAGGGTATTTCTAGTCCACCCCAATCAGTTGATTTTGTATGTTTACATGGTTGTCATTCTTACAGCTAATGTCTTTTTTTTAACATTGTTTTTTACAGTCTGACAGATGGAGTATCTTTCATCGTTAAGGTCACTCCCAGTGTGTCAATGGTCTGGGTACTTAATGTACAATCTCACATCCTAGCTTCTTTATTTTTAGTCCACACTCTTTAATATTAGATATTTTGGTCACTAAATGTAGCTGTCCCCAGAAAAGAATAACCTCTTCTTGGCCACTTCCTGGGTGATGATAAGGACATAAGAGGTGGCACACGAAGCTCATAGATTTACTTTGAAAATCCAGTATTGCTAGTGAAATCCTGGGGATGTATGCCTTTCTTCTAATGGCAATCACAGGCTTGGCTGGTAGGTACTCTGAATGGCAACTCACTCAAGACCCAGGGAATCTTAATTCTGTGCTGGCCTGTCTATTTGGCCCTTGTTGGATTGATAAGGTTAGTGAGCACTTGGCTGAGGACCTTGCTCCCTAAAGGTTCTAGTAGTGGCCAGTGGAGACCAAAATAGGGTGTGATATTACATAAATATGTAGCTTAAATATTTCCAGTGCTACAGGTTGGAATATCTTGGGTCTTAGAACTCGCAGAAAAGGGGCTCTCTGATTTTTAGAGCTATTTATGTATTTTAATTTTTGTGAGGCTTTCTGAGGAGGTGCTCTAGAACTGGCTGGGTCTGCTGTATGCTGTCAGATAGCTCTGGCCACAGGCAATAGTTGGTTTTCTCAGACTGTTCTTAAGAGTGTGAACAAATCACAGCAAGTTTCATGAAGATGACTACCACCCAGAGATGAGAGATAGGCTTTGAGTCCTGCCCACTCAGTGTGATAACACATGAAGACAGCAGGAAATGGACTGACTTCCGCTCCTCTGATGCAAAACATCCGGAAGCACTCTGAGTATCTTCCCACTAGCATCCTGTTTACCCTTCGCCAGCCATTCTATAGGATAGATGAATGCCATTTACTGTAGAGCATGGATACCATTCTTTGGATTGATTGCTCTTAGGCAGTCTCTCCATAAATAAGAACTAGACTGAATATCCAAACAGGTGTAGCTATCAACCATCCTGGAGGTCCTGCCTACCTGTACTTCCCAAGTGCTATGGGTCACAATTTTGGCCTCTAAAAATGCCATTTTCTTTTTGGTTACATCATGTCCATCACCAGCACTATTACAAGCCCACAGTAGCATCCCACTCTGAAAAACAGGATTTAGAAGCTCATCATAGTAGCATCAAGGCTCAACAGATCTCTGGTAACTGGGAAAACTATCTTAAAATGAGACTGCGTGGGATCACTTCAAGGAGCCTCTCAGCGATGACTGGTTGTTATCTACATGAATCTTCAAGATATTATTCCTACAATATGAACCATCCAATTGGGAGAGATGGAACAAAATTTGGCCTTATTTTAACTGGGGTGATCATTGATGTCACATTAGCTTGAGAGCACTCAAGCTGACCACAACTCACTGTTGTTGTGACAAAAAGGATTGCCCCAGAGTTCCTCCTTGCAGGCCATGACAAAAGATGTGAAATCTCTGCTACATCCAGTACCTGGACTAGTGCTTGGGCCAGGTGGAAAAATCAATACAGACACAATGATCAGGAAGCAGCTGAGGACTTGGAGCAGTCTGGGAGTGGAGCACTAAGGACTATAGTGGTTTTAATTCTGCAGGCTGCTCTTATCCTCCTAAGAGCTAAGAGTCCTGCTCTTGTGGACAGAGCAGTAGCCTTATTAATGCAGAGCAAAACAAATTGAGTCTGGAATTCAGATTGATCAGTGACCATAGGCCTGTAACATGTATGGAAAAGTTTACCAGCAGTCAAGACTGCAGCAGCAGTGTGAATGCTTTAAGTGCAATTCCTTATGGGTCCTCTTGCTTGCATGTTATTGTGTGACAAAACAACTCCTGGGGAGATACAACAGGCACCCAGGCATACATGCACACACACATACACATCTGCTCACCTCAGACAGGGATCTCATGACAGACCAAAGTAGGATACCAGCAAAGTGCAATTTGGTGAATCAGTGAGTTTTATTGAGGTTACTTACAGGAATATGGGTGAGGAGCTCCTTACAGGAGCAGAAATGACTCAAAGATGGCTGTATCACCAAAGCTCGTCTTAGCAGGATGCCAGCTCAGAAAGCTGGGAACCTGGAGCACACTGCAGTCTGCAGCAGGCAAGCCAATACATTGGAGGCACCAGGTGCCTTGGTTGGCCTAAACCTTTTCCAGGCAGCTGGTCTAGTGTCACTCTTCTTTGTGGCTTGGCTTGCCTGAGAATCTTCTTTGCAACTCCGTTCCTACTGCTTACTCTTGACAGGGAGGGGACTTAGTGAATTGGTCAGTTTCAGAGACTTCCTGAAGCTATTTGAAATGTTTACCTTCCTAATTAAGGAGTTTCCAGTCAGGATGGAACGTTTCAATCGCAGAGGAAATACCTGTCCAAGTCTAGCCTACAGAATCCTTGGCTACACTGTTGCATGGGAAAGAGGCTGCTTATCTGGGTGGGCCAAATGTCCTTAACAAGAGAAAAGGCAGATAGGGAGCAGAAAGTGACAGCCGACTAGAGATTAACCGATGTAGCCACAAGTCACACAATGTGAGTGTCCTCCAGAAACCAGGAACTCGAGGGCCTGATTCTCCCCTGTGTGCTCCAGACGTAAAGAGCCTCTCATCACACACTGGAGTTTGGTCCTGAGGATCTGCTTTCCCTCAGATGCCTTATTATCCTAGATTTGCTTCATAAAACAGTTCAAAGATTTGTTACTGTGGAACATCTGTCATTTCCATGCAGCTCATCCGCTTATGGTTCCCACAATATACAGCAGCAGAATCTTCTTTAAAGAAGCTCAGGAAACACATTTTAAGTTCAATTGTTTGGGATAAATCTATCATCTGCAAAGAAATTATTAGGCTTGCAATTCTGAAGACCAATAAATCGGGAGCCAGAGCCTACCTGTCAGAGCAGTTACACTGTGTTCCTAGTCTCCAGGAGAACCAGTCTTGCGACTTCTGTGACATGGGCAATGCTGGAAGGTTGTGTTCCCATAATCAGCAGCAGTGTTTGCAGAAAATGCTACAGGAAGATACACCTGGGATTTTCTTAGGCCTGTTCCCAAATCCTGAGTAAATCCCAGCTAGATCAAAAAACAAGAGTGTGAAATACAACTGAAATTAAATATGTTTATAATGGAATCTTGGCAACACTACAGACTGGGGAAAAGTACACTAAGATTTATTCTTACTATATATTATACAGACTTGGAACTAAACTTTCAATGTCATTTTCTTTTGAGGTAGGCCTCAAACACTACCTGAGAATGATCTGGAACTTCAGACCCTTCTGTCTCTACTAAAGCTCCTGGGCGTTATTTTATACAAAACGTAGAATAAGGGAGTGCCTTACTCGTTAGGGCTTCTATCGCTGTGTGATGAAACACTATGACCACAAGCAATTTAGGGAGCAGAGAGTTTATTTAGCTCGCACTTCCACATCACTGTTCATCATGAAAGGAAGTCAGGACAGGAGTTCAAACAGAGCAGGACCCTGGAAACAGGACCTGGTGCAGAGGCCATAGATGGATGCTGCTCATTGGATTGCTTTCCATGTCTTGCTTTCTCATAGAACCCAGGACTGCCAGCCCAGGGATAGCCCCTCCCACAATGGGCTGGCCCTCCCATCAGTCACTAACAAGAAAACACCCACAAGTTTCCTGCAGTCACATCTTCTCAACTGAGGCTCCCTCCTCTCTGATGACTCCAGTCTGTGCTGACATAAACTAGCTAGAACAGGGAAGAGTAAAAAAAAAAAAAAAAGTAACTCTTCATGTTACTTTTATCACCTATTTGACATGACACTGTATTTAAGTTACATATTCTTTTTTTATTTTTTCCAGACAGGGTTTCTCTGTGTGTAGCCCTGGCTGTCAGGGATACCGCTTTGTAGACCAGGCTAGCCTTGAACTCAAGAGATCCACTTGCCTCCGCCTCCCAAATGCTAGGACTAAGGATGGGCAAAACCAGGCTCAGCTGTTATATCCTCACGCACAGGCGTAGAATAAACTTGCTAAATGGCACTTACTAAACTCTCCATTAACTGATGCTCTCAGGGAACACTGCCCCCTTCCCCAAGGTTTCTCTGATAGCGCCGGCTGTCCTAGAACCCCCTCTGTAGGCCAAACTGCCCCTGAAATTAGAAGCTGCCTACTTCTGCCTCCCAAGTGTTGGGACTAAAGTCAGGAGCCACTATCTAGTTGCAGCTGGCTCAAACTAGCTTGTAAGAGCTGAATGTTCAAATTCCAGGTGTTTTATGACCCAAGTGACCTCAAGTTGATAGTTTAAATTGGACATTTGCAAGGAAATTGGGAAATGCCATCCACCAGTGCTTGGTTCGGTTTTGAGAATTACTCAACTAAATGTAGAACAGTTGAAATATGTTCTTTTAATAACCCCCAGAACAATCATTTAATAAAAATCCACCCCCCCAAAAGATTCAAATGGACATCTAGACCAAAGATCAGCAAATCTATGCTAACTATTTTGTACAGAGACCATATGGCCCGCTGGAACCCTATTCTTGGAGAAAGTTTACAGATCTTTTATCTAGAAAATCCCTGTCCACATTGCCAATGGTCCTTTATAATCCATGAGCCTGTCGGGTTAACATTGTGATGATGGGTAATTAATGGAACCCTATCTTCTTGACTGTGATGGCCAATTTTGACTGTCAACACCTCAGGCACCAGTGAGGCTCACCTTTGGCTGCACCTACCTGTGAGGCTTATCTAGAGAGAAATAACAGAAGAGCCATCGTGAATGTGGGCAGCACCATCTCAGGAGTCTAGTGTCCTGGGCATTTCCATTTTCTGCTTCTTGGTTCACACTCCCACTACCACAGCTGCAAGCTCACCCCACTGCCAAGCCTCCCATACCGTGATGGACTGTATTTCCTCAAGCCTTGAATCCAAATATCTCTTCCTCCTCTAAGCTGCTGCTTGTCAGAAACTTATGGAAAGCAACTAATACACTGAATACTTCATAAACTATGCTAAGTTGCTAAAATTCCTTCCCAGGGGACAGGATGAACAATGGCTACCCCTTCTCCTAAGGTCTCAACAACAAACCAAGGCACGGTTCCACCAAAGTTCTGTTGGGAGAACCCAGCGGGGAAGAACCTTTTCCACAAAAGTACAGCTGAACTCTCAGAGATGGCAGTTGCGTGCTTGTCGGTGAACAGCCACTCACAACATGCTATGTACGTCAAGAGTGTTGAGAAACCAACACAGCTAATTCCAAGGCTCTCCCATATGTCCACCATCAGAGGCTACCTACAGCTGATTTACGAGAGCACTGGCCATAAGGTTTCTTGAAGGGCAAGGGAGTGAGGGCTTCCGGTGGGCCGTCATGTGAGAACAGAGAACGTCAGGGAGGCATGGGAGGCAGCCTAGGGAAGCACTCGGGGAGAAGACAGCATGAGGGAAGACCAGACAACAGGGACCTAACAAGGTTGGAAAGAGATTTTACATACTTAAATATTCAGGACAAAATCCCAAAGTGCTTTGCTTGCCCAGTGGTGGAACTTCCTCCTCCAAGAAGTAACAATTTTCTCACAAGTAGACATAAGCCTTGTAACTTTTTCCTATCAACGAACAATGCTGGCAGACATTTAAGTGATAGCAAATGATACCTGTCTCGCAGTTCATCCCTTCAAAACTCTGACCCAGATTTCAAAGGGCTCTGTTAAGAAGTGTTTATGCAACAGCAGTTAATCATAGAACAGGCTTCGATGGCCTAAGAGCAGAAATGTGGAATGTCTTTGCATATTTGGGTCACAGTATGCTGTCAGAGTTCACATTTGTGCAATGCTGATTAAAGTAAAGTGCCGGGATGTATTACACATTATCCCTACGAATAAAAGTCGTGCTACTCACACACAAACTCACTTATTTGTACCTACACTATGCTGAAAATACTTTTTCAACGACTGTCCCCGATGCCACCTCAAGCCTGATAATTCGGTAACTGACTTGGGCAGAGTACAAAAGGCACACATCAGCTAGGCTGTCCTACCCGTCGGGTGGACAGTCCCAGGCATCCTGTTTCTGCCCCCACACAAGCTTGGAAGACAGACAATGAGCGTTGCCCTATCTTCTGCCCAAACCGGTTTGACTCCAGGGAGGGAAGCTGTGGCCTCACTGAAGCAGCGAGTAGCTAGCTGCTAATGCGCGGGTTGTTCGCTGGCACGTTTCGTGTTCCTGGCGTTCATTCGAAGACCCTTCTCCGCTGACTTAGCTTCCAAGCCCTTAGCACAAGACAGGCCAACCCCCAGCTCCTTCCACCCGGGCAAACAGCACGCTTATTAAAACAGAGTATCTCGCCGCTATTTCATAAGCCGACGCCCACGGGGACCAGGTCGGGAGGACACGGGCACCAGCGAGCGCCAATGGGCCGGGCCGTTTCTACCAAGTTCGCTGGCCGTGACGTCACGTCGGCGCACCATCATGGTGCCTTCCAGAAACCACGTTTAGACTCTTTCAACGGAGACCGGGGGGGAGGGGCGGAGGAGCAAAGCGAGTTCTGTTCTCCCGCCGGGCACAGCGCTCCTTCGAACCGGAGGAGCCCGCGCCGCGCCCACCAGCCGGGCAGGGGCCGAGCCCCGCGCGGGGCCGGCAGCTTCGCCGACGCGCTACCCGGCGTGCCTCGCGCAGCCGCTCGCCAGGAGCCGGCGGCGCGGCCAGCGCGTTACCCAGCGTGCCCCGCGCGCGCCGGCGACGACCGTGGGGGAGGAGCGGGAGGAGGAAGCGGCAGCGGCGGCGGCGGCGGCGCGGAGACAGTCCCCGCGTCCACACGCAGCCGATTGCCCACCCGGGCCTGCAGCGGGCAGCCCGCGTCCACGCACCCGCGGTGACCGCGCAAGCTGTCGCGCCTCGCGGACCCGGCCGCAAGCGCCCCTCAGCGTCCCGCTCGCCTGAGTCACCGCCATGGCCGAGAGCGCGGAGAGCGGCGGCCCACCGGGCGCGCAGGACGGCGCGGCCGACGGCGGCCCCGCGGAGCCCAAGATCATGAAGGTCACGGTGAAGACGCCGAAAGAGAAGGAGGAGTTCGCTGTGCCCGAGAACAGCTCGGTCCAGCAGGTGAGGCCCCGGCCCGGGCTCCCCTCCCCCCCCCCTCCGCCTTGTCGCCGACGGGGTGGGAAGGGCGGCGGAGGGGCGGCCCGGCCGGCCGACGGCCCCCCACGAGCTCCGCTCAGGCCCCGCCAGGTTCGGCTGCGTGAGCTGGTGCGGGGCCGGGCCGCGCCGCGGCCGCCGAGCTCCGAGCCCCGGGCCCCCACTTCTCACAAAGGAGCCGGGCACGGTGGGGAGGCTGGGCGCGGGCGGCGCTCGGCCTTGGGCCAGGCTGGGTGGGGGTCATTGTTTTCCCTGCTCGCGCATTGGAGAGGTTTGGGGGTGTGGAGCACGTGGAGGGCTGGTTCTCGGGTTTGAATGCTGAAGTCTCTCCCACCCTCCGGCCTTTTATATGAAAAAAAAAAAAATTATGACGTGGAAGTTGTGTTCGGACACATTTTAAAAGCTCACGCCAGAAGGAGAAAAGTAAGTGACTTTGATTCACAGGCGCTTGCTGTTTCTGTGTCAGTACATCCGTCATCGCTTAGCTGCCAGTCATTGGGTAGGGTTTTTTGTTTGATTTTAAGGGAGACGAGAGCGATCCCTGGCTGGGTTATTGGTGGTTGCAACCGAGCGCGAGGAAAAAAAAAAAAAAATGGTGTTAATGGGAAATCTTACCAATCAAATGATTGCTTTACAGTCTGTTCAGGAAAACAAATCTTGCAGCTAATTAAGAGCCTTGGTAGAATTTATCAAATTAATTTTTTTTTCAACACATTCTAGAGCACTTGAATTGTTGACAGCCTCAAACATACACAGTTTTAGGCAAGGGAGCAAACAACCGCTGGAATGTACCTTTAAATTCTCTCAGGGTTTATCTGGTTCCAAAGGTGAAGTCGGGGTGCGTGTCTGTGTGTGTGTGTGTGTGTGTGTGTGTGTGTGTGTGTGTGTGTAAAGCAAGAGGGCGTGTGGCATCAGCTGAGAGAAACTTGCTGACTGAATCATCGTACCTTGTTTATTAACGCAGCAATTAAAAAAAAAACCTTTGCATTTTATATTTTCCAGCATGTGTGTACATTACCGAATGAATATGCCATAATCTACAGCCCAGGGTCATCTTTTTCAGCTGTTTGCAGTTCCTGTGAATAGTCTCATATAAATATTTTTGAGACTGTATGCTTTTATGTGCATTAGAGTAATTCTGTTTTGTTTTTCTTTCTTTGTTTGTTTGATTGGTTTGGTTTTTCGAGACAGGGTTTCTCCATATAGCCTTGAACCTACAAGGCTGGCCTGGAACTCAGAGATCTGCCTGTCTCTGCCTCCCTGAGTGCAGGCATCAAAGTTGTACCACGCCCAGCTTGGTTTGGGGGTTTTTAAATACAGATATTCACCATGTAGCCCCAGCCGTCCTAGAACTCACTGTGTAGACCAGGCTGGCCTGGTAACTTATTTTGTAACTTATTTTGATGTTGGTTAATGTTTAAAGTTTTGTGTGTTACATTCTCTGGGAGCAGAAAATGTGATAAAAGTTGAAAGCTTACCCAACACCACAAGCTAAAAACACATCAAACTGCTGGATAAGTTAAGGCAGGATACTCAGAAACATGCACAAGAATAAGATGAAGCAGATTTCAGAGGCCCTATTTGTGAAAGTCTATTCACAGCACAAGAAAAGGTCTACAGTTTTGTAACTTAGACTTTTCTTAAGGAACTTATTAGGTTTGCTATTTGCTATAAAGTTTGTTTCTGAGTAATATTTGATGATAGTGATTTTCTTTAAAATGCATAATAATAATGCTTGTGAATGGGGCTGAGGTCATAGGGTTCAGGAGCCTGGGTTGGATCCCCAGTGCACCCCCACATCCCCTCAAATGGCTGGCATTGGGAGACATTTGATTCTGAAAATTCTTAATCTGGGAGAGGGGAAAGAGGAAAAGAATATATTGAAGGCTTGTGTTGTTAGGCAAATCACATTAAAAATGTGTTATTTAAGTTAGCACACAAAGTAATGGATTCATTATGGCAAGAAATCCTCTGGGGAGGGGGAGGAAACATACCAGACAGAGGCTTACGACTGGAGGTCAGAGGACAGCCTCAGGTATCAGTCTTTGCCTTCCACCTTGTTTAGTGATAGGGTCTCCTTGTTTGTTTCATAATCAAGGATTCTGTCTGTTACAGCCCTTGCATGATCTTTGATTAAAGATCTGGCATTACATGATGTGGGGTTTTGAATTTAGGTCCTCCATACATTTGTGTGGCAAGTGCTTTACCCACTGAGCTATCGCCACAGCTTCCATTTTCCACTTTCTATGTAAAATATCAGTGTATCTGTGTAGTGTAGGCTAAGACATTGTACTGAAATTTATATAAATATGTTACTAATTAGGTGAAATTATCTTAAGCCTCCTTAGTAATTTGTAAATTAGGATGGTTATTTTTATTTTTAATTTAATTTTGGGGAAGGGTTTCACTATTTAGAGCAGCTGGTCTGGAACTTATAGCTGCCTTCCTCTGCCTCTTGAATGCTGGCATTAAAGGTGTGTGCCACCAGGCCCAGCTTAATTCTTTTTGTGTGTAGCCAACAAATAGAAACAAGATATTTTTTTATATAGTGCTATGTACAGTTGGTATTTAATGAATATTACTTATTTGATATATATTAATAAAATCTGAACTTTACCCAAATTAGAGCAAAATGTTTTTCATGGAGTAGCTAGAATTAATTGTGTAATGTTTAATTTGCTGTTTATGGGTAACTGGAATAGTTTATGTTCCACAATGGTTTTATTAATAAGTGGTTTTTATAACATAGATTCTAAAAAGGCAGATATAGGAGGCTGTTTATCTGCTCCTGATTATGAACGATTGCAGGCAGCTTTGAGAATTTCAGGATTTTGTGTCAAAGGCAAGGTAGAGAATCCTGTGTGAACTGGTGTAGAGGGTGGAGGGGATTGTGTGCATAGCTTTTGACTGTGGGCCTTTCCTTGATGGGGGAGGTTACAGTACTTCCAGTTTATCACAAATAACATTGGCATTAAGCCATGCAGGGTGGGTTTAGAATCCCCCTGCTCATCTTGATGCTAAGAGCCATATGTGGAAGCCGAGCTTGGGAAAGTGTAGTTTCACTGAGCTCACCTGTATTGTAGCTATAAAATATCAGCCAGATTTGGGAAATTCAGTATTTTTAAAGGCCTAATAGATTTTAGAGCTAGTATATGTTAAGATAACATTTTGCACATACTACATTAAATAATGTGTGAATGTGAATTTGGATTGAACCCAAGGCTTCTTGTCCTGTCTTTACCATCACGCTATTCTCAGTCTCTCCTTTCCAGGATGTCTGCTTGAATGTTTGAAATAATTTCTGTGGCTTCTGTTGTATTATTCTGGACAATATCTTATGCAGAAGGCTGGGTGAACCAGTATTACAGGATATACTAAGGGAAAAGGGTGTCTCTTAAATTAGTGTTTTGCATGATCTAATGAATTGCCAAAGAACTGATTTAGTGATTCTAATTAGCAGAGGCTGCTTAACTTTTCTTTAAAAGTGCAACCTAAAACTTCAGAGACAACTCATTTGGCTTCTTTAAGCCGTAAGTGATGTCTTTTTAAAAAGAGCATTCATAGGCTTATGTAACCATCACCCCCAAAAGAAACTCTATACTCTTCCTTGTTGTAGTTTTTGAAGCAAGCTCTCCCGTAGAGCCCAGGCTGGCCTTCGTTTGCTGTCTTCTGCCTCAGCCTTTCCAGAGCTAGGATTATGGATTTGTATTGTGTCTGTTTTATGATGCTTTCATGAATCATCTGAACTGTAATCTAGCAGTTATTTTATATGTGTATATTTGGGGGGGGGATTATCAGAAGATAATGTGCAGGTCCTAATGATTGAACTCATGGTGCCAAGGCGTGATGACAAACACCTTTACCTGCTCAACCATCTCACTTACTTACTACTGCTCACTTACACATTACTGCTTAGTAATATGTCACTATATGGATGTGCACCGCATCTTATTTCTTCATCCCCGGCTGGACATGTAAATTTCTGTTTCTGTTATGAATAGTGTCTCCGTGAACACTCATGATTCACATATGGTTTCATTTTTTTTGGGTGTAGACCTAGAAGTAAAATTTCTGGATCACATGGTAACTGTATGTTTAAGTCTTTGGGGAATTGCCAAAGTATTTTCTAAACAGGCTGTTCCAGTTACTGCTTTCTCATTGACACTTGCTATTGACTCTCTTTGATTAGTAGCCGTCCTATGGCTCTTGTGAATCACCAAGATACTGTTTATTGTTACTAATACCCTTTCAGGAAGGCCATGTTACAGTGATGCTGAAATGATGCCTTTTAGTTTTTCTTTTAAATATCACGAATTCCCTTTGGCAGAGATTTTGAGAGTATAGGATATTTGGGACACAGAGGAAAACTCAGCTGTCATCTGTTAAATTAAAGTGATTTTGCAAATTGGGCTGAGTAGATGGCTTGGTGGATAAAGGAAGGGGCTTGTCTGTCCTGGCACCTGAATTGTGAGTCCCAGCTTCTACTCATGGTAGAAGGAGAGAACTGTCTTCTCAGAAGTTGTCCTCTAATTTCCACTTGTGCATCTTGGCCTATGTGTCTTCCTCCTACCTACAACAATATGAACATAAAACTCAATTCAAAACGGTGCCATACTTTTTTAAAAGCTTTTTAAAAATTTATGTGTATGGGTGTTTTACCTGCATATATGTCTATGTACCATATTTGCCTGGTGCCTGTGGAGGCAAGAAAAGGGTGCTAGATCCTCTGAAACTGGAGTTACATACAGGTGATTGTGAGCCACTATGTGGGTGCTGAGAACCCAGGTCCCCTGGAAAAACAGCTAGTACTTTTAACCCTGAGCCATCTCTCTAGCCCCTGGGCCAACTTTCTTTACTTGGAAATTACAGCTTTCTTTACTAGGAAATTAAGACTGTAGTAATATGGAAAGAGATAATTTTTAATTAACATTTTAGATTTTTAAGGTATTTCTTTGGGGGGTAGCTTATTTGGTTGGTTTGGGTTTTGGGTTTGTTTTGTATTGTTTTGAGCTGTGTAGCTCTGGCTGTCCTGAAACTCCCTCTGTAGACCAGGTTGGCCTCAGACTCATAAGAGATCTACCTGACTCTGCCCAGTTTAATTTTTAAGTTTTAATCTCCAGTATAATATCAGTAGTTGATTTATATAAACAACTCTTGGTTGAAATGGTGTCCTGAGTAAATTGCCGTAATGATGTAATTAAGAGAAAAGTCAGGACATTTGAGGACTGTCCTCACCAAGTTGCCATTCTTTCTTCCCTGGAAATTACATTGCAGCTTACTGGTACTCTCTGACTTCTGTATTTCTCCCCTCACTTATTCCAAGATTATTATCTGAAAATTGTTAATCAGATGTTATCGTTCTGCATAAAACTAAAGTTCTAAAATCTGAGTTGGTGGCAGGGCTCCTTGATGGTTTCTGCCACTTCTCCACTGTTGATGATATCTTTCTCCTTGATTCATTTTGGTTAGCCACGCTGTCTTTGTAATTCCTTGACCTGTTAGTACATTTACCCTCTGCCTTAGGACTTTTGTACAGCTTGTTCTGGCCTGCTTCCTACTCTCTGTTGGCTTCTACCAATCCTTTAAATTGCAGAACAGAGGTCAGTTTCTCAAAGAAATATCCCTGATTGCCCATGCTAGACTGGGGTCACCTGTTGCATTTTCTCACAGTGCCATTGGTATTGTGTATCATAATTTATTATAGTTCAGAAATCACATAGTAATGATTATTTAATGTATCTCTACTCAGAAGGGATTATGATTGTTACTGTTTTGTTCTTAGAGCCTGGTGCTTAGTATAGACTCCATAAACAGTGTGTTTGTGCATGAATTGGGAACATTTTGCACAGTAATATGTATTTAATATTAAATGCCCTTTGTGGAAACTTTACTGAGTGAAACATAGAAATGGCTACAGTTCTCTGGAAACCTCATCATAAGGTTCTCTTCCTTAATTTACCCATTCTCCTAGCTCAGAACCCCCCTTTTTTTTTTTTTTTTTTTTGAGACAGGGTCTCTCTATGTAGCCGTTGGCTGTCCTATAACTTTCGATGTAGACCAGGCTGACCTTGAACTCAGAGATCCTCCTCCCAAGTACTGAGATTAAAGCTCAACTCTTTAAAATATTTTTAATTTTGCATGTGTATGTGTGAGTGTGTATGTGCGAGTGTGTATATGCGAGTGTGTATATGCGTGCTCATCAGAGCAACTCGGGGTGTTGGTTCTTCAGCTGTGAGGCTTGGGTAGCAGTAGCACCCAGTCCATGAAGGCAAGGGCAGCAGAGGCGGGACCAGCTTCAGCAAGGAAGTTCAACTTTATTTGGGATGAACAGGGGTTAAGTAGAACTCCAGGTAGGGAGTAGGGATTTCCAGGATGGGTGTACATCATCATCTGGGGCCTTAAGATACTCAAGTACAGTTTGCATGGAGAGGCATTCCAGGAATCCCAGGTGCTTTCTGATCCTCCGGTTCTTACTGGGAGAAAGGAAGTTGAACCTGTAATGTCTCTAAGGACTATGTGACAGTCCTCAGGTAGGTAGAGGGTGTGGGGTCCAGGCTCCTGAGGCACAGAAGAGGAAGCCACCATTGACAAAGCCTTCATTTTGTACAGAGCTTAGTTATTTTGTTACATTTGTCTTTGGTATGTATAGGCATGTGTACAGGGCACATATATGAAAGTCAGAGGACATACTGTAGGGATTGCTTCTCTCTCCTTCCACCTTGTCAGTCCTATGGATCAAACTCGGTCATGAGGCCTGGCTGCAAGCTCTTGCTGAGCCATCTCAATGGCCTCTGATACATTTTCAGATGTGTAGAGAAATCAGTTTTTTTGCAGAGTCCATGTTAAACTGGCAAATGATTGTCAACTAGTTCTCCAGGAAAAACAGCACTGATTTGCAGTGTTTATTTGTTTGTGTGTAGTAAATATTCTTACAATGGTAGATTTCAAGCCAGCAGTATTGAACTGCTTCAAAAATTCCTAAAAGTGAAGAAGCTATTACTTAAATGGGTTCCTTAGACAAAGGCCATCAACCATGGCAGGGCAATTCCTGTCTCTGTCTTTCAGAGTCAACCTGAAACAAGATGGACTTTATGTAGCCCTTTATGGAATGTTACAATGCTAACTGGAAATCTTTTGCCATGTAAAAGTGTGGCCTAGTAGAAATAGTGAGAGGGGGCCTAGAGGAGGACTAAGCCATTAAGAGCACCTGGATCAGATCTCCAGCACCACATGGTGGCTCACAACCTTCTAAGACTAGTTAGAAGGTTCTTAACTAGTGTCTAAGACTCCAACAACCTCTTCTGCCCTTCACAGGCACCAGGCACACGTGATACACAGACATTCATCCAGGCAAAACACCACAGACAAAAAAAAAAAAAAAAAAAAAAAAAAAAAAAAAAGTTCTTTAAAAAAAAGAAAAAGCATAAGGAACAAATGTAATTTTCTTGGCAAACAGTAAACCTGAACTTCTTAAATTTGTTTTAGTTCTTTATTTAAATTGTGTGAATGTATGTATGCATTTCGATGGGTATGTAGTGTGTGCACATAAATGAAGAGGAAAGACCAGTGGTGTCAGAGCTCCTAGAGCTGGAGTTACAGGTAGTTGTAGGCCACCTAATACAATTCCTCTACAAGAGCATTGCAGTGTCAGCCACTTAGCATCTCTGAGCCTGTTTTTTACTGTCTTGGTTGTCTGTCAGGTGCATAGCTGACAGTAAATTCAACTGTAAGCACTGTCTTTTTCAGGGCTCATCCTCTCTTGCAGAATTGAAACTTAAAGCCATTATGCACGGCTTCCCTCCATCCCAGCCACTGAAAGCCACCCAGTCACCAGCTCTTTCCTCCGGGACCCTGGCTTTCACAGGTGTTGCTAATAACAAACCTGTCCTCCTGGAGTGTTGCAGACAGTTCAGAGCATATTGCATGATCTTCCCAAGACTACCCAACATCATGGTGATACTGTTAACTACCTTGTTACTTTTTTGGTTACTGTGATTTAAAAAAAAAAAACAAAAACGAAACCAGACAGTAGCGCCTTAGGGAAGGAAAGTTTGTTTTGGCTCCTCTTTTCACATTACAGCCAGTCCCTGATGGAAGGACATGGTGGCAAATGAGAGACATGAGTGCTGGTGTCGGCCTGCTCCCTCTTCCTTATTCAGCCTGGGACCTCAGCCCAAGGAATGGTGCCACAAAATTTTGGGGTTAGGTTTTTCCACCTTAACCAGTCTAGAAACTCTTTCACAGTTGTGCAGAGGTATATCCTAGTCTGTTGTCATCCTGTCAGGGTGGGTGACAGTATTAACCATCGTACTGACCTTTTAAAGAATGAAAGCACAAGTTGCAAATTCCTTACCTGGAATGGTTGAGATCAGATGTATTTCAGATTTTGCCTTTTTTTTTTTTTTTTCCTCAGAGGGGTATGTGTGAATGGGTATGCTGGAAGGCACTAGTACACATGCTTGCTAAGGCACACTCATATACATGCATGCTAAGGTCACAGGACAACTTCAGAAACTCAGTTCTCTTCACACTGTGAGTTTCAATAATTGAACTCAGGTCTGACAAAGGCTTTTACCTGCTGAGCCATGTCACCAGCCCCAGGAATAGATTGAATACTTCAATTAATTGGTATCGGTTGTTTCTGCTTTCTTTTTACTCTCTTCAGTTCAGTGTCTAGGCTGAAACCAAGTTCTCAAATAGACACACATGTGCCTGTGCTTGCACACACACATACATACACACACACACACACACACACACACACACACACACACACACCCTTCATATGCAACAGGGTTTCTCTGTATAGTGATGGCTGTCCTGAAACTCGCTCTATAAAAGCAGGCTGGCCTTGGAACTCAGAGAAATCCACCTGCCTGTGTTGGAATTAAAGATGTGCTCTAACACCACCGGGCTGGGAGATTTTGAAGATGTATTTTTGTTATTTGTATATGAGAGTGGAAACATGGGAGGTGCCCACAGAGGACGTCTGGTTTTCCTGAAGCTGGAGTTGCAGGCAGCTGTGAGCTGCTTGATGGGGTTCTGAGAACTGCTCTGCTCCTCTTCAGGGGCAGCACGCGCTCTTAGCTGGGCCATCTTGTCAGTCCTACATCCAAGCTATTTTCTAAGAGCCAAGTGGTGAGAGCCAGCCAAGGCAGACAAGTGCTCTTAGCAGCTGCGCCCATCACCATTTTCTGACCGTCGGCGTAAGTGCCGTGAAATCCTCACACTTACCTTGAGGTGTCTCTTAAAACCAAGAGGCTCAGTGAGGTTGGAGTCTCTTGTCTGTGGCAATAACTGTTAACAGCCTTTACTTTTTTGAGAGAAGGTGACGTCACATGTGTCTAGCAGGACTCCACTTTTTGTTTTTTGTTGGTGTTATGGTACCAGAAAATAATATAGCTGTGCAATAAAATGATAATTAACATAAACAGTTGTATGTGTTTGTGCAGGCACGTGTACATGTGTGTACGTGCATGTGAGGCTAGAGGTTGAGGTTGACTCCTTTCTTGCTGTGTCTTACTGTTTTTAGGGTGCTGTCTCTTAATGAACCAGGAGTTCACGGTTTGTCTATACTGTCTGGCCTTGAACTCTGGATAGCCAAAGATGAGGGTGACCTTAACTTCTGGTCCTCCTGCTTGTACCCTCTGAGTGCTGGGGCTGCAAGTAGTGTTCTCAGTTTATGAGGTACTAAGATTTCAGTGTGGGGCCTGGTGATGCACAGCTGTTAGGCTTGCACGCTACTGAACCATGGCCCCAGTCCCTCCTTCAGAAAGCAGGCTTTACCCTTCTGCCTTTCTTCAATTTTATATCAACGAAACCCAGAGTTTATCTTCCGTTCTAACTGATTTCTTTTGGTTTGTCGTATTATACTAAACAAATGTACAATTGAGGAACATTTTAGTTGCTTTCACTGTTTGGTTAAAGCAAGCAATAGTGTTTGGAACTTCCTTGAGTGTAACTTAATAAACCCACGAACATGTAACCTGTTAGATAAATAGTGAAACTGTAAGTCTTGGTAATCAAATTGAGTGTCTACCATGAAATGTGATTGTGAAACTAACACTTCAGCCTGCAGTTCATGTGGTATGCATGTACTGCATACATTCTGCCATCTCTGGTTGTCATTTATAGTTACCTGATTGTGAGCAAGAAAGGGCACCTTCTCCTGCCATGGACGATCCCTTTCACTGTTCATTTGGGTTATTTCTTGCTAATTTGTAGGAAATCTTTATGGAATCTGAGTTTGTGCTCTATTGGGTTTTTGGTTGTTGGGGGGGGGGTTCTTTAAGTAACCCTGGCTGTCCTGGAACTAGCTCTGTAGACCAGGCTGGCCTCAAACTCAGTGATCCTTCTGCCTCTGCCTCTCTAAGTGCTGGAATTAAAAGCATGCACCACCATGCCCGGCTGATCTGTTGGTTTTTTGGAAGATATGTTATTATTTTGTGTGTATGAATGCCTGCATGTATGTTTGTGCGCCATGTGCATGCTGGTGCTGATAGAGGCCAGGGCAGAGTGCTGGATCCTCTGGAATCAGAGTTGCAGATGGCTGGTAGCTGCTTTGTGGTGGGAAACCAAACTCAGCCTCTGCAGAGCATCTTGGGTGCTCCTCACAGCCGGACCATCTCTCCAGCCCCCTCTGCTGGCAGCTATTTATCTTTTACTTCTTCACTCTATGATATGATAGCTCAGTGTGTGTGGGGTGTGTGAAATGATTAATAGATATTTTTGTTCATTTCAGAAGTGGTATCTTTCTTGTAGTGTTTAATCCAATGTCATTGGAGTAGATACTTGATAAGATTTCAATCTTTGAAATGTTTCAACAAGTTATGACCTGGTGTCAGTCTATTTTGTTAAATGTGCTTCAAAAGTTGTTTGTTGTGGAAGTGGGTAGGTCACTTGTTTTATTTTGTATTGTTTTTGAGATAGAGTTTTACTATGTAGAGCAGGCTAGCCTCCATCTTCTGCCTCTACCTCCCAAGTGCTGAGCTTAAAGGGGGTGTGTCACCACATCTACGTAAGATCTTTTTCACACACCTCTCTTGGGGTGTGCTGAGGATTTAACCCAGCATTACCTGTGTGCTGGGCAGTTGAGCTGTATCCTCAGCTCTAAATTTCTCTTTTGGCAGCATGGAGAAGTTGGATTTTAAAATCCAGTCTGGTGGTCGGTCTTTTCATATACAGTCTGCTATGTAGTCCATATATGTTTGGTTTTCTTTATCCTACCTGCTCTTTACACTTCTCCTTTTTCTTTCAGATAAAGTATTTTGCATTATTCCAGTTGCCTTTATTAGGTTGATAGACATATACTGTTTTTATGTCCTTCGGAGATTTCTCTGTGACATTTTTAAATTATTCAAGCCAGGAAGTACTTGCTACTTCTAGAATAATGCATAGATCATAGAACTCTTAGCTCTGTGTACTGTGGATTTTCTGTGCTGAGGTCAAAGGTGTGCATCATCACTACCCTGAAGCTTCTTAGGTTTTGGGGATTGGAGGAAACTAGTGACCTACTTTAAATCGTTAAATACAATTTAAAGATTTTTTTATTCAGGGATATTAGATTAGGCACAGAAGGGAGCATTAAATAACTTTCAAAGAGACTAAGACCTCAAAGTAATTTGTCTCTGGCTTGTAACAGTCTTATACACTATGACTGCATACACTAAATGCAGGTATGTTTTTCCCCCTCCCTTGGGAACCTCAGTGTGCTGTACCTTGAAAATACAGTATCAAGTTTAAGATATTAATACCAAGGACCACCTACTGTATGATTGAGTAGGTTAGGTATATGAATAAATGATCCCAAATAGGCAAGTGTATAGACACAGAAAGTAAATTAGTGGGGCTTTGAAGAAATGGGGATGGACTTGATGAGTTTATAGGAAAGTGATAGCTTGAAAGGAATAGATATCTTTTTGAGTTAATGAGGATGTTCTAAAATTGACTTTGTTATCATGCTAGTCTATTTCTGAATATATTAAAGATCTTTGAACTATACACTTTTAAGTGTGCAAATTTTATGGTGTGTGTGATACAGCTTTGGAGACAGTCTCACTACGTACCCTTGGCTGTCCTGGAATTCCCTATGTAGACCTGAGTCCCTCAAACTCAACAAGAAATCTGCACACCTCTGCTTCCCTTGTGCTGGGATCAAAGACTTGTGCCACCGTGTCTGTGAGTTGTAAAACGTCCTTCCATGTTAGTGGGGCTTTAGAGGCAAACATAGGAGCATGCCTTAGGCCCAGCTTCCTACCTTCAGATCTTCAAATTCCATAAATGCTGTGTAATTGTACTTCTTTATTACCTCGTGTGCTTGTGTGCATGCATGACACTTCTTTCATTCCACCCTTCATGGCCTCAGGTTGTTGGGCTTGACAGCAAGTGCATTTACGCTCTGAGCCATCTTGAGAGCAGCGTGGCTGTACTGTCGATTATTTAGTTCAAATGTGAGAGAGGTCAAACTTAAAGGGCTTTCTGAGTTTAAGATTAAAGCAGTTGATCTGGATCAACTTTCTCATCTTATGTATTAAATGCATTTTGTTTGTTTAATTACAGTAGACCTGTAATAAAAGTTATAAATTTAGTTAATAAATTTTGATTTATTTTGCGTATGATATGTATAGGTTTGTCATTGAAATCAGAAACCCAGTGCAGCAATTTATTTGTCATTGACACCATGTGAGGCCAGGTCTTTAACCCTTTTCTCGGTGTTTGAAAATGAAAAAGGTTCATTCTCTTCACAGAGTCCCTGTGGATCCGGAGAGCCGCAGAACAGTGGCCATCGTTTGCTATGTTTGATGCTTGTATTTTATGCATTGTAATTTCTGCTTTATAAAAATACTTTCTGTATTTACTTTATTATTGCTGATAACTACCAGAGGGAGAGGTGGTTAAGTTGTGCTCATGCCTTATAGAATTGTATAGAATGTAAATAGTGTTTTGTGAAGATTTTTTTAAGTTGATTGGAAATAGGTAAAAAGATTATATATCATAAAGCCAGGTGTATTGGCACATGCTTTTAATTACCTGCAGAGGCTGTCAGATTTCTGTGAGAACAAGGCCAGCCTGGCCTACATAATGAGTAGGACAGCCTGGGCTATGTATAGAGACCGTGTCTCAAAAAAATTAAAAAATAGAGGGGGAAAGCTCAGATGAGAAAGTTCCAGAATGTTTACTATAGTACAGTTTTGTGTATCTTTATGCTTTCTTGGCCTTTTTCCAAAGTTTGGATATGTGTGTGAGTTGAGAAGGTAGGTTGTAAAATCCAGGTTGTAGAGTGAAGTGGTCAAGCCTGTGAGCCAGGACTCAAAAGGCTGGATGGGAGTTTGAGGTCACCTTCTGCTACAGAGTGACATCCTGTCTCCCAGAACCAAAACAAACAAAGCACTACAGCTATAGTGTTGGGACTTGGCTTGGGAGTGTTCCATTTATATATATATGAATGAATAGAATGCTATGAATCTTTACACTTCTCTGCTTTTCAGATTTGATTATAGTACGTGGCTGTTTTTTTCTGTACCCCTTAAGCCTCGGCAACAGAGATGGCTGTCCATCTCTTATCTGAAATGGTCTGAGATCTGAGGCCTTTTGAGTCACAACACAACACTCAAATTTCAGGTTATTTTGGAACATTTTAAGGTTTTTGATTAAAGACAAGATAGCTCCTTCCAGAAGCATTTCAGATAAGGAACACTCAGCCCTTCTCAGTGGGATCATGTTTTTGTAACATGTTTTGTTATAGTTGTGCTGGCATCTGTACTGAAACCTCCCACTGTAAGTGGTGGGTAGAGTTGTGAGGAAGGGATTCTTTTCTTGTTCTTTAAAGATTTGTTTATATATTTACTATGTATGCAGTATTCTACCTACCTACATGTGTGCCTGCAGGCCAGAAGAGGGCACCAGGTCTCATTATAGATGGTTGGGAGCCACCATGTGGTTCCTGGGAATTGACCTCAGGACCTTTGGAAGAACAGCCAGTGAGTGCTCTTAACCTCTGAGCCATCTCTCCAGCCCTAAACGTTATTATTATTTATTGCAACTTGTTCACTTTGTAGCCCCCTCCCTCATTTCTTCCTGGTCCCACCCTTCCTCTTTCTCCCCTATACCTTTCCCCAGTCCACTGATAGGGGGTTCCTGCTCCCCTACTAATCTAGCCTATCAAAACTGATGCTCTGAGGTATTCTGTTATGTGAGTTCCCAGGCCACTGTGAGGTTTTCTGATTTGATTAAAGCCTGTGTGTTTTGGTTATTTTAATAGAAACTTAAGAAATGGTGATCAGAGCCTGGTGCGGTGGCACAGGCCTGTAATCCCAGGGAGGCAGAGGCAGGTGGATCTCTTGAGTTCGAGACCAGCCTGGCGTACAAATCAAGTCCAGGACAGCCAGGGCTACACAGAGAGATCTTGTCTCAAAAAAAGAAAACAAACAAACAAACAAACAAACAAAAAAAAGAGAAATGGTCAGTGTCAGTGCATTTGTCTGTAGTGTCTTGTTCTTTATCTGCGATCGCAGGCTCTTCTATGCTCTAGCAAGTGGTTCTCCAGGTTCTCCTAGTTATATCTGTTTGTTTGTTTGTTTGTTTTTCCCCCAATCTTTCTTTTGGTCTTCAGTTCTGGAAAACCTTCCTCAACTGTGCTTCCTTTGTACTTTCTCTGTTTATAGTTTATTTGACTCTCTGGAGGTTTTACTATTTACTGTTTGCTTTTCTGTGGTACTGCTTGTTAAGAAACGTGGAGTGAAGGAAGTAGGGGTGGCATAAATGGCTGAGAATATGTGATCGCCTGGATGAGAATTGAAAAGAAAGGGGCTAAAGGTGGAGAGTCAGCAGACATGAGCTAATTTGTGACCCCAACTAGATTTGGTCCTGTTGATATAAGAAGGAGACGAGCACCATGAATCTGTGTTTGTGTGCAGCAACCACATCTCTAACACATCTGAGTAAGCCCTTTGTATTAGAGATGGGATCGTCGCACACGAAGGTGGACATGCAGGGTTTGTAGTGTCAGTCACAGGGACCTCCTGAAGTGCCAGTCTGGGTAGCATTGTGCAAACTCCAGTATTATTAAAAATAAATACGTTATTTATTTTGTATCTTATTCAGTTCAAAGAAGAAATCTCTAAACGTTTCAACTCTCATATTGACCAACTTGTGTTGATATTTGCTGGAAAAATTTTAAAAGATCAAGATACTTTGAGTCAGCATGGGATTCACGATGGACTTACTGTTCACCTTGTCATCAAAACACAGAACAGGTATGTCTTCTATAACCAGCCAGGGGCTGTCCTTATCATCAGTATTTAAATGGTTAAAGTACTTCCCTTTGTTTCTGTTGATAGCAGCGTGTGTGTGAAAAACAGCATGTAACTCCATGCTAGTACTAGTATTGGCAGGTTTGTTAGGTAAACATTTCTGTGAAGGGGTTGGGTTGCAAATCCAGGGCAGGTCCTCATTTAATCCTTTAGAGACCTCACCTGTAGAAATTCTAGTATCAGAAATTTGACATTATGTAGAAGTTTTTTTGAGTTAGGTAGCAAATCATTTTTTAAGCTGTTCTCTTTGCTCTAGGGAAAGTTTTAGACATGATTTTGGTAACATGTTAGCAAAGTGCAGATCAACCTCAATTTTTTCTTTTTTCTTTTTTCTTTTTTTTTCAATACAAGATTTCTCTGTTTTAGCTCTCACTATCTTGGAACTCACTCTATAGACTAGGCTGGCCTTGAACTTACAGGGATCTGCCTGCCTCTTGCCTCTGGAATGCTGGGATTAAAGGCCTGTATCACCACCACCTGGTCAATCATAATTTATTAATGTATGATAAATTTTTGAAATTTATTTTTTATCATTGTTCTGAATATCATCTAAATGTTTGTTTTATCTCATTAATGAGAGAGCTTTATCTCACTTATTTGAATATGGAATTTTATTGTGTCATCCCACTACACAAATGCTTAACTATAGTGCAATGGAGTAAATGACCAAAGCCCCCTAAAATGTCTTCATATTTTATTATTAACTTTGTGGCCAGCTTTGCCTTGCTTTGCTGTATAGCCTGGGTCAGCCTGAGTCTGTTACCATGTTGTCTTGGCATCCTGAGTATTGGAAATGCATGCTCGGGTGCCACACTAGCTTCCTTTCAGAGGCAGGCAACCTTCTAATGCAGGCTGACCACAAACTTGCTCCTCCTGCCTGCGGTCCTGAATGTGGGGATTATAGGGGTGCCTCACTGTGCCCTGTGAGTCCCCTTCTGCTCCCTTTGCTACAGACTACATTGGAAAGCATTGCAGCGGAGCCTGTCTTTCTAGAGCTTGCTGTAGCGTTTGCTCCAGGTGCCTCCTCTAAGCCATTCGTACTCGAGCAGGCTTTTGTGTGGTGTTCTCTCAAGAACTGATGAGGAAATGTGTTCTTCTGTGCTTTTCTGTGTACGTGATGATGTCTCACATGACAGTGGTGTGGCTTTAGTGAGGACACATGCTAATAACTGTGTACACAGAGCACCACATGCATGCACATGGTGATTCATTCGTGGTTGTCAAGCAAGTAGAAGACCCGTTATGCTTTCTGAGATGTTGAAGTGAAAAATAAACCTTTGAATTGGCAAGTGAAGTTGAGGTCTAAAATCTTACCTGGTCAGGTGAGAGCAACTTCTCTAACAAAGCCCTGCTTTTCTAAAGAGCGCGAGTAAAGATGGCACCTAGTGTCAGAGCCCAAGCCCTGGCCGCCTTCAGCTAGCTCTACCCATCATCCTCAGTAGTCCAGTGAAGCAAGTAATGCAGAAAAAGGAGAATATGGCCACACTGGGAAGAACAGGTAGAGAGTCTGGCGATACCCCCGCCGCCATCTTCTGGGCCTTGACAGAAGGCTAGGTTTAATAGAGGGTAAGAGGTATACTTATAACTAATAACTAAGTAGTCTTTAGTAAAAGTGAGGCCCTGCCTCGCCACCTTGTCTTGGCTTCAGTCTCTCCTACAAGGTGTGTCCAGTTGCCAAAACTGCGATGAAATGGCATTCCAGGAGACAGGCTCTCCCTCTAGCTGGCATCAGGTCTCCAGCCTTTCCTTCTCCCAGCATGGGACTCCAGGGGAAACTCTAGCTCCTTAGACCCATAGACGGGGTCTTGACTCTTGCCTAGTTAGAATGTTACCAGAACCAGCCCGCTCAGCAGCTCTCCCCTGAGGCGTCTGCTCTCCTGTAGTAGTGGTTGTGCGCCACCTGATGTGGGTGCTGGAAACAGCTCAGCCTCTGTAAAAGCAGCGATTGATCTTAACCAGGGAGCCATCTCTCCAGGCCCTTAAAGTATCTTTAAGTTTTTCACACTTTTAACAGTTTCAAGGACTTAGGTTAAACTGCCCCTAACCGTGGATCTAGAAAAGAAATGGTTTAAGTGTTTGAGCTCTGTGGATGTTACTGACCATGTTTGTATTCTGTGAGGTGATTTGTTGCCCTTTCCTACAATCAGTGATTGAAAGTGATGAAACATTCATATATACTATATTCAAAGCGTAGAGGTAGTCATTTTATTAAGTTTTACTGTGCTTCTAATATTTGTACATGACACTCAGCCATTTCAGGCAGGGCATTAATGACATTCTGTTTACCAGAGCGTAACCTTTGTCTGGCTATTAGAATTTTAAAAATTCTTTTAAAAATAAGGAGTTCTGCATCTTACATTGTGATTTAATTATTTTCACTAGGCCGCAAGATCAATCAGCTCAGCAAACAAATACCACTGGAAGCAATGTGACCAATTCACCAGCTCCTAATAGTAACCCCACTTCTGGTTCTGCTAACAGCCCTTTTGGCTTAGGTAAGCTTTGCTTTAGTCATTCTTTAGATAGGTAGATACATAGAGACGTGGGTGGGTTAAAATGTTCTCTCCCTCAAAGGGTAGTTTTAGATAAAGTGACAGGATAAAACACAAGTCACTTAACAATTTTTTAGGCTTTTCATGGTTTACTTCTGTAATTGTGTTAAGAATATCTTGAAGCCAGGCATAGTGACACACGCCTTTAATCTCAACACTGGGGAGGTGGAAGCAGGCTGATCTCTGAGTTCAAGGCCAACCTGGTCTACAAAGTGAGTTCCAGGACAGCCAGGGCAACACAGAGAAACCCTGTCTCGAAAAAAGAAGTAGCTTGGAATACAAGTCTATTTGATTAGCTTACATTTATTTAGTAAGTGACACACCTGTGTTTTCTAATGAAAGAGATGTAGCCTATAGGTACCTTATAATCAGACTACCACATAATTGTATCTGATGATACAGTAATTGATGATGAGCTGTGGTCAAGTGAGTAATAATTGTTTTCATTTGTATAGGAAGGTACGTGGCAGGTTGCGCTAATTGTTATTTTTCTATCTTGTGTTTTGATTTAAAAAGCCTTGCAAATGTAGCCTGGGTTATTTTTGAATGCTGGTCTTCCTACATTGGCCTTCCTGGCGTGGAGAATACCATATCACTCTGGACCTATGATAGTTTGAAACTGTCTTAGGGGCTGGAGAGATGGCTCATTGTTCGCAGAGAACCCGGCTCAGTTCCGAGCACCCGTACCATGGCTCACAACCATCTCCATATCCCAGGGATCTGACACTCTGACACTGGCCATGCATGTGGTGCACACACATACATGCAGGCAAAACACTCATACACATAAAATTAAAAGAATTAAATCTAATACTTAAAAAGAATCTTGAAACTGTCCTAAACATGTGAAAGAACTGTTTCCCGAGTATCAGTGGTGAGGCATCTTTTCTGTCAGCCCAAACCACTTTCCTTTCCTTCGTGCCTACTCCCCACCTCAGCTGCCTTGCCCTCCTCCTCTATCTTACCTCTTACATGCTGGGCAAGCACGCCACACTGAACTCTCCAGCCCGCTCTGCTGTTCTTATTCAGCTGTGAATGTCGACATTTTGTTGAGGAAAAGTGTTTTGAAGCTAACAAAAGTTGGGGTAAATAGAATAGCTTAAATGTCTTTATCAGCACTCTAAGGCTGTAGCTGGTAAGTTTTTCATGGATACCATTTTCACATATTAGGAATCATCTTTTCTTTTCATAAGAATTTTTGGGTAACTCAATTATGTCAATATATAGTACACAGGTTTTAGAGCATGGCATGATTGCTGTACAACACACACAATACTGATAATAAATAATAGAAATTCTTTTAGGTTTTCACAGAGATGAGGCTCCAACTGCTTCTCTTCTCCTTCCATGACTGGTGGGTGTGGCTGAAACGTCCAGTTTTAATTCGTTATGCTTTCTATTGACCAGTTCCTTCATCCTGTGGCTATCCATGGCACTTCTAATGCTATGCCTCATCAGTGCGCCACTCTACGGGGCCTGTTATAAACAACAGAAGGCACTGTAGAAACCCTATGAGAGAGAAGGAGGAATAAATATATGGTATTAAACTAGACGGGTAAAGAAAAATAGGTCTAGTTGGCTTTGTTAAATATCAAAGTTGAGGCTGGTAAGAAGTCCCAGTGGTTAAGACACTGGCTGTTCTCCCAGAGGTCCTGAGTTCAGTCTCGAGCAACCACATGGTGGCTGTAAAGGGATCTGATACCCTCTTCTGGCATGCAGGTGTACATGCAGACAGAGCACTCCTACATTTAAAAGCAAATTAGTAAATAAATAAATAAAGTCAAAGTTGGAAATATGGCTAATATTGGTTATAGAATGTGCTTAGGCTTGGGAGGCCCACTGTAACAAACACCAGAAAGAAGCAATGGTTTCAGCTGATGGGCTGCTCTACATTAAGGCCTAGGTGTGGCAAGGAGGGTGCAGCAGAGAGCTGCTTCCCTCACAGTGTAACCACTGTCGCCATGCTTCTGCCTCGGAACAGAATGAGAAGAGGCAGAGTGAGTCTATAAGTTGTGCTGGTAATCCAAGGAGACCACATCTAATCTTCTGCCAGCAGATTACATGGCATAGGGGAGAACGAAAGGTTTCAGAGCTCAGTGTTGCCGCTGGTCAAATGGTCAGCCATGAGACTGGTAGTGTCTGTCTCCCATGCTGTCCCTTCTATTCATCCCCTAGTCTCAGGTGGAACACAGAATAGAGTGTGCTGCTAACACACACAGGGTAACAGGGACGTCTGTGCTGTGGGTGAGGTTAACTCAGAACAAACCATCAGCCGTGTGTGTTGTGGGTATTAGTAGACTGTGCAGATTTCTTTCTCTAATCTGGAGTACAAGTATGCCTTTATAATACAGATATACAAGTCCCCTGTCTGTAGCAGCAGGAAGTCCTTTCCAGTGTACTGCACTGCGTAGCCCATTGAGCTAGGAACTCATTAGCACCATGACCACCTTCATGCGTGTGAGAAGCCGAGGAGCAAGGCTTTGGGGCAGCACTCATCTAGTCTAGGAATTGAAGCTGAGTCGTATAATAGTAAGTGTAACACAATATCATAAAAATGAGCTTTAAATGTTTCTTATATATTCTTGTATATTAATATTCTTAATATTATATATTAGTTAGTGATTCTTCATATTTCAGCACAAACTTCTGAGTTTTGTTTTTCGTTCTTATCCTTTAAGGTGGACTTGGAGGACTTGCAGGTTTGAGTAGCTTGGGTTTAAATACCACCAACTTCTCTGAACTGCAGAGCCAAATGCAGCGGCAGCTTTTGTCCAACCCTGAAATGATGGTTCAGATCATGGAAAATCCCTTCGTCCAGAGCATGCTTTCAAACCCTGACTTGATGCGGCAGTTGATTATGGCCAACCCGCAGATGCAGCAGTTGATACAGAGAAATCCAGAGATTAGTCACATGCTTAATAATCCAGATATAATGAGACAAGTATGTCGATAAGTATTTCCTTCCACTTAAGTAAAGAATTTTCATTTACTGATACATTTAAAATTTTATATATAATAAAGTTTTATTTATATATAATATATGTATAATATAGATAGGTAGAGTTAAAAAATGTTATTTTCATTTAAAAAAAATGTTGTTTTCTGTGGTTCCAAAGATTGTGTGTGTACTGTAAAGTTAAAGAAAATTCCAACCATTTTTTAAAAGAAAGTCAGCAAAACATTGATATTAATGTGGTGTACTTGAACTCTGGGTTTTCTGCTATACTTGAAAATTCTTTGAAAAGCACTCTTTAGAAGATGAACTTTTCATACCCATTTCTCCTCAGTGCTATGGGTCAGAGAGAAGGGTCCGAGAATGGAGAGGTGGTTGGACTCAAACAACCGACTTTGTGATAGCCTCTGAATGTACGTTGGTTTTAAAGATGAAAGCCACCGGGAATTTTAAGAAGTACCTTCCTGATTTAAATGTAACAAAAGTGGTTTAAAACTCTCAGTTGGCCTTTTGATTCTAGAATTGGATGTCACCTCATCCTGTAAAATAGAATTAGTGTTTCCATGAACTGAGCAAATGAAGTCAGGCTTTTTATCAGGTAGAAAACTGGTAAAGAAAGCAGAGACAAGAAGGCACAAGGCAGTCAGTTTCCTAATAAGGTTTTGATGCTGACTCCGAGTTGACTGGAATCTTCAAACTAGCAGTTAAAAGTTCAGCCTGACTTAGCACTTAGCACATATGGCTCCCTTCAGTCTTGTGGGGCCTGGTGCACGAACTAGTAGTCCAACTTAGTGCTTCTTACAAATTTCAGCTAAACACTGAAGAAATCCTTGCAGATGTCAGTGTTCTTTTTTTAAGTGGAGATTTCCTTCTTAGACATTGGAACTTGCCAGAAATCCAGCAATGATGCAAGAAATGATGCGAAACCAGGACCGAGCCTTGAGCAACCTAGAAAGTATTCCTGGGGGCTACAATGCTTTACGACGCATGTACACAGATATTCAGGAGCCTATGCTGAATGCTGCACAAGAGCAGGTAATCATTGGCTCCAAAGCTCAGGCTTAAGGGTTGTTCATGTCTGACGCAAGTCATCTGTGAGTGAGGATACTGCCATATGGAGAATGTGGCTTCGTTGAAAAACAATTCTGTACTTAATACTTTTTCTTTTATTACAGTTTGGTGGTAATCCATTTGCTTCCTTAGTGAGCAGTTCCTCCTCAACAGAAGGGAGTCAGCCTTCTCGAACAGAAAATAGGGATCCGCTACCCAACCCGTGGGCTCCGCAGACTTCCCAGAGTGCACCAGCCTCTGGTAGCACCACTAGCACTGTGAGCGGCTCTGCTGGTAATGCCACCAATGCCCCTGCTGGGCAGAGCACCTCAGGTCTGGTGCCTGGAGCAGGAGGTATGTGTACCTTGTATTGATAATAGAACTGTTGCTGATACTGTTTATGCATTCATATGCATCCCTTTTATGAAGACTTTTTGTTGCAGGCTTTTCGGATTTTCTGAGATAGAATTTTTAAATTGTGTATCTCTATGGGGTATAACGTATTTATTTGTGTTAAATCTGTATTTATTTAGAGTATGTGTGCATGCCATGTGTGTCTAGGAGCCCATGGGAATCAGGAAAGGAAGGGTGTCAGATGTCATAAAGCTGGAGAGTTACAGATGTTGTGAGCCATCTTGTGGGCTCCAGGGATTGAACCAGGTTCTCTGCAAAAGCAGTAAGCTCTCTCTTAACTGCTGCTCCATCTCCATCCCCTACACTAGGTCCTGATCTATGCATTTGTGTATTTGTTGTCACATGATTAAATGTATTCACCATACTATACAGAAGATATCCAGAGCTCATTACTGGGAAAATTTAAAAGGAGGAACAACATTTTAAGATGATATTGAAATTACTCTGGTTGCTATTTGAAGAACATATATTGAGTATTATGGTTTGGAATGAAATACCTCTCACAGGTGTATGTGTTTAAAGCCTTGCTGCTGTCACTATTCTGAAAGGTTTTGGAAACTTTAGGAGATGGATAGGTCACTAGGGGTGCTCCTTGAATGTGTCTCGGCCCTTGCCTCTTCCCTGCTTCTTGGCTGCCGTGATGTGAACTATCATTCTTTGCCAATATTTCCATGTTGCTGTGGACTGATGTCTCTGAAATCATGAGCCATAATAAATTTCTCCTTTAAATTGTATTATGTCCAGTATTTTATCACAATTATGCAAAAGTAACTAATATATTGGGGGAGTCAAAGTTAGTGAAAGGAACTTGATTCTGAAGACATTTGGGTAACCAAATGTTATGAGGACATATGAGATAATGGCTTGAGTGACTGAAAAATAGAAAATAAACCATGTATCCACTTACTGATGAAGAAGTAAAACAAATTATCCTCATTAATAGTATGATTGTACTGTTACTGTTAGATACATACAGGATCTAACATGAAACATGCACATTTAGATATCTAACACCTAAGTTGTTGCCACACTAATTCAAACATTTCCTTGTCTTGCTCCATTCATTCTCTCTCTGAGAAAGGAAACAATCCTTAGTTCTAGAAGTTTGTAGAAATAGACCACATGGTGTGGTTCTCTTGTATGTCTGTACTGGTTTTGAAATTCATTCATACTGTGTATGTCTATGATGTGTTTTGCTGACAAGTATTTCCTTCTGGGGGTATATGGCTTCATACCATATGTGTGGCCTTTTTCTTTTCAGCCTGTTTCTCCAGAAATGTAGAACCATGAGAATTAGGCAGGAAATTTAGTATAACAAGATTGAGATTCCCAGACAAGGTGAAAACACTATGTGTTGGATCTTAGTAGAGGCCAGAATGGACTTGGAAATTGTGATGTCCACTGAATTTGGAATGAGGGGCTGGTGATGTATGTGAACTAAGGGTCCAGGGTTGGCATCGTCAGAGGTAAGGATATGTCTGTATTTCTCTGGAAAGACTGGTCTTGATTGTCACCCTGAGGTAATTGCTGTCAGTGGGATCCTTGTTGCTGATTATGTTTCGTTTTGCATTGTGCTTTTTGAACCAAATCTTCATATTGTTGGTATGTGTGGCCATTTTTGAGGCCAGCATATTTTTGCAAAGGCTGGAATCTGGATATTGAGATGTTCAGGTCTCCAGTTGCTGTTTAATTAACAGTTTTGTTTGGGTGTTCTATTACATGCTTCCTTCCTGAATTCATTCCCATTGTTACATGAAAGATTTTTTTTCTAAAGGAAACTTTACATGCATGATGGTTATGTATGTACATTAACAGTAAGAGTGTTACTGAAGATTTTTACTTTTTTAACAATTTATTTATTTATTATGTATACAGTATTCTACCTAAATGTATGCCTGCATACCAAAAGAGGGTACCAGATCTTGTTATAGTTGGTTATGAGCCACCATGTGGTTGCTGGGAATTGAACTCAGGACAGCCAGTGTGCTCTTAATCTCTAAGTCATCTCTCTAGCCCCCTAAAGATTTTTAAAGCAGTGTTCACACACCTTAGTAAGATAGTCAAGAGAGATTGTTTCATTTTCTGGGTTTTTAGTTGGTTTTGTGGTTTATATCTATGGAATCTCAAGGATCAGCTCAAGGGCCAGAGCTAAAGGGCTGGAGTAGAGCAAGTGCCAAATGTGTTAAGAAGGCTTCTGCAGCCAGGCTCAGGGCCACTGTCCAGCTACATGGGAGGGAGACTGAGATGAGGGGACACTACTTGAATTTGGGTGTTCAAGACCATTGTGAACAGTGAGTGACCAACAGTGACTGACTCCATCCTTCTCTAAATCGGAGTTTCTGGGTCTTAATTCAGAACCCATGAACGAACTAGAACCTTTCATGGTGAGGTGTAAGATCTGTGGGGAGTGAGGCTAGTTTATTATTCTTAGATTAGCATAAAGAGTACTGGGCCTCACAGTTGCATCTTGTGCAGATGAATCATTACATGTTTCTTTTCTTTGTTCCCCTTTCCTGCTACCCTCCCCCATGGCCCATCTTCCCAAACTGGCTTCTTTCTGCTCCCAGTTAATCCCAGTTTGTGCTTTTTTTATTGCATGTATTCAGCTGTTTTCCACATCTGTTAAGATATCTTCTTCCCCTCTCATGATCCCCTTTTCAGTTTCCTGGTTTAAACACACTCAGATATAATTAGACACACACACAACTTTATCTCTGATTCCACATGTGAGAAAAAAATGTATTCAAGTCTGGCTTATTTTGCTTAGCATAAGGATTTCTTCCATTGCTTCCATTATGTGTTCTGCAAATGTCATGATTGTAGTTTTACGTATTTTATATCAGTTGGTCTGTTGGTAGGTATTAGGCTGACTATAACCTGTCTGTTGTGAATAACACAACACTATGCTACTTAAGAGTCATTCAGGTCTATACCCAGGAATGGTGTAGCTGGGTCACGTGGTGGTTCTAGTTTCATGTTTTTTAGGATCTTCCATACTGCCTTCCTTGTGGCTACACAAGTTTATATTCCTATTTGCAGTGAATATAAACGGTGTGCCTCTTGACCCACAGCATCTCCACTGTGTCTCTTGAGCGTTCTAACTGGAATGCAATGGAATCTCAAAGCAGTTTTAACATGCGTTTCTCTAATACGTAAGGATGTTGAACTTTTTCAAGGATTTGAGAATTGTCTGCTCAGCTTATTACTGAATGGATTTACTGAGTGAATGATTTGAGGTTTTTGTTGTTTAATTTTTACATTTCTTTATGTAGTTTCAGTATTAATCCCATTGGGTATGTAGTTGGCAAAAAAAAAAAAAAAAAAAAATTCCCCCTATTCTGTGGTAAGGTTGCAAGCTGATTGATTATATGGTGACTTTAAAACTTAATCTCTTACAGTAGTGTGTGATTGGATATGGAGTTTACTTTATTAGGCTAGACACTATAGTTACCTTTCTAAAATACCTTTAAGTTTTATATCTGTGTGTGCGAGTGTTCACATGCGTGTGGTATGTGACCCCAGAGACCATCGATCATCTGGAGTTACAGGCCACCCAGCGTAGGTGCAGAGAAACAAACTTTGAAAAACAGCAAGGCTCCTTAAATCGTTGAGCTACCTCTCCAACCCCAACAGACAGCTTTTTCTTAGCTATTGATGAATACTGCTGACTTACAGTGCCTGTGGTACCATGATACAAGGCTTATTTTGGCCGGAGTTTAAGAGCATTCAGTTCATGGTTCCTTGGCCCTTTTGCTCTTGGACATGGGCTGAGGCTCCCTCATAGCTGGGAAGTTGAGGACCTGAGGTGATTTACCTTCTTTCATGAAACTCCATCTATGTGACAGCTCCACAACTTTTGAAAGGGACCAGGCCTTTCACATGAGGGCTTCTGGGGGGCACTTACCCAGCCAAGGGCCAGGACTT
This sequence comes from Psammomys obesus, assembly GCF_907164565.1. Lineage (NCBI taxonomy): Eukaryota > Metazoa > Chordata > Mammalia > Rodentia > Muridae > Psammomys > Psammomys obesus. The sequence goes on along the minus strand of NW_026596117.1, from coordinate 26,294,900 downwards.
GGTTCATAACTGGAAGAAGTTGAAGGAAACTTCCTTAATGAAGAGGGAAGGGCCTGCAATAGACAAAAAATTCTTATATCTTGTCAGAGGAAGTATAAAAACATATTCTGGATGAGGAATTTAAAATTGATTTATTGCTGAGAAGAATCAGAATGAGGGGAACAGTTGATGGTCCCAGACAGTGTCATGGGGTTTCTCAAGAAAAGATAGGTCTCATAAGAACTGAAGTAATGCCATTTTAAGCCAAGAGCTGTTCTCATTTTGATTCACAGAGCAGGTGGGTTGAATCAGGTGGCCTCAGTATGAGGCTGTTGGGCTGTCTGTTTTGTCCTTTTAACAGCATGTTGTCTACAGTGACAACTTTGCAACTCTTTATTCGGGTTTTTAATTTAACATCTTGACACTCTTAACACTTAATGTTGAGAATGTTGGTCAGAGAAAGTTAAATAGCAAAAGGAGTGTGCACATCCACATGCCATGCAGCGGTGATGTTCTTCATGTTTGGGCTGCGTACTTTTATCTTTGCATATTATCTCTGAGGGGAATCCTAGAGAAGGAGCTGGCAGATTGTTCCTGGAAACAGTAAAAGAATATTGTAGGGCTTTGCCCATGAAGAGGCAAAACTAAGACTCACTGCAGCTCAGGCTGGTCTCAAACACCAGCTTCTCAGTGTCATTGAAAAAAGTCCACAAGTTCCTTTTTTTTTTTTTTATAATATAGCAAGTCAAATTTTGCCAGAGAGTTTTTAATTAGATCTTACGGTGAGAACTAATGAATGTAGTAGAATAGTAGGGTTTAGAAGATATATTTTTTCTTTTAACGGGGAAAGATGAGAGAGAGTGGGGAGAGGAGGAGACAGGAGAGGTAATGGGAGAGAAAGAAAGAATATATTTGATAAAATGACAGACTACAAGTTCCTTTTAATCCTAGCCCTCAGGAGCAGAGGCAGGCAGACCTCTTTGAGTTTGCGCCAGCCTGGTTTACAGAGTGAGTTCCAGGATAGCCAAGGTTACACAGAGACCTTTTCTCAAACAAACAAACAATCAAGATGGAGAAGGAAGGAAAATACTCTTATCTGAGGAGTTCTGTGAAAACTTGGTTTTTTTGTCTTTTTAAGCTTTTTTTTTTTTTAGATTTATTTATTATGTATACAATGTTGTCTACGTATAAACCTGCACGCCAAAAGAGGGCATTGGATCTCATTATAGATGGTTGTGAGCCACCATGTGGTTGCTGGGAATTGAACTCATGACCTTGGGAAGAGAAGCCAGTGCTCTTAACCTCTGAGCCATCTCTCCAGCTCCCTTAAGCTTTTACTATGTGTGTACAGAAGTTGTGCCTGCACACATGTATGTACACTGTGTGTGTGCTTGTTGAATCCCCTAAAGCTGGGTTACAGATGGTTGTGAGCCTCCGTGTGGGTACTGGGATTGGAACCTGGGACCTCTGCAGGAGCAACAAGTGCCCTTACCCACTGAGCAGTCTCCAGTGCAAGAGTTAAATTTCTTCGGCAGTTCAAGCTTTGTAATTCCTTAAAAATCTAGGACAGGACATTATCAGTAATGTCTTTTGACCTTTAATATTGATGCTGGACCCCTGTTCTTAATTCTGAGAAAAACCATCTGTTCTTCCCCCTTTGCCATATAATCAACTGTGAATTGGTCACTGTTGATATATGACTCTGTTACTGGCTGGCATGCGCCTTGAAACTTTACTGGAAGCTGGGAGTGGTGGTGCATACCTTTAATCCCAGCACAGGGAGGCAGAGGCAGACACATCTTTGTGAGTTTGAGGCCAGCCTGGTCTACAAAGCAAGTCCAGGACAGCCAAGGATACACATAAAAACACTGTCTCGAATAAGCAAACAAAGAAACTTAACTGGTTGCAATAGAAGTGAAGAAATGAAGTTCTAATGAGATACTTCATTAATTTTGTAATTTTTCTGATCTTTGCTCTCAAGTGAATGAGGAGTTGGTCTGGGGTCGGGTTTTGGTTTTGTGGTTGTTTTGTTTGTAAGTGTATTTTTTAAAAAGTTTGCTTTAAGTGTTTGGGTGTTGTACTTGCATGTGTGTGTGCTGTGCCTAAGGAGGCCAGAACAGGGCTCTGACCTAGCACTGGAGTTATAATTTGTTGTGAGTTGTCATGTGAGCCCGGGGACTTGAGCCTGGGTCCTCTGGAATAGCCACCAACTCCTAACTGCTGGGCCATCTTCTCAGCCCTGTTGTTTCATTTTTTGAGATGGGGTCTCATTTGTACCGCAAACCAGGTTAGAACTTTGTGTTCTCCCTCAGCCTTCTGACTCTCTCATGTCTAGAATATTGCTACAAGTGCTGACTCTCATAATGTCCATGTATGTTGTATTCTTTGATATGGAACAGTGTTTTGCCATTTTATTTAGTAAGGTAATCGTACTCCACCATGCCTTAACCCCATAATATGAACCATTTGCTTCTCTTGTTTTACCTCTTCTGTGATTAATTTGCACTTGCAATTAAGAAAAGCAAGATGCTAGAGTGGTTTCTTGTGGCACTGTGAAGCGGAATGAACAAGGGCTGACACCATAGGTGCCTGTTTGGGCTCCCCTCTGCCTTTCTAGAGTGGAAGCGCCCAGCAGGAGAGTCAGCAATGATACTTGCTGTCACCAAGCACTGGATTTCAGTAGCTTCCACATTTCTACATGTATTTATTCTCACTAGAAGTTTTCCTCCTAACCGTGTAAAAATGTAAAAACAGTGTTCACTTTGTGGGCTATACAAAAACAGATTGTGAAAGCCAGATTTATTTTGTAGGCTGTAGTGTGCCAGATTGTCTTAAGATATTTTTGAACTTTGGAGTGTAGAAAAAGCTAACTTGAAACTTGAAAATATAGGAACACCACAAACACAAGACTTACAGAAAATTACAAACACGAGTGGAGATAGTCAAGTGTTTTAAGCCAGATAAAGGGGTATTAGTTCAAAAACCAGAATGGAAATGAAGAATAAATAGTTCAGTGTTATGTCAGAACTGTTCTTTCTGCACTTGAAGGAAGCATTCTCTCTTTTTTTTAATTCTATTGATTGATTGGTTGATTGATTGATTGATGCCTCTGAAGTACCATTGTCAGAATTTTTGTGCCTTAGTGCTATTGCTGAGTAAAATAAGGGTTGGTCTGAAAACTGAGCTAAGTAACTAACAATGGTTAGCAATGCTGTTTAGGTTCTCAGCCCTTACTAGGTGTGGACATGCTAAAGAAGGGGGCGGAGTAAGATGGGATAGCACTTTCTAATGCCTCTCAAAGCCATGTAATTGAAAACTTAGCTGTTTTCTTGGGAATGTTGTCATGTAATATTTGGTACTGTTGTTGACCATGGGGAGCCAAACTGCATAAAGTAAATCTGTTGCTATGGGAAATGGCCATCTGCCACTTCAGTTAGCTAAAATTTAAGTACAGTGTGCACTGTGTTTGATGTATCTTAATCTGTTTTTGTTTGTTTTTTTTTTTTTTAAATAAAAATTTAGCTAGTATGTTCAACACACCAGGAATGCAAAGCTTGTTGCAACAAATAACTGAAAACCCACAGCTTATGCAGAACATGCTGTCTGCCCCATACATGAGAAGCATGATGCAATCACTAAGCCAGAACCCTGACCTTGCTGCCCAGGTGAGCTTATACTTGTGTTTAAGAGTCTTCTGAACTAAATACACAGTCCAGTGATTCTGTTCTTGGCACATCTGTCTAATGCTCTTACAGAATACTAGAGATGCAGACAAATTGTATCTCCAGCTTTGGGGGCAGCTTTACTTTATATATAGTGGAAACAACCTGGTTTATCCTATTCGTTGATGAGACATACCTTTAGACAAAACACTGAAGTTTGTAGAGAATTTGCTGTGATCATGGTGCTGCTCTTGTCTATCTGTCTGGGTGTGGTTCTGTACCACCTAGAGCAGCGCCTGTTGCTGGGCCTGAACAACTGTGGGGGCATGGAGTAGACTGTGCTCGTACAGTGCTTTCCTTTATAGCTGTCGAATTTAAGTTTAAAAGCTTCTCATTTCATTTTGCTGAATGAAATGGTTTTTATTTTCAGCATCGTGCAACCACATTGGTACAAGGATATAGCAGATGTCCTTGAGCTAGGGTCTTCAGTGATTACTTACGTAACAACAAATAATTAAAGAATGATGCTTTTTGATAACTTTTATCTTAAAATGTGTGTTACAGGTTGTGTTTTTTGTTTGTTTGTTTGTTTTTTGAAAGCTGGTTTTGTGAGTTTATTAATGAATGTGTGTTGTTAACTGTCTCCTAAGCCACGGTTGTCACTTGGCTACCTAAGATATGGTATGAAGTGACCCTTTCCTGTATTTTCAAGTATGTGTTTAGTTACAGCACTGAATGTATCTTATTCTTAATAGTATCTTTAGTAAGCATACTCCATGTAAGTGTAAAGGACCTGGCTGCTATACACACTGTTGTTTTCTAATAGTAAAGCAAAACACTGACAATGCTAGTAGCCTTGGCTGCCCTGGACTTGCTTTGTAGTCCAGGTTTAGCTTGAACGCAGAGCGCTCTGCCTGCCTCTGTCTCCTCTGGTGCTCAGATCATAGACCTGCACCAGCCAGCTGGTATCTCTTATAGAATATTGAAAACTTTTATAGTGTGCTCTGGCATTAGATGGGTAAAGTTATGGCTTACTCTTTTGAAACCTAAATATTTGAAATGTGAAAACTTAATTGTGGTATGAAGTTTCAGGTAAGTTAGGAAAATACAATAAATAAAAAGATGATTTTTTTTGTGGCAAGCTTTTTTTAGACTAATTTAATTTATTTGAAGAATTTGAATAATTTAAGATGAAAAACAAATGTGGTAACTGGTTAACAGCCTCAAAGTAAAGCAGCATTTGTCTGGAAGACTGAAGAAGCATCCCTGGCCTGGAGCAGCTCCTGCTGTGGTCACTGCTTATCTGAAGCACTGTGTATCCGTACCACAGCAACTGCTGTGATGATGTTGAGGTCTAAAATTAAATAATCCACTTTGAAAGAGGGAGGGGAGAATTCTTTTTTTACAGGATTTACATACAGTTGTTCTTCAGTGTGGTTTCCTAATTGAGGGCAAAGATCATTTCCTCCTCGGACTTTGGACAGGTAAACAGGCCATCAGTAATCACTGGAAAGTGATACACAATTTGTCTTTTTTGAACCTAGTAGTTTCCGGTTTGCTGATTGTGTATGATGAGCTTACAGGCAGGCACAGCATGTTAACACTGGCCCTGACTGTTAATTGGTCAGACTTTGAAGGTCAGGAGGTGGCTGCTTTTCTACCTGTGGTGCTAGTGAGGTGGACTCCAGATGTCTTGGTCTCATTTACATCCTTGGGTCTTAGGTATTTTAAGACTTCCCCAGAGGACTGTTGGTGCTAGTTTGGGCTGGTTTTCATCTAGCAGCTCCATTTCTCTGGCAGGTTAGTGGCTGTCTCATGGCTATTCTGGACCTAATCTCAACTGATAGTATTGGGCAGGCAGATAATAGTGGCTCCAGATCTGGGCTTTCTCTGTGCCTCCTGTTTGTGTGCTGAGGTTTCTAAGCAAGCCACATTTACGCTCTGACATATTGATGTTTCTTCTACTCTGTGGTGTAGGAAAGCATAGCTTCCTGAGAGCCTGGCACTCCCAGTATTATTTCCTTCAAAAGCAGAAATTCACCTTGGTTCAAGGAAACAATTGCTTTTCTTTTTTAGGGCACTGCATGTCACCCATCATCCACCATTCTCGTTGACAGAGAAGAGACCTTCCTTCCTACCAGCCTTCCTTCCTCCTTCTTTCCCCTCCCTGAGCTCCTTGTGGTTAGAACTTGCCCTACTCCTTTTATTATGTTCTCCCTTCTTCCCTTTTAAGTGCCAGTTTAGGCACTTGGAGGAAGGTAGAATCTTAAACCAGGTACATTGTTTCAGATATTTCCAGTTAAAATGTTTGAACACTTGCCCCATAGATGATGCTGAATAATCCCCTATTTGCTGGAAATCCTCAGCTTCAAGAACAAATGAGACAACAGCTCCCAACTTTCCTCCAACAAGTGAGTAAGAAAAGATGCTGCTGTCTTTGTGATGATCTGCTTGAAAGGTTTGATGGTGAACGTGTCCTTCTCCTTCCCAGCTGACAGCACAGTGCAGAGGAGTGTGTGATTTCGCCCACTTGTAGACACTGAGCCTGATCCTCCCGGCCCATGTCACTCCTGACTGTGCTTACACTGTGAGGAGAGAACCGTGTTGCCTTTGCTCATGAGGATTTAGGGCTCCGGATGCTTTGTTAGTACCATAGGCCATTTTCCTCACTTGCTAACCCTGAAGTGCTTCCTAAGATCACGTCTACTGTATGGTTCGGACGAGTCTTGAGTGATAGGAAAGTGCTACCCTCTCTTAAATCACAGGTTGGGTTTTGTTATAATGCCTCGATTTCTTCCAGATTATTAGAGTGCTTTTTCTTCGAGAAGTAAATCTCATTTCCTCAGAATCAGAATTAGTAAGGTTAAGATTGTCAGTGTTGTCACATTAGGAAGGCTTTAAAAAAAAAAAAAAGTACCCAAGACTGTTGTAGTGTCATATAGAAACATAAAAGTGGTGTTGGTTTTTTGAAACTGGTAGTTGTCAGGATTCAAAGCTGATTGAAATGATTGTTAGGCCAGCAAGTCATTCTCCACGGTTCCTGATTGTGCTTGGTCTTTGCAATGGTGTGAGCTCCCTCTTGTCAGTCAGGTATGGGTATTTGAAAGTAGTGAGGCCAAACTGGGGAGCAGTTGTTTTTAGATGGCAGGCTGGTACAGTTGTTAGGTCAGCAGCGGACAGGCGTGGTCAGGAGATACTGTGCACAGCTTTCACCACATTACCACCATCCCATAAAGTGTGCGTTTGGAGTTGTATAGACAGTTTTTCTTTTCTTTTTTTTTTTTTTTTTTTTCTTCTGTTGGAGAAGGGGGAAATGTGCTTCTGAGATTGCTCTTATAGGCTTGTGAATGGCTCAAGTAATAATTTCTGTATGGAATTTGCTATCAAAGAGGAGAGTTTGTGTTTATTTTGGGAAGAAATACGGAGTAGTGGTGTCTGAGAGTAAGATTTTAGATTTTCTATAAAAGTGTTGCAAAGTGAGAAAACTATACCTGCCTTTGTTTAATTCTTTGGTAAGCACTAGTCTCTTTCCTCCTTAGATGCAGAATCCTGACACGCTGTCTGCAATGTCAAACCCTAGAGCGATGCAGGCATTGTTGCAGATTCAGCAAGGCTTGCAGACGTTGGCGACAGAAGCCCCCGGCCTCATTCCAGGGTAGGGCTTATCACATAACAGTTCGTTTCACTGAGAATTTTAGGTTTAATGTCATTCTGCCTTTTATTTTGGTTGAGTTGTTTCTTTTTAATAGAATAACCTAGCCGATACTATGTTGAAATGTAACCTGTAACCTGTGCTTTCCTTAGGTTTACTTCTGGCGTGGGAGCAGCAGGCAATTCTGGAGGCTCCTCAGGAACCAATGCACCAAACACTGCACCCAGTGAGAACACGAGCCCCACAGCGGGCGCTGCGGAGCCAGGCCACCAGCAGTTCATCCAGCAGATGCTGCAGGCGCTGGCTGGGGTGAATCCTCAGGTGACGTGTTTTCCTACAAACTTTTCATTTAAGTTTAGAATTTTCAAAACAGGCAAAAAGAAAGCAGCAGCTGTTTTCTGTTCAGAGTACTAAAAAGTACTATTAAAGATTAAATCTAAAAAAATGTTATTATTACAGAGATTGTTAATTTTGCTGCTATGTCAGATAACAAAAGAAAGAATACTTTCAATCTAATGCCATAATATTTAGAAGTAGCCTTGTAAAATATGAGTTTAAAAGTTCTTTCTTCAAAGCCATTTTAAATAAGTTTTATAAGAGTTTAGCCAGGAGAATCTAAAAATATTGTCAGTGTTCCAGAGCAACTGTACCTGGGCTTCCTACTCTAGCCTGTCCCCTGCCGAGCACATCCTCTGTGGGAACATGTACTCTTACTCAGAAGTCACCACTAAAGGGGCTGGAGAGATGGCTGGCTTGATGGCTAAGAGCACTGGCTATGCTTCCCAGCACCCATTTGGCAGTTGGTTCATCACCATCTCTAGCTCCAGTTTCAGGGATCTTCCAACTTTTGTGGGCAACAGGCATGCTATCTGACTGGTTAGCGATGTAATAGTGTAGTCGGTATCAATGCAAGGAAAAGTGTCTACAATTCTAAACTGTCTGCACATGGGCTTTAAAAACAGTTTGCTTATTCACAAGGCTCTGCAGTGGTGGAATTTATTATGCTTTTTTTACTCTTTGTTGGAGAAGAGCTTCCAGGGAATCAAATCCTAACCCTGTGTGCTTACCCATCCTGTACAGCTTTTTAAAAATCAGAGTCATTGATCTGCTTGTCATGGTTTAGGAACAGAGTATTTGAAAAGTAACGTGCTAACCAACTTTGAAATAGGATGGGAGTTTATAAATCATTTGAAGTAAATATGCATGTATGTATGTAAAGATAAAATATGCACTAAGTAACACCTGGAGATTATTTTTCTTTAAAAATAATTGCAGATGGTCTTGTGTGTTTTAGCTGAATAAGTCCATTCTATTTCACAAATAACCAAATATAGTGACTATATCTCAAGGCAATTTAAGAAAGCTGTGCAAACAGTGCACATTATTTAAAATGCAATCAAAGTTTTTGAAAAGTGACTTGGGTATAGCAAAGACTAGCTTTCCTTAGAATGTGCTTCGTTGTTCTTCTCAACAGCTACAGAGTCCAGAAGTCAGATTTCAGCAACAACTGGAACAGCTCAGTGCGATGGGCTTCTTGAACCGGGAAGCAAATTTGCAAGCACTGATAGCAACAGGGGGTGATATCAACGCAGCGATTGAAAGGCTGCTGGGCTCCCAGCCATCATAGCAGCATTTCTGTACCCTGAAAAAATGTAATTTATTTTTGATAACGGCTCTTAAATCTTTAAAATAACCTGCTTTATTTCATTGGAATTCTGTGCTGTTATAAATGCAACAACAGGAAGAGTCTGGAGGTGAAGTGCAGTAAGATGTGCGGGTTTCTGTATCTCGAACAGTGGGAATCAATGTTTCCGGTTAAGGCTGCTGCATGCATCAAACACTTGGCATTTATTGTAATTTTTTTTTTAAATATCACCTTTTCTAATTGGGTGAACAAATTTTTGTCCTGCATCTGTCCAACTAACTTGCTTTTTAAACATAACCTATGGTAGTAATTTATGTAGAATAAAGGCATTAAAAAAAAGCAGATCATTTGCGCTCCATGATTTGTGGTACAATATTGCTTATTGTGACTTTGGCATGTACTTTGCAAATAATGCTGTAAGGTTTATACTACTGACAAACTTTGTTTATTTGTATACGGTGCAAATTATTGCACATTTCTAGGTCATCTAAGCAAAATTCCTGTAACCAAAAAAGTCAAATAAGGATTCCTAACTGTGTAGCATCTTACAGCATCTTTGATAAACATCTCTCAGCAAAAGTGCCATTTAGTCAGGTTTATTGAAAATAAAGAAAAACTAATTCTGGTTATCTCTTTAGGAACACTTCATGTACAGGCAACATAATGTACCGCTGCTATCTCAACACTTAAATAATGGCTGCACGTTACCTTTATTTTATGCAGACTGAAGGAGCACTGTAACGTGGTCCAGTGCACCTGCCCGGGGCTTCCTGCTCCCCATAGGTGTCTAAACAGCGTTGAGTTTCATTGAACCGCCTCTTTGACTGGAAGTTCTGCTGCTTCTGTTAATTGCCGTGTATGTTATGGGTGTGTCAGCCTTCTCATTCATAGGAAACGCCCGGATTGAAAATGATTAGGGAGCCACTTGTTTCTCAAGTGTTTGGCTAGTTCTATTAAGAAATAGTTGAATGTTCAGAGTCTCAGAGAAGGGGGTGGGGGAGGGATGAGACAGAATCTGTTCTGGATTGGGCCAGCCTGAACTAGTAATACTGGCAACCAAGATTCTGTGAAGATTCTAGTGTCAGTCGGGTGAAAAACAAAGAGCCGTTATAATGATTTTAAGTAAGTTTGGCTATTCTGTAGCCTCTTTCTTCCTTCCTCGAAGTTTTATTTGCCTAAGTCTCAAACTGTTGGGGTGATACATTCCATTGGGACCAATTAAAATTATAACTTTAGGGTCAGTGATATAGTGACTGGCTCTGGTTCAGTATTCTCTTAGGTCATTGTATTCTCTCTTGTACAAGTTGCCCGAAATTATAATGTTAAAATAATCTAAAATGAGTTCAGACAAATAAAATCAAGGGAAATAGAAGGTGAATTCCATAACTTCTGTAAGTTGCTTGCTGTTAAAAGGTTTCGAGGCCAGGTTGCCCCCAGACTGTACGCTGTTCCGACACTTTCCCCAGGAAAAGAACAAGTACAGAGGTCGGGATGGAGGCCTGGCTGGAGGAGGTCGGCAAGGATCGTGCTCACCTGTGTCTGCTCTCAGCCTTGCTCCTCAGTGTGTCTGCTTTAAAGACTTCTTGTACTGGTGATGGCGATGCGCAGGTGGGACAGTGTCGTAAGCAGCTTGATTTATTAATCGCCAAATAACAATAAACCTCCAGCTTTTACACTTGGTCTGTGTCGACTCTTTTGTAGAAAGATGTCTTTGTTTTTTTCTCAATATAGCTAGATACTTCTTTTGTTGGTATCTGGGCGGTGGTGACACACACCTCTAATCCCAGCACTGTGGAGACAGAAGCAGGTGGGTCTGTGAATTTGAGGACAGCCAGGGCTACGCAGAGAAACCCTGTCTGGAAAGACAACAAGAACACCAACAACCACAAATTCTCTCGTGAGGTGGGGGTTGTTTTGTACAGCACACCCTTATTCTGTAACCTCGGCTTATGTATCCCAGACTGGCCATGGATCTGCAGACCCGCCCCAAACCTTGGAAGTGTTGAGATAACAGCCATGCTGTCCTGGGAGTAGTGTTGCTATGCGAGCTGTCTAGAGAACGAATTGGTGTGCTTTGTTGATGCCTTTGGCTCACAGTGGGTCTACTTAGGAATGACACCCCCACCTCCCCCAGGTAAGAACAGTGGTGCCAGTGGCTGGAATTCTTAGAAGTGCTAAGAAGACATTAAGGGCCGGCATAATTGTTCTTACGTGGAGTCCTTTAGAACACAGTAAGAAAAGAAAGGTCAGGGTGAAATTTAAACTCTAAACAAGTAAACAGGCAAATGACTGTGTTCAGGATTTCTAATTTCAAGCCGGGTGGGGTGTGCCTGAAACTGGGGGAAACCCAAAGTTTGAGGCCAGTCTGGATACATAGTGACATCCTATGTATCAGAAGAAGAAAGGGGAAGAATTCTTAAATGGTGGATTTCAAGTTTGGTGTGAACAGATTATTAAGTAGACGGGGCCTTACCACCTAACCCTGACTAGCCTCAAAGTCACAAAGTTTCACAGGCCTCCATGCATTTTGTTTTAACAAACAGTATTTCTTTTCATTATGGAAAAGCAGCGGGGTGTGATTAAAACAAAGATAGCCTTGGGAACAGACTGCCGCTGTGACAGGGTGATAGCACGAGAGAAAGAGTGCACTGCAGAGAGAGGGACATGCTCAGTATAGGCACAGCAGCCAGCTCCCGCAGCCTCACATTGAATACCAGAAGGTGATTTTACACAGTACTTCAAATAACTTGAGCCCACTGGCTCATCAAAAAGCACAGGTATGGCTGTCCTTTCCCCTGAGGTAGACAGTCTGGCTGTTTTGACATTGCTCTAACTCCCGGCTGGGTACAGTGCCACCAGTGGACACTCATTTCCTTACACCTGTTCACACATAAGTAGTGAAAATATGGCACACTGACATGGGAGAAAGCCACATGCTCAGGCCACAGCAAGACGGCCTCACTAGGATCCCCACACCCACCGCCAACAGCAGCCCTCAGTCAGCAGCCACAGCCTTTCTCCCTCCTTACTGTGTGTTATATAAACGTGCCTGTGTTGTTATTTAAGTGAGGAACATCAGTAGCAGCTGAGGGACTGGAGAGTGGGTCTTCTCGAGATGGGGGAATATGTTGCCAACTGGCTTTTTCTAATGTTTCTTCTAGCGTCATCTGCCTCAGTAGAAATACCTCCTTAAGGGCTGGAGAGATGGCTCGAGAGGTTATGAGCACTGGCTGTTCTTCCAGAGGTCGTGAGTTCAATTCCCTGCAACCACATGGTGGCTCACAACCGTCTATAATGAGTTCTGGTGCGTAGGCGTGCATGCAAACAGAATATTGTATACATAATAAATAAATTAAATCTTTAAAAAAAAATGTCTCTTTGAGAGCTGGGGTGGTGGTGCTCGCCTTTAATATCAGTACTCAGGGAGGCAGAGGCAGGTGGATCACTGTGAGCCTGAGGCCAGCCTGGTCTACCAGGTGAGTCTAGGACAGCCCAGGTTACACAGAGAAATCCTGGGAAGAAAAAAAAAAAAAAAAAAAAAAACAAAAAAAAACCTGTCTCTTTGATAAGCCAGCATGATCACACACAGTTCAGCCTCAGTAAGCCCATCACAGCTGCACCATACTAAGCTACAGGCACATTTGTTGTCCACGTTGTGTTTGTCACTCCTCTGGCCATCCTGTTGCAGGACCTGTCCATCTGTTTGCCACGGCCTGCTGAATGGGTGACTGTCTGGAACCTTGCTCGTTGTTGACGTCTGGAATGTCTTCAGTGTTTTCGTTCTCGATAGATTCCTCTGCTGCCCAGCTTTATGCCATGTTGAAGGCTCACATCTTCAACAGTTTCTCCTTGTGTCTCTTCAGGTCATCTCTGCTAGCCATTCCAGCACCACCCTTGTTAGTAAGATGGCTCACACTGACAGTGCCGAGCACTTCCCCAGCAGCTTGACTTCCTGTGCTGTGAACAGAGGCATTTCCTCTTTCTTGTCCTGTCTGCTGGCCTTTGTGACATTTTAAACAAAGTCTTTATATCACAGAGCAGGGGGAGAAAACAGAAAGAAAGGAAAAGAGTAAGTAGTCCGAGTAAGTCTTATTCCATGTGGGTGAGGGGAGACGCTTGCGTTGGGCCTGCCTGTATGCCTGCCATTTTATTGCACACCGAGAGTGTGCTTGGGTAGATGGATCTGGGCAGCACCACGAGGTGTGTCACAGCCTAAGGGAACTGGAAGGGCCTTTCCTTTGGAGGGCATGCTGGGTAAGTTGTGCTGTGTGCCTGCATCTTGACAGCAGTCTGTGGTATCAGTGTACAGTTTTGCACTTGTGCCGTCATGTTAACTCTCAAAAGATAACAGATTTTTGACATCAGGGATTCCCAAATGCCCACCCTCCTCAGCAGAGAGAGATGTTAAACCTATTTTAATTTAATAGGCCAAACAAAATAAATGGCAAAACATAACAGGATTGGATTTGAAAAAGTGTATTGACAGAAGTGTCCCTGACCAAAAGTGTGGTTAGAAGGCTATGACTTCGTGCATTCTCTCGTAGAGGTGTTAGGAGTTAGGTCCTATGAGAAGACCACTGTTTAACCAGCCTTTCTGACCTCGTTACACACACTTCGCTGCTGCAAGCGAACACAGCTGCTCCTGGCAGATTTGGCATCCTCTGGGTTTTGTGCACGCTTTCCTTGCTGAGTAGAAAGCCTCCTGTTCTTTCCAGGCTCAGTTTGTGCTAGCCCAGTGCTTGATTCTGCGATCACTTAGGTTTTCCCTCAGCTACTACTTCATTCTGTTCTGAAATGACCTGGGTAGGTACGGGAGGGACGGCCTGCACTGCTCCTTGGCGTCTTTTCCTAGAGCAGTGCTTCTCAACCTTCCTGTTGCTGTGACTCCTGCTCTGCTGACCCCCAGCCATAAAATCATTTTGCTGCTGCTTCACAACTGTAATTTTGCTGCTGTTGTGAATCATATTGTAAATCTCTGAAAGGCGACTCCTGCGAAAGCATTCGACTCAAAAGAGGTCTGGACCCTCAGGTTGAGAGCCACCGTCCGAGAGCATTCCACTGACTGGGAGTGGGAACTCACTGAGCAGTCATTCAGTGGGAAAATACAATTGTGTCATATAGTCACTTCAGTTCACAGAAGCGAAGCAAGGCTCTGGGGACACAGCACAGAGAACACACTGCCTGCCAAGCATGAGGGACTTCAACAAGGAGTGCGGCCTTGTAATAGAGTGGACATTCTCACACAAGGTGGCAACGCAAGCAGGACTTGACTGTCTTGGGCGTGGAGTTACTGTGTGCTGCTTGAAAGTTGTATTAATGTTGAGTGTTGGTTGGTTGGTTTCCGGTGTATTGTGTGTGGTGAGCACACTTGTCAGTGTGGACATATGTGTTTATGGCCTGTGCGTAGAGGCCAAAGACCCATGTCATGTTTCCTTCATGGATCGCTCTCCTCCTTTGTTTGTTGGGATGGTCTCACTGAACCAGCAGGTCATTAGGCTGGTCTGCCTGTGTCCACTTTCGCATCCCTGGGATTAAAGGCACATGTAGCCATACCAAGCTTCTACGTGGCTCTAGGCTTATGTCCTTAATGCTTGTGTGGCAGGTACTTTACTAGCGGAACTGCCCTCAGCCTGTATCTGCCATTCTTAATTGAGAAGCAAGGGTCAAAAGGAAACAGGGTGGACATAGGGAAAGTATTAGCAAGTGGCCATCTGCGTTGAGAGATCACAGGTACCTGAGCTGAGTCGGTGTGTTCTGTCTTGCTTTGAGAGATACTGTGATCAGAGTCAACTTAGAGGGAAAATGTCAATTGGGCAGGCAATGCCAGGCCATGTCCATCAGTGAGGGAAGTCAAGGCAGGAATCTGAAAGAAGGCCTGCTTATTTCACACAGCAGTTCCTCCGATCGAGGAACCCATAGCCAACCAAGGAGGTCCAGCGGGAGCCATGGAGAAACAATGCTGGCTCACTTACAGGCTGGCCTATGTGCAGGACCACCTGCCTGAGCACGGCATGGCCACAGTGGGCACAGTTAACAGTCAGAACCTTCCTCCACAGACGTTGACAGTTAAACCCTGGGTGCTGGACACATGGCCCCAGCAAAGGACTTGGGTTTAGCTCCCACACCCATGTGATGGCTAAAGACCATCTAGAATTCCCCTTCTGAACTCACCAGACACACATGTGGTGCATATCCTACATGCAGACACACATGTAAAGTAACAAAGTACAAACTAAGAGGACAGGACAGGATCAGTGAGGTCGGGGTAATGATTGAAGGTCAGACCGGTGGGGTTTATTGCCAGAGGCATAAAAGTTAAAAGCAAGCTGACGAGGTGGAGAAGCACAGATGTGAACAGGAGCCGTGAAGGAAGCTTGGGTTTGACACACATAGTCAACTAAATGCAAACAGTGGTGTTGAGAATGTGACCACAAAGAAGCACAGAACAGGTGAGCGGGAGGTCTCAAGTAGAGAAGCCTAGTCCTGGGAGGTAGTCATGGCTGGCTGTGCTGTGTCACTGCCCTGTGCACATAGCAGTTTGGCGTGTGAGGTTAGATAGTAGTTAGGTGAACTGAGGGGACACCAAGGCGTGGTGCACACACTTGGAATGACCCCGGAGCTTGAGTAATTCCCTTCCAAGAAGACCCGCCCACGTGTGGGTCTTGGTTGGTGCAGGCGTGTATGTGGGCACCGTTCTGACAGGATTGCATGTTTCTTCTGCCTCGTGGATGCAGCTCACGGCCTCCATTTGATCTATTTTCACTTACTATGTAGTGAGTTTTGTGGCTCTGCATGTGCCGAGGGAAGACTAATGTGTTATCCATCTCCGCCCCTCTCCTTGAAGAAAGGGAGAGGGAGGGAGGACAGGACAGGGGATGCATGGAGAGCTGCAGGAACTAAGGTGCCAGTTGGAGTCCCAGGAACAGTGAACAGCTCTTTCGAGATGACTGGCTGGAGGGTACTCTGGAGCAACGAGGAGGGTTGGATGGTGACAAAGGAGCACACTGACTGAGCCTGACATCTTGGGCTTCACCTTTAACCTCATCAGCCTGTTGAGGCCCTTGGTGTGCATACTCAACCATGCACACACACGCACAGCCCTGAACGGGCAGTCAAAAGACCCTGTCTTAAATGTGTAAGGCAAGGAGTGATGCCTGAGTTGATCTCTGACCTCCACGCTACACCATAGGACATACTTGCCCACATTCAGATAAACATTCATGCACACACAGATATTAAAAAAAAAAAAAAAATTGTTCATCTCCAAATGACTGACTGTGTGTTAAAATCCTGTCGTTCGTTTCCCAAACCCTCCTGAGACACATTGTTAAAGGAGTTGTACAACAGGCAGTACTTGGTCTGTTCCTTGCAGATATGTGTCTACATTATCTAACCGCAGAGTAGCCGTCCTGTTTAGGGAAGGCACAGAAGTGTTCACTTTGGCAGTGTCCACGGACTCCACAAGCACCAGTGCTGTTCTTAGAATGGCCTCTGGGTAGTCAAGATTTGCAAGTGCTGACGGGGATCTCACCAAGTTTGAGAGAATTTCTAGGCCTCCTCCCACAAAGCAGAATTCCAGTTGCCCAACATTCAATCTAAGTTGCTGGGGAAATCTTCTGGAAGGGTGCAAGATCAGGAAAGCCAGCTTGCCTTTCCAGCTGATTCTGAGGCTGATGGGAATATCTCTGTGTTGACTCTCAACTCCACAAACAGCCTGGCTGTCCAGTCATCTCTTCCTTGGTAAAATGCTGACGGTACCCTTGTTATTGTGTCTTGGTTATTCTGAATATAACCGTACATGGAGAGTGAACTAGGTTGTGAGACTTAGAAACTCCTCTTTGTATCTCCCTTTTACTTATTTCTCCTGCCTCGATGTCCTTCATAGGCTTTCAAGCCCTTTATTGAATAAGAATCAAGATATTGATTGCCTCGTTCCTGTTTTTAGAAAAAATACTTTTTTGTTTTTCCCATATTTGTTACTTATAGCCTTTAGTATGTTGAGATATGTTCCTGTTATTCTCGGTTTTTCTGGCTCTTTTATCTTGAAGTGATGTTTAATTTTGTCAAGACCATTTACATTATTGAGGTGATCATGTGATTTCTCTTTGACTGACATACCTGACTCTTATATTCTTGGAACAAAACTAACTTTTATTCCCCCCCCACCCCGGGGGTGGGTTTTTGTTTGTTTTTCTGAGACTGGAACTTACCTGGCTTGGAACTCAGAAATTTACCTTCTGCTTTTGCCTCAAAAGTACTGAGATTAAAGGCAAGCACCAACCACACCTGGCCTCACTGTGTGTTAAAAGATTTGGTTTTTAAGTTTCATTGTGTGTATGCCTGTATTTGTGTGGGTGCTGGTGCCTGTAAGGCCAGAAGAGGGTGTTAGATCTCCTGGCACTGCCATTCAGGAGGATGTTATCCACCTGGTGTGGGTACAGGGAACCCAACCCTGATCCTCGGCAAGAACAGCACCAGCGCTTAACCACTGAGCCATCAATATATGCCCTAAGGTGTGATGTCCAAAATACACTGTTCAATTTGGTAAACTAACATTTTGTTGAGAATTTTTTTATCCATATTTATCAGTGAAATTCGTTTGTGTGCATTTATCTGGGTTTTATACAGTAATAGAATGGCTTCATAGCCATTTCTCTAATCACATGCTAGCCACTACCCAGGTTTGCCTCGGGAGCTGTTTCCCTTTCTAGTATAAGGAGCAGTTTGAGAAACACTGGTGTTAACTCTTCAAGCATGACAGGGCTGGAGTGATGACTTAGCGATTGCTGGATGCTCATGCTGAGGACTCAAGTTTGGTTCTCAGCACCCACGTGGTGGCTCACAACCGTCTGTAACTACCGTTCCACCCTCTCCTGACCTCTAGCACCTAGCATGCATGTGGTACACATACGTGTATTTATGCAGGCAAACACACATAAACATAACCCTTAAAAGCCAACAGTCTATAAATACTGTCCAAAGGTACACCAGTTTGCTGCTGACATGCTGGGTGGTGATGGCAGGAAACAGCGCCTAAGCCATTATTTCCTTATAAGAGCAGAAAGCTTGGTGTGCACAGTAAGAACTCTAGCCCATAACATGTAGTGGTCTCAGTCTGGTCTGAGGTGTTTCAGAGGCAGCACACAAACACCTGTTATCCCAGCATGCTCCACGAGAGAGGGGAGGCAGACAGAACCCTCCGAGGTTTTCAGGTGAGCTAACCCAGCTAGTGTCACTGCTCTAGATGGCGGCCCAAACCTAGGAGAGCCAGCCTAAAAGTGAGGTGGACTAAAGTCAAGCAATTGCCAACTTTACTCAGCGCACCAGACAATTTATACTCTTGAGGGTTAGGCAGCGTCGGATGAGCAAAGTTCCCTTGAGTTCAAGCTGTATACCGTCACAGGGCAACCAGCCTTGGAAACATCATCTGACTAACGAGCAAACACAGCCGGGTGTGGTGGCGCACACCTGTAATCCAGTGCTAAAGGAGACAGGCAGGCGGATCTCTGTGAGTTGGAGGCCAGCCTGGTTTGCAAAGTAAGTCCAGGAGAGTCAAAGCTATACAGAGAAACCCTGCCTCGGAGAGGAGAAAAAAAAAAAAAAAAAAGAACAAGTAAACAGCAATGTGAAATCTGGAACAACACATGTTATGAAGGAACAGGTTACAAGACTTGTTTCCTCACAAGCTCTCAGAAATCTCACGCAGCTTCATCCATGCTTGATCTTAAATGAGCCTGTGGTTATTGCATGTCAGACACCTGTCAGTCACTGGAGTCCTGGCCAATACGTCGAGACAAACTGAACCTTTGTTTTGATTTGCTTTTGTGGTTTTGTTTTGTTTTGTTTTGTTGTTGAGCAAGGTCTCTCTGTGTAGCCTTGCTATCCTAGAACTCACAGTATAGACCAGGCTGGCTTCAAATTCAAAAGATCCACCTGCCTCTGCCTCCTGAGTGCTGGGATAAATGGCCTGTGCCGCCACACCCGGCTGAATCTTTAAATTCTTTGTTCAGATTCAGCCATCCAAAAGAGTTTAGCTGACTTGACTCCAGGTGGTGGGTGAAGCCACAAAGAAAGCCAGTCATTGTAGAGGTGAGTTTTGTGCCTTTGCTCGAGAGGCTCAGCCAGCTCTTTAAGACTTGTGGTGTCCGTCTCTTAACATCTCTTGGCATCGTTTGCATGTCTGGGCTCAGGCAGTATTTGAACATCCGCCAGAGTGGCTGTTCTCCTGCCGGGACATCTGTGCTGTCGGGGCAGGTGGGGTGGGCGCTAACACAGAACAAACCGTAGATTGTGGTCATAAACTCACCCACAGCAGAATCCTTCCTTTCAGCAATAAATACATTTATGAAGATGTGCCTTCCCGCCCCCATCATTACTGCAGCCCATTGTTTTGTGGCTCCACACCTCCCCCCACCCCCTTTTTGAGCCAGTGTCTGTAGCTGTGGCTTGCCTGGAACTCACTGACAGCCACCTATCCTCGTCTGCTTCGAAGCTGGTTTGTTGGTAATTCTTTCCATGAGTTGATTTATTAAACCATATGTTCCAAGCTTTTTATTTTTATTTTTTTAGAATCCCTCTCTGAATTTCTCATTGAAGTTGAATTTTCATCCAGATTGTAAATTGATGTCATCTGAAGTCTCTGGAGGTTATGCGTTATTAAGACAAAGTATTCACTGTTAGGTGTGTGTGTGTGCCTCTGAATGATTACGTACCACGGGCAAGCAGAAGCCTGCAGAGGTCAGCAAGAGCAGGTTGGCACCCTTCATTGCTGAGCCATCTCTCTAGCCCCCACTTATTTATTTGCTCCTTTCCTTATTTATTTGATCTCACTATGTAGCTGTGACTGTCCTGGAACTCACTCTGTAGACCAGGCTGGCCTGAACTGAGAGATCTCCCTGCCTCTGCCTCCTCAGTGCTAGCATTTAAAGATGTGTGCCATGATTGCCTGGCTTCCATTTATCATTTTTTAAAATTAGGCTTTCTGGTTGTTTATGTAGCAGTTCAACCAGCTTAATATCATTGCATCCAGCTATTGGAGTGCTAAGACCCAAAACAAAATAAAAATTAATAAAAAGAAAATAATAGTAAAATACAGTAATAATAAGGTAAAATGTTGAGTATGAGTGTGTGTGTGTGTGTGTGTGTGTGTGTGTGTGTGTGTGTGTTTTGAAGGTAACAGCATCTTTCAGGCCCTGCAGCCTTTCACCCTTTTGGGTGGGATTTACCCCATCTGTAGATGGAGTTTACTGCAGTTCCTCTTGGCTCCCACTGGGCTGAGCTCTGAGCTGGTCACTATTACCTTGTCAGGGTTGGTGCCGATTAATTTCAGAACTTGCTGGTCCCCGTGCATCAGGACCTGCTGCTGCTCTGCCTCCAGTGTGTATTGTAGCCTATAAGCTGTTCGGGTTTTCAAGCCCGCCAGGGCAACCGCCCTTCTGTGCACCTAGAGGTAATAACACCCCAGCTGAAGGGAGTCAGAGAGTGGGGTCAGCAAGAATTCTGCATGCTGGAAGAGAGGAGGGGACCTTCCGCTCTGCCTCTTAGCACTTTCAGACCCACCGAGCAGCAACTGCCCTGCCGGGGAGGAGGCTGGAGAGATGTGCAATCCTAGACCTGTGCTCAGAGCTTTCTGTTTCGATGGTAACCGAGTGCACGCTAAAGGCTTGCCCCTCACCACAGAGGGTGGTGTCCTTGAGCACTGCATTCTCCAGCCCAGGCTCCCTCTCCAGCGTGTTCCTGCCTCTCACTGTGCCTATATATGACCCTCCCCCTTTCGTGCTTCTGTGGCTGTGTCCATGGCAACACAATGGCAGGGAGTTCCCAGGATCCCTGATATTGATTGCTGCTAGTTTTCTGGTCCCCAGAAGGGCTGGATCTCAAACATTAGCCCTGTCTCAATATGGTGGCTAATTGTGTAGTGCTTTGAGACATGGGGGCTGGGTGATGGAATCGGTCACATCTTCAGAGCCTGCCTTCCACCTGGGCAGAGTCATCCCACGCTAGGAAGAGCGGCCTTCACTGACCAGGACAACCCTCGGCCCTGAAAGCTCAGCTCTAACGGATTCCCAGTGGAGTGGCCCAAGATGTTAAAGTGGCATTAAACATCCTTTTCTGTCTTGCAAGCCCAGCCTGTCTGTAGTGTAAGCCCAATTCACCCTACTCCTTTCTATGCTCCATTCTGCCTCTAATCTCATCCAGACAGCAGCTCCTCTCTGCAGTCCCACCAATCAGCTCATCTGTAGTTTCGTGCCAGCTGTCCAGCCGGTCCTCGCCTGGTCAGAAGCCCACCAGATCTGGGCTTCACCATAGTGAAGTCTCTTGATGCTTCCTGCCAGGTGTTCTACATAAACTACATATGTAGAGAGGGTTCTGGCTGCTTTTCACTCGTAAGGCTCTCCTGTCAGCCACGTGAACACCCTGGTGGAGATGGCTCGGTGGGCTGGCCGGGAAGGTGCTGCTGGCATTTGCAGTGCTGGGCTCAGACTTGGAACCTTGTAGATGCTATGCAAGTAAGTGCTCTATACCGAGCTCTTTCTGCAACATCGATCCTAAGGTGCATTCGAGATTAGGAAGCACTGCCTTTCTCTTCGTTTTCTTGTCACGTGATCTTAAGATCCTGCTATGGCATGTATGTGCTGCTCTGGTCCAAGTCTTATCCGAGGTTTGCTTTCATTTCCATCATGGGAAGGGAGCCGGGCATGGGAACAGTCTACCGGGGACTGTCTCTTTTAGCAGATCTAGACCCAAGTCTCAAGGCTCCTGCCATGGCCTTCCTTCCTCCCGAGGACGCTAGCCTGAGAACACACAGTGTCCTGGCTTTTCCCTCCTCCTCTGAATGGAGCCATCTAAGAGCCACAGCTCTGTGTTGTTAGGCACCAACCCTCCAGGCGACATATCATAGCTGCTGCAACTCAGCAAATACAGATCCTCCCTCGCTTCTCAGTGTGGGGAATTGTCATTTTTATTTATTTGTGGGTTTTTTTTTGTTTTGTTTTGTTTTGTTTTGTTTTGTTTTTGAGACACGGCCTCACTCTGTAGCCCTGACTTGTGGGGAACTCTGTATACAGGCTAGAGTGGCCTGAACTCACAGAGATTCAGCTGCCCCTTGGAATGCTGGGATTAAAGATGAGCATCACCACCCTCAGCCCTTGTGGGGAACTCTTACTGTCATGTGTCAGGAGTATGAACACTGGACCATGTCAGCTCTGAAGCCAGGCGGGACATGCCCCAAATAACTCTGCAAAGAGGAAGAGCAAAGGCTTCATGTTGCCACAGGATGTATGGTCACCATCCTTGCTGCTGTGACCAAGCATTTGACAAGCAGCAGCGTGAGGAAGGGTGGGTTGGCTTAGTCTGGCTGTATGGTTTGGCAGGATATGGACTATCATGGCAAGACCGCATAGTAGCTGGAGCTGGCGGTGACCGACAACATTGCATCCCCAGTCAGGAGGCGTACAGCAGCGATGCGTGTTGTCCTTTCATTCAGTGTAGGACCCAAGCCCTTGTGTGGTGCTGCTGACGACGGGATGGGTCTCCTCAAGTCTACTAACCTCATTAAAAAAAAAAAAAAAAAATCCCACGCTGGGCATGGTAGCACACACCTTTAATCTTAGCACTCTGTGAATTTGAAGCCTGGTCTATGTAGCGACCTCCAGGACAACAGAGACACGCTCTGAGAAAAAACAACAAAAATGGGATTTAACGAAGAAGAAAGGAAGCCAGGCATGGTGTGGCACATGCCTCCCAGCACTCAGGAGGCAGGCACAGGTAACGTCTACACAGCAAGTTCCAGGACAGCCAAGGCTACACAGAGAAATCCTGTCTCAAAAAAAAGAGAGAGAGAGAGAGAGAAGAAAATCCCTCATCAAGTTGACAACCAAGATGATCCATCACACTCTTAAGAGCCCTTTGATTCTCTTAAGTCGTAAGCCTCTTGGAAATGGAGCCAATCTGAGCTGTCCATTAACAGTTAAAGAAGACGTGGTGTACATGCACGGTGCACTTTTATGTAATCATAAAAGACCCAAAACTCTCCAAGCAGGACCCAAACTTAAAGCTTTATATATATGGTGTTTGTATATAAATATAATTTATATTTACAATTCATATTTATATTTATATAATTAAATATAATTTATATTTATATAATTAAATATAATTTATATTTAATTATATATAATTTATAATTTAATTTCCTTATATAACAAGGCTTGAATGTTGAGGAGGAAGTAGGTAAGAACTAAGGAACCAAGAAAGATCAAAAGGCAAGAGACCTCTAACCTGCAAGGTTAGGAGGTCATGGCCCCTGTGCCCTGCAGTACAGTGGATGTCTGAGAAGACATTCTCAGGTAGTTTTTAGCAAACCAGCTTTCCAGGGCTTTTGAAAGGAGATGGAGATAGGATCTAATGCTGAGGACATGAATGGCATGAACACACTTACAGAGATCACAGGGTCCTGGGGAAACTGAGCTGTGACTGCTGCTGGAGAGGGATGGACCATATATATATGCTGTGTGTGTGTGTGTGTGTGAGAGAGAGAGAGAGAGAGAGAGACAGAGAGAGAGAGAGTGAAAGCGAGCAGGAGATCATCTTAGGAAAGGGTGGAGAGCCATGAATTGGGGAAGGTGGCCACCTGGGCAGAGGAGGAACAAGTAAGAGAAGATGAGGAAACGGTGGAGGGGAAGGCAGTGAGAGAGGAGATTGAATTAGGAAAAAGTGTAATGACACACATAAAAATGACAGCAGCTGTGGGAGCACGCCTTCAATCCAGCACAGGAGAGGAAGCAGCAGGTAAACCCAAGTCTGAAGCCAACCAAGGCTACACAGAGAGACCCTGTCTCAAAAACCAATCTTGACGACAACTAAAAGAAAGAGAAATGATATACTAAAAGAAAACAGCCTATGGTTTTGTGTGCTGACCTAAAACATTTAAACAATTGCCTCTGCACCAGGCGGTGTGGCCGTGGCTGGCTGGATTTTGTTCACATTTCTACTGCCGAGACCCGCTTCCAGCGTGCTCCCAGGATAGCAAGTTTCGTTCATTTGCATAAATATAGGCACGCGCCATCGTCCTTTTATTTTCCAGGTAGTATTTTCCAGCACTGATTACAGGATTTCCTCTGACCATCCGGTGATATTATACATATTAAACTTCAGTTTAAGCTCAACTTTTAACATCCGTCTCCTGCCACAGCTGCACACCGCCAAGCACACCAGACGCCTACCGCTACAGTCAAGCATCAACCTCCAAACGGTTTGTTCCCAGTTAAGAATTCGGAATACGTGGCGGCTCACAACCATCTATCAAGAGATCTGGTGCCATCTTCTGGCGTGCAGGTGTAAAGCAGGAAGAACACAGTGCACATAGTAAATCAATCTTTAAAAAAAAATTTTTTTTTTTTTTTTAAATTCAGAATACAGCTGGGGGCACCGGGGGCACACACCTTTAATCCCAGCCATCGGGATTCTCTGAGTCCCAGGCCAGCCTGGTCTACAGAGCGAGTTGGTCATGCTACATACACAGCCATGACACATACACAGAGAAACCCTGTCCCAGAAGCCAAAAGGATTCAGAATGCACATGAGTTGAGGAGCTCGGAAGCGGAGGGCGGTGTGACCCACAGGTGTGAACCGACCACTTCATTTCAGGGCCTCCATCACAGCGGCAGCGATCTCTGGGACGCTTTTGTCCACGCTGATTTGGATGAAGTTTTCGGGAGCTGACGGGGGCTCCAGAATACTGAACTGGGACTGCAGTAACTCGGGCGGCATAAAATGTCCTTTCCTTTGGAGCAAGCGACCAGAAATGATCTCGAATGACCCGCAGAGGTAGACCACCAAGAGCTTTGTGCCAGCCAGCGCTTCTTCCTTTGCTGGCTCCTCACTTGGCGCATGCGCACCACCATTTCCTCGTATCAAGATGTCCCTGTACATTTTCTTCAGGGCTGAACACGCCAGAACAACATGCTGTCCCAAGGCCACATTTCTGTTTCCAAAATATAAGAAATAACACACACACAACCCCAAAAGGATGAGGATTGCAAAATGAAGGCACTTAAAAAGCTGTTGATTCTAGGCAGTGGACTAGTCTCTCTGCCAATGGAAAGTGTTACTTGAAAATGGAGATTAAGCATTGGGTGTCCCCAACCTTAAACTGAGGAGCTATCATCAGCGAACGAAATAATCCGCAGGCATCAGTCCCTCCCTTGTCAAATGGGCCCGTTCAGAGCTGACCGCGTGCCTGGTACGCTAAGAGGATGGTTTTGCTCCATCCTCATGGATGCACCTCGTTGTGGTTTCAGACATGATTTTTCTTTTCAATTTTGACTGGATTATATTACGGCCAGATGACTTCATACCTTAGTAAAATGTCGTGCAAGCTGCACAGCCAGGGAATCCTGTCCTGAAATTAGAACAGACTCACAGTAGCTTTCCCAGTATTGCTTATACAGAAAGAGTTGTACAGCCACAAAAGATGACCTTACTGGTTATGGCAACTGGGCATGAACAGGCTGGGGGAGGGAGATGGCGGTGGGGAGCCAGGGCCACAGGCCCACAACCACAGGAACATGGTCTTGTTCTGGTGTCAGTGGCTCATTTCCTAATAATCTAACTTCCCTTAAGCTGATTAGTCACATGTCACACCTCCTCCCAGCTCCCCATGGTGTCTTTGAGGCTCACAGGCCCCATACTGTGTGGCTCACCTATTCCTTCAGTGCATCTGACCAGAACCTACAGCTAAGCTCATGACCCGCAGCAGAGCTCTGCCCCAACCCTCCATTAACGTCCTCATGTGCCATTTGAACTGGTCTTCCAAAGTGACTCTTGCATTACCCGTGCTTAGCCAAGCTTGCCACATCCAAGCACTAACAGAGAGGAAAAGCATGATACTGTTATCATAAACTTTTAAATCTTAACTCCCTGGATAGTTTTTTTTTTTCCTTTCTAAGTTTTTGTTGTTTTATTCTCTGAGTATTTTGCCTAGGTGTGTATAGGTGCACTGAGGACATACAGTGCCCGGGGGCCAGAAGAGGGCTGGGGAATCCCCTAGAACTGGGGTTACAGGCAGCTCTGGGCTGCCACGTGGGTGCTGGGAACAGAACCCCAGACCTCTGCAGAGCAGCCAGTGCTCTTAAGCACTGAGCACTGAGACACTTATCCAGCCTCTAAAGAAGCTCCCGGGGCTGTGTAGCAGAAGGTGACTCAGCCCAAAGTCCCAAGAAAGCTCTACCTTCCGTCCTGGGCTCTGTGAAGTGTTGTCACCACCCCCACCCCCCACCCCGCCTTCCCTGCACCCTACTCCCTTTTTTGCATTTAAACAGTTCAGGTTCACTTCTGCCTTTGGTGAACTGTCAATACCTTTAGCTCAACAGGCAAAATCTGGCCGCTGAGGCCTCCCCGAGGAGTGGGCTAGGAGCCAAGATAGGAAGGATGGACATGGGTCACTCAGTGAAGGAAGAAACACATTCCAGATGTCCGGGGGACAGTGGACACAAGCCCTGTGAGGGAGGAACGTGGCTGTGGGAGGAAAGTGGCTGCATGGCTCCTGTGGAGATGGAGGAGTACCTAACATTTCTAAAGAGACTCAGAACCTAAAGTCAGCTAAAAGCCTAGAGGGCCTCAGAACAGTGGCGTGGTGTGGTGGTTTGAGTAAGAATGGCCCTGCAGACTCAGATGTTTGAATAGTTGGTACCTAATTGACAGAACTTTTGGGGAAGGGTTAAGAGGTGTGGCTTTTTTAGGAAGTGTGTCACTGGGGTCAGGCTTTGAGGTTTCAAAAGACTTGTACATTGCCAGTGTGTTCTCTGCCTCCTGATTCAGACTGACGTGTTCCGTTTCTCCTGCCACACATTTGCTCCATGACCTCTGAACTGCGAGCCCAGTTAAATGCTTTATTTTATAAAATGCCTTGGTCACGGTGATTTAGCAACAGAGCAGTGAGATGCGTGGCCACATCTGAGTTTGCAGTGGGGTTCACCAGAACAGTGTCGGGGAGATGAAAGGACCCGGAGACACTAACTTCCCTGGGTGAGCCCAAGGCAGTCTCTACCTTACAGATCAAAACTCTGCAGCCAGCTGTGGCAGACTGGGCAGAGGTGGCTCAATCCAAGAAGTTGGGGGTCTAGGCTAACAGACGTGGAGGCGTTCGTTACACAGATGTTGGGCAGCCATTGCCAGTGTTACCTGGTCACTCAGTGGTACCCCCTTCTGCATCTTCGTCCGATTCTCTGCAGAATGGTAATCATCGGCGTCATAGAATTTCCATCCCAGCTTTACAACAGAGGGAAAGATATATGCAGCGTCAGCAAGGCCCATGTGACAGTCACCAGGAGCTTACTGGGTGTAGACATCACTAGTCTGAGGCTGGCCCTCTCATCACTACCAAGAAGAAAACTGTATTGCCATGCTAAGGCATCTGCACAAACCATAAGCCAGAAGAAAGGGAGAAAGCAGTGGCCAAGAAAGCAGCAGGTAAAGGATTTTACCTTGGAGGCCAACAGCGCACCCACTGTAGATCTGTGGAGAGAATACAGATATTTCCGTTTCTGCCCAACACAGGCAAGTGTCAGCTGTTTTGAGATGCCCTTAACCCTGGAGTCAACAGAGATGGCGTTCACTGTCCTTAGGAACACCAGTGAAAATGGATTAGCCAGAAAGCAATGTATCAGATCTAATTAAAACATTGAGCCAGGTGTAGTGGCACATGCCTGTTATCCCAGCACTTGGAGGCAGAGGCAGGAGGATCTCTGTAAGTTTAAGGCCTGGTCCACACAGTGAGACACTGTCTTGTTTGTTTGTTTGTTTGTTTGTTTGTTCGTTCAAGACAAGACAGCCTTGGCTGTCCTTAACTTGCTTTGTAAACCAGGCTGGCCTCAAACTCAGAGATTCTCCTGCCTCTGCCTCCAAGCGTTGAAATTACAGGCATGCACCATCTTGCCCAGCTGAGACACTAGCTTGAAAAAACAAAACAAAACAACACCCTCCCCAACACACACAAAAAACCATAGAAAGTTTTTTCTCAATAATCAGTGCTTTGTAGCTATTTGTGGTGGTGAGCACCTATGGTTCCAGGGCATGAGAGGTGGACACAGGAAGGTGGATAGCTGGCTCTCAGCAGTTTGGATGGCACACTGAGATGCTGACTCAGAAAGCTCGAAAACAAGAGAATCAATGTTTTAGGCCCTGCTGTGTAGGTGTTTATCTTTTGTGAGAGAATACGGAATGAACAGCATGGTAGTTTCATCAAAGGCTTAAAAGAGAGGGTTGTTTGTTTTTTTTTTTAAAGTACTATTGCATCTGTTTTGTGTTGGCCAACTCCTCGTGGGCATGGGGCCTGCCCTGATGTGTGGTTGGTACATCTAGTGAAAGAGGGGTGTAATAGAGTTTAAAACCCAGCAGCACTGTGTAAAGCTCAGGGGGGCTCAACAGTTAGAGCACTGGCTGCGCTTCCAGGGGCCCTGGGTTCGGTTCCCAGCACAAGCTGGTTCCCAGCTTGCAACCATCTGTAACTCTAGTTGCAGGGAATCTGATGTTCTCTTCTGGCCCCCATTGCAGCGTACCTGTGTGGTACTCAGACATACATGCAGGCACAAAAACCCCGTACACATGAGACAAGCTCAGTGACTCAGCACCTGTTAATGCAAAGCACTCCAGGATGAGAGAGCTGGTGATGGCCATCACTAATGACTGTCCCTTGGCTGACTGGGCTTTGCAGAGGAACTGAGCCACTGTGTTGTCCATGTGCCTCTAGGTTACCCAACCAACTGAAAGAACACTTCATCATTCATTACGAACACGGGTGTCTCGCCTGCATGTGAGTTAGTGTCCCGTGTGTGTGCAGTGCCCGTGGAGGTCAGAAGACGTTCTAGAACTTGGGGTACAGCCCATTGTGAGCTGCCGTGTGGGTGCTGGGAACTGAACTCAGGAGTTCTGCAAGAGCAGGCAGTGCTCTTAACCGCTGTGCCAACTCTGTAGCCCCACCTCAGCCAATTTTTATTGAACATGTATTACCCACCGGTTCCCAGATGGCAAAGATGAGACCACCATGATGTTCTATGATTAAAGGTGAGTGCCACCATACCTGGCCTGAACCAGAGTTTTGTACAGGAAAAAAAAAATTCATTCTTAAGGTCCAATTAGATTAATAAATGAATAATTTATGAATAAACATGCTAGCCACCAACAGTAGTCTATGAGAAGAGCCAAGTGGATTTGAGTGTCAACTGGGAGGAGGGAGGTAGAAGAGAATGGAAAAATCCACTGTCTCTGCTCCTCCAGAGGAGAAGGATGGAGCAAAGAAAACTAGAGGACAGGATGCTAGGATATGCACAAGGGACCACAGCAGGAACAAGGCTCAGAAGCAACAGTCGGATCTAAGGTTACAAGCCAAACTTCAAGGCCCATATGTCTCCCAGCTGGCCTGAAAGACACTTTCAAAGACAGTAGGCTGCTGGGAAGGCAGAGGCAGGAGGATGTCTGAGAGTTCAAGGCCAGCCTGGTCTAGAAACCCTGAGGGGGGAGGGAAGGAAGACAGGCCACTAGTGTCAGCAGCAGCAGCATAGCAGGCCTTTAAATCCTGGCAATCCTAGTCTACAGAGTAAATTCCAGGACAACCAGGACTACACACAGACTACTAATTTTGTTTGCCTCAAAAGAACAAAATTAAGAAAGAATAGAATAGAATAGAATAGAATAGAATAGAATAGAATAGAATAGAATAGAATAGAATAGAATAGATTAGAATAGAATAGAATAGAAAAGACAGTAGCCAGTGGAGGAGAGGGAAGAAATGCAGAAAAGCAGATCTGAAAGGCTAAAGCTTATCCCAGCAGGAGTGGAGCTGGACCCCTTGCCATCACCACCTGCCTCCATCTCTGGCCTCCATCTCTCGTGCGGAGTGAGTTCCCCTTAGTTTATCACCCCCGAAGTTGCTAACCCTCAACTGAGTTCTCATTCGGCTCCTCCATCGAGCCCCCACCCCAGAACTCTGTTTCTAAACCAGCCCTTTAAGGCCACTCCATCAGAAAGCAAACACCGCAAATGCCCTCCGGCTCATCCTTGTCTCTGCCACAGGGGCAGTCTGAGCACCTCCTGGGCGCAGCGCTGGACAAGATTGATGGGGTTTCTCATGGGGAAGAGACTTGAGAACACAGCAAACCGGCTTCCCAATTCTACCACAGCGGGATTCTCTGCTCGGCCGTTTCTTTTCGTTCATTCTGTGTGCTGGGACTGAACCCAGGGCACGACAATCAAACACTTCACCACTGAGCTGCGCCCACGCTCTGGCCTCTGCGTTGCGTTTCACTTTCAGTAGAAGGAATCTTGCAGTTATACGGTGTCCACCAAACCAAAAGCCTACCGCTTGCTTGCTTCTGACCTGGCTGTACTAGGCTGCAATGTAACTGCGTATTTTGTAGAGACCTAACACTTTTCACGTGAACATTCCAGCTTAAGCAGGAACACGATCAAGGAAGACTACACCTTGCAGGGTGATCCTCACTCTTCAAAATACTATTCAGAAAACTCACTATCTGCCCAACCAGACAAAGCTCTGTAAAGACCCAGGGCGAGGTCAGCTGTTGGAGGACTTTGCACCCTTCCACCTTGTTTTGCAAGATGTCTCCAGGCCCGGGCTTGTAAGGCTCAAGGCTGAGAAGTGTGCCCGGACCCGCATTTCCTGCGTTATAACTTTCCACTCTGTGCTCCTGCGGCCTCTTTACTCCGGGCCATCGTTCCCCGGCAGCTAGCCACCATCTGCATGGCCCCTGCGTCTCATCCGCCGAGACCCTGGGAGAGGCAATGGTGCAGCAGAGCAGGGGGGGTCTCGGCAGGAGCAGCAAAGGCAGGGCTCGGTGGGCTCAGGCCGCCCTACCGCCTCCCCGCTCCCGCCCGCTCGCCTGCCGCCTCCACGACCTACTTCCCGGAGCCGCTGACGCCCATCACTAGCAGCACCGCAGGTGCCTCCATCTCCCCGCTCCTCGGCGCCCTCTTCCGGGTCAGGCCCCTCCCAGGCCCTGACGCCACAGGCCACGCCCCCGCCGTTCCTGTGCTGACCGCTGGGTGGTGCCGCCAGAGGGCACCTGCTGTCGTTTCCAGGTGATTGTGTCCTGCAACAAGGAATCCACCGGGACGCACGGACAGTAGTAAAAATAGACACGCTTTACTAAGAAAGACAGCAGTGAAGGACAAGGAGTGTGTGTCTCTCTCTCCTCTCCCTCCTTCATCTCTCTGCCTCCCTCTCTCTCTCCCTCCTTCTCTCTCTTCGCTCTCTCTCCTCTCTCCCTCCAGGCGAGGGCTCCTCCAGAGTTACAGAGAGTTGCAAGCTGCTAGGGTAGATCCTCTGTAGGAGCAGCAAGTGCCCTTGACCAGGTTGGCCTCGAACTCACAGAGATCCGCCTGCTCTGCCTCCCGAGGGCTGGGATTAAAGGCTTGCGCCACCACTACCCGACTTTATATATAATTTTTATCTGCACACATAAAATATATATTTAGGAGATATATATATATATATATATATAATATATATATTATATATATATTATATATATATATATATTATATATATATATAATGGTGTGACTTCTGGGCCATATGGTACCTCTAGATTTGAGAAAATATCAAAATGTTTTCCAAAGTGGTGGTACCATTTACATGCCCACCAAGCAAAACATGAGTCTTCTAATTTCTCCACGTCACCACTCCTATTTGTTGCTGTCGCTTTTGCGCTAACCTAACCATCCTGACTGTCACTTTTTAAAGCAAGATTCTTACTTTCTGCCTAGGAGCGGTTCTCCTGGGTGTGTGTAAGTGGAGCACACGCATGCAGGCTTGCAGAGGCCGGCGTTGCCGGTGGTTGTGAGCTACAGCGTGAGTGCTAGGTCCCCTGCAAGCAGAGCCAGTGCTCTTAAATGCCGAGCCGTCTCTCCTGCCACGCCCCCATCCTTCATTCTTGAGACTAAGACAGGACACGCCTACTTCTGCCTAAACGGCTGCTCTTTCCGTCCCTGTGTACCTGTGTAGGTTTTCACCTGCTTCTCCCCTTTCTCCTCCTCCTTTTCTTTGTACTCCTTTTCCCCCCTCCTCCTCTCTTCCTTTCTTTCCACTCAGGTTGCAAACGTTGGAGTGATTTTGTCTTACACAGATCTTTATCCCTGATCTCCGTCTATCCAATTGTTTACTTAACTCTTAGTTTGTCTAATTGGGATTGGAGACTTAATACTAACCAAACGAAATCCGTACGAATGCCTGTCTCCTCTCGCAGCCTTCCAAGTTTTAGCCAATGCATCTGCTCTCCACGCGGTTGGTCAGCTGAGCCTCCTATGAGCTATTCTTGACAATGCTTTGCTTACATCCTAATCGGGACCATTGGGTCTAACCCCCCCCCCCGCACCCCTCCCCCACTTGTTTGAATGCATCATTATTTTTTATGTCTTCTGCCACAAGCCTGGTCCTCCACGTCATCCTCCTGCTAGTGATTTTCTCGCTTCTGCCCGACTGTCCAGATAAAAGCCGTTCACTTAAAAAATTAAGATGTTTACATACATGTGGTGGTGGTGGTGGGGGGTGCACATGAGTGCAGATGCAGGTACCAACCAGAAGAGGGCGCTGAAATCCCTGCAGCTGGACTATAATTGTGAGTCACGCCAAACAGGTGCGGTGCTGGGCACCCAACTTGGGTCCTCTCTACTTAAGCCATCTCTCCAACCCCATTTTTTTTTTTTTTTAAGTTTTAAACAATCATATCATGTTAGTTCTTGTTAAAGCCTTCCTGTGGTTTCCATTGCTCTTAAAATCTGTATTTGTTTGCCTGGTGCACAAGGCCCTGCACATTCCGCCCTTGCTTAACTCTCTTCTGTGCCTGGCCTCATTACTGCCCTACTAAACCTCCCAGTCCTGCCACTGTCACTCTTGTTGTGCCCTTCACTGTGAATTCTTTTATTTGCCAGTAAAACAAAAAGAGGAGCCATTAGAGTCCTAAAACATAATTTCAGTTGTGGCTCATTTCTAAAGTTCCAAAAACTTTAAGCCTCATCTATCTACTCACGAATAAATTTTCTTGTGAAAGGGGTTACTGTTAAGAAGTCTTATCAGATAAGTACTGCACATGGCCACTTTGGATTTAAAACCTACCCCTTCCCTTTCCTTCCTCCCCTCCCCACTCCTTCCCTCTCTTTCCTTTCCCTTTGTCCTTGCCTTGACATCCAAAAGTCATTATGTTGAGCTGGGCAAAGGAGACCTCTTCATTGGCATGAGCCCAGCCTGGTGGGTGGCAAGGTGGTCTATAAAACAGAGGAAGGTAGAGGTCACAGTATTATTCTTATTTGTGTGCACTATGACATTAAAAAAGGCCATAAAAGCTGAGTGCAGTAGTACACAGTGCATGCCTGTAATCCCAGCACTCGGGGAGGCAGAGGCAGGCTGATCTCTGTGAGGAAGAGACTAGCCTGGTCTACAACGTGAGTCTAGAACAGCCAAGACTACACAGAGAAACTCTGTCTTGAAAAAAAAAAAAAAAAAAAACAAAAAACAGAAAGATACAAAGAGACCATGAAACATTATTTAAATCAAAGAGGCATCTGTGCAAAGATCTGGAGCTCAGACAAGCAAGCCATTTACAACTGCAAGGAGCTCTGTGTGTGTGGAAAGTGGAGTTGGCAGGGTGGGTGGGTAGCCCAGTGGTGCCCTTCAGGGATGTACTAGTCACTTCTATGGCTCTAAAACTCACCCCAGAGGGCACAGCATAAAGACAGACATCTGTTTAACACTGCCCGGGATGCCTTTGACCTTAGCACTCAGCCCAAAATTTCCCTAGAGATGGGCACACCTCAGAAAAGCAAGGGCAGAAAGGGAGTCCTTTTCATATCTACTTTCAAACAGTTTGGACAAAATGATGGCAAGAGTCACGTGGAGAGCTCATTTTCTGAATTTACAGGGTTTCTTTGTGTAGCCCTGGCTGTCCTGGAACTCACTCTGTAGACCAGGCTGGCCTAAAACTTAGAGATCCACCTGTCTCTGCCTCTGAAGAGCTGAGGTTAAAGGTGAGAGTCACCACTGCCCAGCTCATTTTCTGAAGTATTAATTTATCTTTTGTTTCCACCATCTGCTCCCCCCCCCACCCCCCCCTTATTCTGTGAAACAGAGCAAAGACATAACAAACATATCCAGGTGCTTTTTGATTTTTGACAGCTTCAGCTTGGAAAAAGGAGAAGAGGAAAGAGCAAGGCAGCATGAGGTGTCTACTCTAGAAACCTCTTAGAGGGACTTATGAGACAAGGGAAGGTTCCCTGAAGGAGCAGGGACCAGGACCTGACCCCTCCGAGTGGCCCAGGGATGCGGCCCGTCCTCTGTGTGGGGTAGCTTTGTAGTGCAGTGCGAAAGGTGTCCCTTTTGCCACCGAGCATCTAGGGCTCAGAAGAAGGTCCTGGAGTTTGAAAAGCATGACAGCCACCTCCCTGCGAGGGGACCATGAGGCTTCAGACAAAGGAACCGCCTATAACCAGTTAGAACCCAAGTTCAGAAGATTCTTCCTAAATATTCTGGGTGTGGGAGGAGGCACTTACCAGCCAAGACTGCTCGGACATGGCTTAAGCCAATAGAAAGTCTTCAGTAGCTGGCCCTAACTACACTGTGTGTTTGGGACCCCAGTGTAGCCATGACCCTTTTTTAGGATGAGCTTTTAAGCACAAAAACATGTCCTGGGTTGACATAATTAAGTTAACAAGAACAGTTGACCAGAAGCAGAACTACAGAAGCCGAAAAGCAAGGTGAGTACATTTAGAGACTTGCCCAGAACTATGGACTTTGATGGATTAGGTCATTGTTTTCGTTTTTGGCAGGTGGTGCTGTCTGCGTGCTGAGTCTTATGGCCTGATTGGCACTTCCACCACGGAGTCAGCTGTGCTAAGGTCTGCGGGCCTGTTACACTCTAGACTGTACAGAGCCAGAAATGTTTGCCCTTGGGATGGACACGGCCCCAGGACTGGCAGAGGCTAGAGTTCTATTCACATCCAGAAAGGTGGTTTAAGGTGAGACACGAGAGAGAATATGAAAATAATGTGTTATTTGCTTCATCGAGGGCGGAAGGGGCGTTTGCATCTCCTCCACCTCAGGTTTCTAGCTCTCAGTGTCTGCCAGGGTTTTCTTACACACGAAAGGACAGTTTTCAGGAAAATCCGGTATGTCTCTAATTGTATCTTTTCCATGGGAAAACAAATGAGAGGGTGTTTGCTATACAAGACCAGACCAGCTCAAACTACCGCAAGGCTTGGTTTTCTTCAGTTCTCTCTAATCCAAAAGTTGAAGTGTCAGAATGGAAGAGACAAGCTTGTGTGACATTCAGAAGGAGAAAGGCCTGTCCCCCAGGGCACTCTGAGCTGAGCAGGCACAGGGCCAGCAGCAGCTCCCTCCATGGCCTTGCAGCCTTAGCTCCAAGTACAAAATCTGAAACAATGGTCTGGAGAGGTGGCTCAGAGGTTAAGGGCACTGGCTGCTCTTTCAGAAGAGGTCCTGAGTTCAATTCCCAAGCACCCACATGGTGAATCATGAACCATCTATAGTGAGATCTGGTGCCCTCTTCTGGCCTACCGGTACACATGTAGGCAGAAACCTGTATAAATAATAAACAATCTTGAAAAGAAATCTCAAACAGGCATCTAACTCTTATATGTGTTTTTGCTTTGTTTTGTTGAGACAAGGTTTCTCTGTATTTCTTTTTTCTTCTTTTCTTTTTCTTTTGATCCAGGTTTATCCCTGGATGTTCTGGAACTCACTACATAGACCACCCTGGCCTTGAATTTATAAAGATCTTCCTGCTTCTGCCTCCCTAGTGTTAAGCCCAGCACTCCCGTGTGTGTGTGTGTGTGTGTGTGTGTGTGTGTGTGTGTGTGTGTGTG
>NW_026596117.1:26165432-26259061 GCF_907164565.1 Psammomys obesus | reverse complement strand
TGTGTGTGTGTGTGTGTGTGTGTGTGTGTGTGTGTGTGTGTGTGTGTATTAAACCTTCATTTTAGGCATGAGAGTTCCGCTGTGGCACACTGATGGACCCCGAGGACAGGCTAACCCTGGGATGTGGCTCGTGTAGAACATCTACCTAGTACACACAAGGATCTGGGCTCAGAAAATAGCAAAAAGGAAAGGACAGGGCATGGTGGCCTTTTCTAAGTGGGTCACTGAACAAATACACTCAGTGATGCCTTTAATCTCCGCACTCAGGAGGCAGAGGCAGGCAGAGCTCTTCAAATCTAGACTAGTTTGGACTACATAATAAGATCCTGTTTTGTTTTGTTGTCTAAATAATCTTTTAAATTGTTTACTTTTATATGCATTGATGTTTTGCCTTCACGGGGTATCCCTGGAGCGGGAGTTACAGAGCAGTTGTGAGCTGCCATGTGAGTGCTGGGACTTGAACCTGAGTCCTCTAGAAGAACAGCCAGCCATCTCTCCAACCCTTGTTTATTCTTTAAAGAGGATATAATAGAGACTCAATTGGTACTTTTTTAAAAAATATTTAGTTCTTTATTTTATGTATATGAGTACTCTATCTGCATGCCAGAAGAGGACATCAGATCCCAGTATAGATGGTTGTGAGCCACCCTGTGGTTGCTGGGACCTCCGGAAGAGCAGACAGCACTCTTAACCGCTGAGCCATCTCTCCAGCCCTGGCACTTCAATTATATATTTTGCTTTGTTTTGTTTTCCAGACAGGGCTTCTCTGTGTAGCCCTGGCTGTCCTAGAACTCATTCTGTAGACCATGCTGGCCTTGAACTCAGAGATCCGCCTACCTTTGCCTCCCGAGTGCTGGAATTAAAGATGTGCACTGCCAGGCCCAGATCTGGGTGTTCTTTTTAATTCTACAACCCATCAATGTGGTAGGAATTATTTGCTACTGGTCACTGAAAACATCTGTCCATTGAACACTTAGAAAAGTAATTGAAAAGTAATTTGTTCTGAGGGTAAGGCGTTCATAATCTAATTTTATTCATTTTTCTTCTGTTTAAAACTATATGATATCAGAGCTAGAGAGATGTTTTCCCAGCTAAGAGTACTTGCTCCCGTACAGGATCCAGTTCCCAACAACCCCGTGGTGGCTCACAACTGTCTACAACTCTAGTTCCAGGGGCTCTGACAACCCTTGCAGTCACCAGACATGCATATGGCGCATAGACACACATTCAGGCAAAACACTCATACACTAAAACTTTGTGTACACATAAAGCTTTAGAAAAGTTATCGTGTTGGGAGAAAAATTGATTTACACCTTTAAAAATCAGTGAGTTATTTTTTTTTAAGATTTATTTATTATGTATACAAAGTGTGTTTGCATGTACACCTGCACACCAGAAGGGGCACCTGATTTCATTTTTTGATGGTTGGGAGCCACCATGTGGTTTCTGGGAATTGAACTCATGACCTCTGGAAGAGCAGCCAGTGCTCTTAACCTCTGAGCCAGCTCTCCAGCTCCCCAGTGAGTTATTTTTTAACTAAAAAAAAATAAAAAATAAATCTTTGATCAAGTGCCAAAGATATCAGAGGTCACTAAATGAACAACAAATGATGGAAATTAGCAAATTATTAGAAATGGAAATGAATTTGATGTAATTTTAGTCATTGAAAGAAGACCCAGTTATTAATGCTGGTGAGTGAAAATGCTTCCTACTTTGTTTCAGAAGCCGAAGGACAGAGAATAATTAGAACCTTGGGCAGAAAGGGAACATGGATTCACGTAAGCTGGGCTGTGCCTGGGGCTGTCCACTATTGGGGATCGGGTGGGACTTGTTCCCTGGGGAGCACATCTCCTGAGCGCCTCCATTTCACATCAGTGCACTGCTCTCAAGATGTCAGCTCAGTATTTTCATTTTCTCCGCTGGTCTGTAAATATCATTTAACTAAAAGCATTCAGATCCCGAATGGCAGAAAGGCTTCCTGTCGATGTGGTCTGGCTGAGGCGCTGTCTCCCGTCAGCGCCATTGCTGGACCTTCTCTATTTTAACGTGCGTTCGTTTATTTCCGTGGTGCTGGGAGACAGAACCCCCACCTCACAGACTAGCCCACACCACGGACTGCACCCCACACCTCCACCCCACCTCCTGCCTGCTCAGTGTGTTCAGAAACGAGGAGCAGGTTCTTCGGGGCTCCGGTGTGGAGCAGAGTCTTCGGGGCTCCGATGTGATTGGTGAGCGGCTGCCGCTTCTGTCAGGCTTTTCGGAATTTGATCAACATCAGGTGTCTGTTGTCCGTCTTATTGAGGAAGATGAACTTGGTAAGTCATTTCCGGTATCCCGCACCCCCACGGCCCGTCATCCTACATGCTGAAGCCAGACGCTGGGACAGGCTCAGTGGGTAAGATTTAAAACTTTATTTTCACATCTTTCTGACAGATGCCCCACCAAGATGAAAGAATTCAGCATAAGATTCGCTGTAGAAGATAACCATTCAAGTCATTTTCAAGTTTTTGCTGGATTACGAAACACTAAAAAAGAAAGAAAGAAAGAAAGAAAGAAAGAAAGAAAGAAAGAAAGAAAGAAGAAAGAAAAGAAAAGAAAGCACTGGGCAGTGCTTTAATTCCAGCACTTGGGAGGCAGAGACAGGTAGATCTCTGTGCGTCTGGGGCCAGCCTGGTCTACAAAGTGAGTTCTAGGACAGCCAGGGCTGTTAATACAGAAAAATCCTGTCTCAAAAAAAGAAAGCTTAAAAAAAAAAAAAAAAAAGCTAATTTTAGAATAATTAAATATATTAGTATAAATAAAAGCAATTGACACCAAAAACCCAAGTTAAAGAATGTATTTGATTTTAAGGGATACATGTAATCTATAACTCCTTAAAGAGCTCACAGGCGTGTGCTGGAGAGGTGGCTGACAGTGGAGGGCCTGGACGCTCTTCCGGAGGACCCGAGCACCCGAGTGTTGGTTCACAGCCGTAACCAGGGCCAGGCAGAATACCCGCACACATGAAATGAATTAAACCAATCAAAACCACAATGTTCAGGTAAATTACTAAGTGTTAAATTACCTAATCCACAGGCCTTGGCGAAGGGCATGCAGGCTGTACAAGCAGGCATGGGCAAACGAAGCTGGAGCCCCTGGCGTGGCCACTTGAGCAGCTCTGCTGTGATGCACAGCTGTCGCCTAGTTCTACCATCACTGACCCGATTCCAATGCCCAGAACCTGTGTAAGAAAGCCAGGCAAAGTGGTGTGTGCTCTGGAAGCAGAGACAAGCGGGTCCCGAGGGCTTGCTGGCTGTCCAGCCTTAGCCGCATGGCAAGCTTCAGGCCACTGAGGGACCCTGTCTCAAAAGACAACCCAGAGAGTACTCTGGGCTCCACATGCAAAAACACTGTGTGACTGCACACACACAGACATGATAAACAAACAAACAGATGCAAGAGGAGGAGGAGGGGAGAGTAAACTGTCAGAGTCAAAACGCAAAGCCAGGTTTAATTCAGGGAATTAAATGGCCCTTTCACCCCATGGCTTAAGCTTCTTTCACGCACCTGGATTGAGTTAAACTTCTTTTCCGTGCCTTTCATGCCGGTCTCAGCATCTCTGCTGTTCACCCTACAACTCATTGTATCTTGCCAGCTTCTCCATCCTCCAGTCAAACCTGGCAGCAGCGTGGAGCCCAGCCTCCTTACCTCCCAGCCTCCTTCTCCACCCATGCCAGGTTGTGCAGAGTTCAGGAGATAGCAGGTGTGTGTGTCAGAGTCTGGAGACCCCGATCTGCCCTGAAGCTGTGGTGCGTTGCCTTTGTGGTCCCTTTTGAGTGTGTGCAGGTTAACACCTGCTTGCAGAGGTGTGATGGGAGGCTCTACAAGATCGCAATCTGTGTGTGGCAGTGTTACAGTGGCTACTCAGTACCCAGAAGCTGCTATGTCAAATGCTGGGTCATAGTAACCAGAGAGTTGTGGGGCTGCAGGGTGTGAAAAGCCCTTCTGCTGTGGCCTTTACAAGGTCCTCCGCTCTCTGCGGATGCAGGCTCCATACATTTCTGTCTTTCCCTTCCAGGAGTTCCCCTTTGCTGTTGTTTCATCTCTGCTGTTTGGCTTCAGACTTCTCATTTTATTACTGTGGTGTTCCTCCTTCTATCTATGCCCCCTTCTGTCTTCTCTTTTTCTGTCCCTTCTCTCCCTTTCTTCCTTCTTCCTTCCCTCCCTCCCTCCTTCCCTCCCTCTCATTTTCTTTCTGTTGTCTTGTTTTCAGAGTTTTGATTTTTAAAGGACATTTATTTGAGGAGGAGAGTTGTCACCGTTTGAGGACAGCATGAGGGAGTCGGTCCCTCCTTCCACCTGTGGGTCCGAGAACCGAACTATGGTTATCAGGCTTGGAGGCAGGCACTTTACCCACTGTGTCCTCTTGCTATCCACTGAGCCATTTTTCCGTTTTCAGCTTTCAAGAAGCATTTCTCTAAGATCATGAGACCTCAGCACTCCACAAAGAGCTGCAGGCAGCTGAGGAATGCTGAGTGGGAGAAACTGCCTTCCCAGGGAAGGGCACACCAGCTGGCTACCCATTGCCAAGTAGGCAGCCCTGAGAACATACACACAGTGATTTTATACAGACCGAGCAGGTGATAGTTAGGGATGTATAGTTAGGAACACATACATACCTATGTATGTATGTATGTATGTATGTATGTATGTAGCTAGCTACACACACATGCAGTGAGAATTAGTAAAAAAAGAGGTCATGAATTTGAAAGAGACTGAGGAGTAGGTGGGACTGTTTGGAGGGAGGAAATGGATAGCAGAAATGATGTAATTATATTATCTAAGAAATGAAATAATTAAAAAGGGTTTTCCTGCAGCTGCTTTTATTTCCTGTGTGTTACCGTGTACTTCCTGTCTGATTTCATTCTCATATTTGGTGATTTCTTCCACTGTCTGGTAATCCCCAGCTGTGTGTTCTCGTTAAAGAACAAGGCACCAGAAAGACAATCAGTAGCTCCACAGGGGTAGGGGGACTGGCCTCCGCACCCCTCAACAACCTCCCAACGTCTCCCCTCCAACACTTTCCAACTATGTGTATTAGATTGCTTTTCTCTGGGCCCTAGCGATTTTCTTCAGAAGAATCCTCCAATTTTTGGCAGGTGTGACATGAGCCTTGGTGCCAGGATTCTGGCTCCCAAACAGGTCAGCATCTAGAGAGTCCAACAGCTGATGTTCAAGAATTCTGCTTTTTTCCAGTTTCTCACTAGGACAACCCACATTTATCGTTTCCAGTTAAGCTGATCTTAGAGTTTTGCTAATTCAGCCTGTCTAGAGGACAGGAGTTTTAAAAGTGGTAGTTTGCTGTGCTTGTGGACCAGGATATGAGCGCTCAGCTGCTGCTCCATCGCCATGCCAATGCGTGTCTGCTACCATGTTCCTGGCTATGTTGATCATGGACTCTAACCATCTGGAACCCTGAGCCCCAAAAAGTTTTCTTTTATAAGTTGCTTTGGTCACGGTGTCTTTTCATAGCAATAGAAAAATAACACAGATGGGAGCTGGACATGGTAGTTCAAGCCTGTAATCCCAGGACTAGGGAAGCAGAGGCAGGAGGATTTCTGATCTCAGAGGCCAATAGTAAGTTCCAGGCCAGCCAGGGCTACACAGAAAAAAAAAAAAAAAAAAAAAAAAAAAAAAAAAAAAAAAAAAAACATACATACACACACACACACACACACACACACACACACACACACAATCTACCTAAGATGGTGTGTGTGTATGTGTGTGTGTCATGGCAGCAACTTGACAAGTATGAGCCCAGAGACAGGAACTCAAGCAGAGGCCATGATGGAATGCTACTTCCTGGATTGCTCCAAGCATTTTTTTTTTTAATCTTGTTTGTGTGTACCACCCATGACCACTTGCTCAGCGGGAGCATTGTACACAGTGGCCAGTACCCTCCAGCATTAATCATTAACCAAGAAAATGCCACACACACACACATGGCGACAGGCCAAGCTGAGGGGGTGGTTCTCCACTGAGGTTCCCTCTTCCCAGATGACCCCTGCTTGTGTCAAGCTGACAAAAACCCACCCAGCACAGACATGGTGCTTCATGGAGCCTGCTGCATGGGGCTTCCTCTTGTGTGTGCCCATGAGTGTTACTGATTCAGGCAAAGACTGTCAAGACAGAACAGTAATGGTGAGCAGAAGAGAGAGTCTCCCACACCTACCACAGTCTGTGGAGACACATTACGAATCTCATATCTGTATACTAACATGTATGGAAAACTCCTTGATTTGATAGACTGCATTGATGTGGTTGAGGATTTAGCTTTTGCTCTTCATCCTCATGTTAGCTTCAGGAGGCAATTCCAAGCATGGTGCCTGAAAATTTAGGAAATAGTGAAAGTATTGAAAGGAGTCTGAACCTTGTGAAAGGTTTTGCCTTGTCTCTTGGCCCCTCTGTGCTGAGTCCAGTTTGAGCCAGCTGGGCGACACCATTCCTGGGGAGAGGTAACAAAAGGTACATGAGGCCATAGCTGCATGGCCCCAGTGCCATAAGAGCTTCCTCTTGTCAGCCTTCCTCTTGTCTTCTAGGCTTGTTGACACACACCTTTAATGCAGCACTCTAGAGGCTGAAGCAGGGCAAACTCTGTGAGTTCAGTGCTAGCCTGGTCTACAGAGAAGAAAGAGAGAAAGAGAGGAAGGAAGGAAGGAAGGAAGGAAGGAAGAAAGGAAGGAAGGAAGGAAGGAAGGAAAGAAGGAAGAAAGGAAGGAAGTCAAGAAGAAAGAAAGGAGGAGGAAGAAGGAAAGAAAGAAGGAGGAAGGAGAGAAGGAAGGAGGAAGTAAAGGAGGAAAGAAGGAAGAAAGAAAAGGAAGGAAGAAAGGAAAGAAAAAAAAAGAAAGGAAAGAAAAAGGCAGGTGGATCTTTGAGTTCAAGGCCAACCTGGTCTACATGGTGAATTCTAGGACAGCCAGGGCTCACCTCAGAAAAGCATGGATAGAAAGAGAGGCCTCTTCATATCTACTTTCAAACATTTCCATCAAAATGATAGTAAGAGTCACATGGAGGGCTCATTTTCTGAGCTTACAGGGTTTCTCTGCATAGCCCTGGCTTGAAAAAACAAAAAGGAGTGTTTTTTGTTTTGTTTTGTTTTTGTTGTTGTTTTTTTTTTTTTTTTTGTTTTTGTTTTGATCCCAGGTAAAGGCTATGGAACTGATTCAGATGGTCTACAGCAGCAAACTATTTGCCTCATGCAGGCTGAGAGAGGCTCTTTGCCAGCTGCAGATGGATTGGACTTTCCATGAGGAACCCAATGACCTATCAGCAGGAAGTAGCCAACGAGAACTGCGCACATTTTCCCCACTAGCCTCCTTTCTATCCTACCCATTATGGGAAGGGATTGAGGCCTAAGAAACATAAGTAAAAATAGAGTTAAAAAGTAAAACCAACATGTACCTATGAGTGTTATTAATTGAAACAAAGATCGATAAGTTGGGACAGCAACAGTGAGAAGAAGAAAGAGTATACCTGACTGATCTTTGTAAACCAGGTTGACCTTGAACTTAAAGATTCCATCTGCCTCTAGGCCCATCACACCCTCACCTATTTTTATTTTATGTTTATTTTGAGACAGGGTCTCACAGTGTAGCCATGGCTGGCCTGGAACTTGCTATGAGAACCAGGCTGGCCTGGAACTTGCTATGAGAACCAAGCTGGCCTTGACTTTACAGGTATCTCCCAGCCTTTGCCCTCTGAGGGGTAGGATTATAGGCCCGAGCCACTGCACCCAACAACTGAGGATCAGATTGGTTTTTTTTAAAGATGTACTTAGGCACAGAGAAAAATACTTGCTATCATTAGCTTTCTGGGGCAAGAGAATGGCAGGCTAGTGAGAGTCTCTGACATGACTATCCGAAGGGCCAAGATTATTAACTTTTTAAATTCTGGACCACGCCTTCTTCTGGACATGGAAGAAAGGAAGAAGGAAGCTTTCGCTCTTTGCTTGCTTGTTCTTACTCTCCCTGGCAAGTCCATTCCTTCCCTGGTAGCAGATTCTACTTCTTCAGGATTCCGGCAGATACTGAAGACCAGCTGAGACATCCAGCCTTATGAACTGAACAACTACTGGATTCTCGGACCTTCCACTGGTAGATGGTCATTGTTGGACTATCTGGACAACAGCCCGTAAGCCACTCTAATAAAGCCTCTTTGTGTGTGTGTGTGTATGTACGCATATACATTCAGTCTACAAGTTTTGTTCCTGTAGAGAACCCTGACTCATACATTGCATTAATATATGAGTCCCACAGACTGGGAATTATTTTCTTACCATTTTGGAAGCTTCCGTGATGAAGGTGGGTTTTTGTGGAGCCTCTTTTCTGAGTTTGTGGAGGCCATC
The DNA here is from genome assembly GCF_907164565.1 of Psammomys obesus. NCBI lineage: Eukaryota > Metazoa > Chordata > Mammalia > Rodentia > Muridae > Psammomys > Psammomys obesus. The sequence goes on along the minus strand of NW_026596117.1, from coordinate 26,250,675 downwards.
TTTACCCTGTGCTTCTGCAGGGCCTCTTTTCTTGCCCATGTAGGGTGAGATCCCAAGTCTCTCTTTTTAAGGATATTCCAGTCCAATCAGGTTATATAGTCCCAACTATGGCCTCATGCACCCTTAGTTACCTCTACCCAGGAATGGTGTCGCCCAGCTAGCTCAAACTGGACTTGGCACAGAGGGGTCAGGAGACAAGACAAAGCTGTTCATGGGGTCCGGACTCCTTTCAATACTTTTCACATTTTCTATATTTCAGGCACCTTGCTTAGAATTTTGCATCTTGAAGATGACATGAGGATGAAGAGCAAAAGTTAAATCTGACCACATCAGTGCACCAGATTAAGGACACCCACACACCCACACCCACACCCACCCACCCACACACACACACACACACACGGGAAGACTTGATAATGTGTCTCCACAGACTGTGGTAGGTGTGGGAGACTCTCTCTTCTGCTCACCATTACTGTTCTGTCTTGACAGTCTTTGCCTGAATCAGTAACACTCATGGGCACACACAAGAGGAAGCCCCATGCAGCAGGCTCCATGAAGCACAATGTCTGTGCTGGGTGGGTTTTTGTCAGCTTGACACAAGCAGGGGTCATCTGGGAAGAGGGAACCTCAGTGGAGAACCACCCCCTCAGCTTGGCCTGTCGCCATGTGTGTGTGTGTGGCATTTTCTTGGTTAATGATTGATGTGGGAGGGTACTGGCCACTGTGTACAATACTCCCCCTGAGCAAGTGGTCGTGGGTTGTACAAAAAGCAAAAAGAAAAAACATTTTTGGAGAGGAGGCATGGTGACACACACCTGTAATCCCAGCACTCAGGGATGCAGAGGCAGGTGGATCTCTGTGAGTTTGAAGCCAACCTGATCTACAAAGAGAGTCCAGGACAGCCAAGCCTACACAGAGAACCCCTGTCTTGAAAAACAAACAAAAAATAAAACAAAAGACATTTGGAGCAAGCCAGGAAGTATGACCTCTGCTTGAGTTCCTGCTTCCAGGCTCACACCTTGAGTTGCTGCTCTGACTTCCCTTCGTGATGAACTATAGGCTGCACAATGAAATGGACCCTTTCCTACCTTAGTTATTTTTATTATTTTTCTATTGCTGTGAAGAGACACTATGGCCAAGGTAACTTAGAAAAGAAAATGTCTATTGCAGCACATGGTACCAGATGGTCAGAGTTTAGGACCATCATGGTGGGAAGCACGGCAGCAGGCAGGCTGGCAGGGTGCTGGGGCAGAAGCTGAGCGATCACATCCCAATCCAAAGTCATGAGGATGAGAGAGAGCTAACTGGAAGTGGTGTGGGCTCTTGAAACCTCAAAGCCAGACCCCAATGACATGCCTCCTCCAACAAGGCCACACCTCCTAATCGTCCCACACAGTTTCATTAACTTGGACCAAATATTCAAACATAGGGTTTGGGGCACCTGGAACAAAAGCAGGAGTTTGGTTTTCTTGATCACAGAGCTTGGTGGAAGGAGCTTCTGAGACTGAAGAACTCCAGCAACTAGTGTATTAGTTCCCTGTGGCTGAGACAGGAACGAGGGAAGGGTTCATTTTAGCTCCTGGTTTGCGGGGATCTAGTCTTTCATGGTGGGGTGAGAACAAGAGACACCTGCTGCCAGAAAGGACTGATATGAAGGCTGGTGCTCTGCCTGGACTCTTTTCCGTTCACTCCACGATCCCAGCCCATGGGTTGGTGCTGCTCTCAAAGGAGTTTGCTCACTTTTCAGTTACCTTTTCTCTAGAAGCATCGTCATGGTTAGGCCCACATCATCTAGCGCAGGTGATTCTACGTCTAGTCAAGTGCACAACAGAGATAAACATCAGAGTGGGTGTGGTGGCGCACACCTTGAATCCCAGCGCTGGGTGGCAGAGGCAGGCAGGACTCTGTGAGGCCAACCTGGTCTATGTCGAGAATTTCAGGACAGCCAGGGCTGTATAAAAGACCCTGTCTGGAAAATAAATAAGGCTGACTATCCTAGCAGGAGATCTCCTTGGGCAAGCTGACTGTTTTTGGGGCACTGTGGGAGTCTGGGAAAACCGTGCAGCAAGAGAGGGGAGAAGCAAACCCTGAGTGGTGTGACATGTCCTTAGGACAGGCTTTGACATCTCTGGAGATGAGAGGAGAGCTGGAGTGGACAGGTTGGCTTCTGTCACTCACCAACAAGACCCTGAGGCTCATAGCCCATGCTTTGAATTTTCCTTTACCAAATAGGCAGATTCAACCTGGAGTCAGTGCTTTCTCTGCTCAACCAATGTTTTGCATCTGCAGTCACACATTTGCTGAGACACAGGGACATGCAACTTTCTAAGAAGTGCTCCACTGGGTGACTTCAGTGTGCAAACACCATGGAATTACTCGTGCTCATTAAAGCTAGACAGCTCCAGCGTCACCAGGGGTGAAAATCTTATGGGACTGTTGTTTATGCTAACCACTGACAGAAACTCTACAATTACCCTCAGGTGCAGTTGGCTGGGCACATTAATGACATTAAAGCAACAATATCTTCCTTAGATTAAAAAAAAAATTAAATTTTGAGTTAAGCAAAGGGATGCAGAAAGACATGAGCATGAGTCATCCCACTTCTGATCTACCGTATTTCTTTGACTCAACTCTTTATGTGCCAGAAGGTAGGACGGTATAGAAAACAAACGTGGGCAACTTCGTGTGGTGATAGCCTCGGTTTCCTCAGTTGAATGACTGACATACACCTGTTGTGGGATGCTGTCCCTGAGAAATGTCTGCTCACTCTGCAAAGGGAACCAACAGCAAACCGGATTAATGACATTGCCAAGGTTCAACTTGATGAACCAATGAGTTTTATCGGGGTCACTTACAGAAGCAGGTGTGTTCTAAAGACATGGCATCACCAAGTGCCCACCTTGGAGTGGGTGACAGCTCGGGGAAGCTGGGAACCTGGAGCTCACCACATAGCTTCAAGCAGCTGTGGAGATCGTATCTTCCAGGCAGTTCCGCTGGTCTGAGTCGTCTCTCTGCACCACTTATACAGTCCCCTAGGAGAGTGAGGAGCCTGGTGAAGCTGGTGAATTTCAGGGACTTCCTGAGGTTATTGCTTGCTTGTTTTTTTTTGTTTTTTTTGTTTTTTTTTTTTTGTTTGTTTGTTTGTTTGCTTTGTTTTTTGAGAGACGGTTGCTCTGTGTAGCCTTGGCTGTCCTAGACTTGCTTTGTAGATTAGACTGGCCTTGAACTTACAGTGATCTGCCTGCCCCTGCCTCCCTGAGTGCTGGGATTACAGGTGTGCACCACTGAGCCTGGCTTATCATTTGCTTTCTTAAGGGGCTTCTCTGCTGGACAAAATGCTTCACCTATGTCTTAAGAAACTCCCCTCAAAGTTGGAAAGTTCTGTCTCAGAGGAAATGGCTAGCTACCAAATCCTTCCATGATCCTTGTGAAGATTCAGCATCGTACTTAGTCTAAGGCAGTGGGGTTCTCAACCATCCTAGCATTGTGATCCTTTAATACCCTCAACCATAAAATTATTTCTGTTGCTACCTCACAACTCTTAAGTTTGTTCCTAATATGAACCATAATGTAAACCTGTGTTTTCTGATGGTCTTAGGTGTGACCCCAGGGGGTCACGACCCACAGGTTAAGAACTTCTGGCCTAAGGCATTGGGTAAGATTCCAGTGGACATGTGCAAGACCCATGTAGAGAGCAGGGAACCATCTTGTGCCATTTGGGATCCCTGTATTAGGCAATCTGGTGATAATTATGGCGCCTCGATGCTCTGGGTTCGTTTCCTTGCAGTCCACCCTGTTCTCAACGGCTGGGTTGAAGCCAGCTTTCACATACGGGATTGTAGTTGGAGGACCATCTGTACCTCCTTTGACCAGCTGGCTGGAGAGTCCTTTTGCAAAGGAATTGTTAAGTGGCAGAGGAGAAGCTGCCAGCACGCAGGCGGAGCCACAGTGGATGGCTCCCTCTAGCGTCAGTCTCCCTGTAGGCCTCAGATATTGGGGCCCTTTAGGCCACTTCATTGCTCCGGCTCTCACTGGGCTGAGGTGCGTGGTACCCCTCAGCTGTGCTACAGCTGTTGGCCTGGGTGTCCCCGAAAGAGTTGATGGTGCTGTGGAGTTTTTCCGGTGACTGGAGCCTGCGCTTTCTGTTCTGCGGCTCTTGATAGCCTTTTCTTCTTCCTTCTCAGCCTTCTCAGCCTTCTCACCTACGGCTCCCACCCCACACTGGCCACTTGTGACACTGCAGGAGGCATTGCTTCAGCAGCTGGTGGATTTACTCTCAAAGACCTGCCTGCTAACTGCTGTGTGGTCCCCACTGCCCGCTGCTCTTTTCATCCTGTTACTGGGTCAGCTGCCCTCGTAAAAGGTCATGAGACAGAAACTTTATTGGACCTAATGTTCCAAGTGCGGCCCTGGAGTGTCTCTCAGCGGACTCACCCTGTGAGCCTGGGAGTCCTGCCTACATTACCCACTCTTGACCATGGTGTGAAGTCCTGCCCTTCTGGCTAAGTCCTCTGGAGTTTCCTGAGGCACCATAATAAAGAGTCTGGTATAACGTCCTCCTAGAGCTCAGGGACCATGGTGTGTGTGTGTGTGTGTGTGTGTGTGTGTGTGTGTGTGTGTGTCCTGAGAGCCAGAAGACAGGGACGAGTGTGAAATACCATCTTCTAGTCCAGATACAGCCATTGTAACCACAAGCCGGCAGCGGCTGTGGATGCCCTGCACAAGGGCTGCTCAAGAATGGGCTCCTCAACAGTGAGGCATGGGTGGCAAAGGGACTCAGGGTTCCTACCTCCTCAATTCTGACCTGTTTGCCACTAACAGATTCAAGATGAGGAGGCTGCCACCGCCTTTGTGTATCCACTGGTGACCTCACCAGGGTCCAGTGGGTAGTTCCAATCCAATAGTCATGAACCTCAGAAAGGGACTGATAAAGAGGTGGCTTGACAGGCTTGGGAGAGAAATGTTAGGGAGAGAGCAATCAGAATTGTCAAAAACCAAGATCAGTAAAAATAAAGACTGAGGATGGAGAGATAACTTAGCAGTTAAGAGCACTGGCTGCTCTTGCAGAAGACATGGCGGCTCACAATCTGTAACTCCAGATGCACTCCAAAATAGCTCCTTCCATTGAATTTTCTACTTGTTATGCTAATATTTTAGCCTTCCAATGTTCAAACACTGTTATGCCCCACCCCCGCTTGTATCACATGCTCGAATGTAATTTGGGGGCACTAAAATTAATCTTAAAAACTATTTTATTGTTTAAAATGTTTAAAAAGTTTTATGTAGGAGTGTGTGTGTCTGTGTGGGGCCATAGGCACCTGAGAACAGTTGCCACTGGAGTCCAGAGCTTGAATTAGACAGGAGGCCTGACCTTCACTGGGAACTGAACAGAACTCTGGTCCTCTGGAAACAGCAAGCGCTCCTAACCTCTGAGCCACTTCAGGCCCCTAGTTCTATTATTTGAAAATGGAAAAACCAACCAACCAACCAACCAACCAACCAACCAACCAACCAACCAACCAACCAACCAACCAACCAACCTTTTCCTTGTACTGGCTTATTTTGTGTCTCAACTTGATCCAAGCTGGAATCATCAGAAAGGAGCTGACTGAGAAAATTGCTCCATGAGATCCAGCTGTGAGGTATTTCCTCAATGGGGGAGGGCTCAGCCCGTCGTGGGTGGTGTCATTCATGGACTGGTGGTCTTGGGTTCTATAATAGGCCGAGCCAGGCATAGGGAGCAAATCAGTAAGCAGCACCCCTCCACGGCCTGTGCCTCAGTTCCTGCCTCCAGGTTCCCACCCTGTTTGAGTTCCTGTCCTGACTTCATTCACAAATGAACAGTGCTGTGGCAGTGTAAACCGAATAAACCCTTTCCTTCCAGCTTGCTTTTTGGTCAAGGTGTTTCTGTCAAAGTAACGGAAACCCTGAGACATGGTAGAAACTGAGATCTTGTCTGTGGACAGTACCCGACACAGGTCTGTTTATAGTTACACGGATGTGCTAGAAGCTGGCACATCTGGAACTGTTGCAGGGAACACGGGCGCACCGAAATGAGGACCCCCTGGGTTTAATCACAAATGACGGCAGGGGGTGGAGGTGAGAACGCAGTAAAAATGGTGAAAGTAACTTCACAGAACAACACGTCTGTAATCCAGAGCTTGGGGGGCTATAATGTCCCGCCAGTTCGAGAGGCCAGCCTGGGTAAATAAAAGTCTCAAGGCTAGCAGCATTTAGATGGGGCAGACCCACAATCCAAACTCTGAACATGTCTGCAGGAGCTCACTGCAGGGGAACAGGGAAGAGCGGCGCCTAGAGGTCACCCCGGGCTGGGGGGCTCGGGCCCTGCGTGGGCCGCCAGGCCTGAACGGCTTTTGGCGTTCCGTTACTTCGGCGGGCACGCTGGCACGGGGCATGAGTCACACTAGTTTGTTTAATCAAGCCACCAGCCCACCGTAAACGGCCAATAACCGCCTTCGGGTCAGGCTTCGGCCCTCCATCTTGGTGCCGCCCGCGGGGAGCTGACGCCAGGTGCGGGCCGGGCCCCAACAGTCAAGTTTTCAAAAAGCCCGCGCGGGGGGCCCGGGCCGATCCGTTGGGAACGGCCAGGAGTCCCGCGAGGGCGCGCGAGGACTCGGCGTGCAGGCGGCAGCAGGCTCCACACAGGAGGTGCCGGGACAGCGCGCAAGAGGAACGCGCCCGTCCCGCGGCCGCGGAAAACGGAAGTGGGCTCGGGGAGCTGTCAGTGATTGGCTGCCCGGACACGTCCCTCAAGGGGCTGGCGCGAACGCCACTGCGGAGACGGGCCCGGGGCTTCCGGCGAGGGGAGGGAGGGAAGACTGCGGGAACAGCCGCGCGGACCGCAGGAAACGCCCCGCGGACGCGCGCGGAGGGCGCCGGCGGGCCGTCTCCCGGGCACTGCGGACCCGCGCCGAGTGCGAACGCCGAGGCGGAAGGGCCGGCGGACGCCCGGCGGCTCGAGGCCCGGACGGAAACCGCGGAGGGCGGGGAGGCCGCGGCCTAGAGCGGCGCTGCGGCGCGGTGGGCGGGACTAAGGCGAGCGCCGAGCCCATTGGCCGGCGGCCCCGGCGTCGCTCGTGACGCACCGCGCGGGGAGGGTGCGCGCGCCTTCAGCGGCCTCTTTGTGTGGCGTCCGGATAGGGGAGCGGAGGTGGCGGCCGCGGCGGCCCTGGTGGGGTTCCAGCGTCCTCGGCTCGCCCTCGGGCCGGCAGCGCGCCCCTTCCCTCCCCCTCCCGCCCCTTCCCCGCCGGTGGTGGCGGCGGCGGCGGCGGCCCGGCCCGGGCTCCGACGAGGCCTCGGCGACCGCTAACGGCGACGGCGACGCCGCGGAGCGCGCAGGGCGGGGGCAGGGCCCGGGCGGCCGACATGGAGAACTCGCAGCTGTGTAAGCTGTTCATCGGCGGCCTCAACGTGCAGACGAGTGAGTCGGGGCTGCGCGGCCACTTCGAGGCCTTCGGGACGCTGACGGACTGCGTGGTGGTGGTGAACCCCCAGACCAAGCGCTCCCGCTGCTTCGGCTTCGTGACCTACTCGAACGTGGAGGAGGCGGACGCCGCCATGGCCGCGTCGCCGCACGCGGTGGACGGCAACACGGTGGAGCTGAAGCGCGCCGTGTCGCGGGAGGATTCGGCGCGGCCCGGCGCGCACGCCAAGGTGAAGAAGCTGTTCGTGGGCGGCCTCAAGGGCGACGTGGCGGAGGGCGACCTGATCGAGCACTTCTCGCAGTTCGGCGCGGTGGAGAAGGCGGAGATCATCGCCGACAAGCAGTCGGGCAAGAAGCGCGGCTTCGGCTTCGTCTACTTCCAGAGCCACGACGCGGCCGACAAGGCGGCGGTGGTCAAGTTCCACCCGATCCAGGGCCACCGCGTGGAGGTGAAGAAGGCGGTGCCCAAGGAGGATATCCACGCGGGCGGCGGGGGTGCGCGGGCGGCCCGGGGCGGGCGCGGCGGTGCCCGGGGCCGCGGCGGCGGCGGCGGCGGCCGAGACCAGAACGGGCTGGCCAAGGGCGGCGGCGGCGGCGGCTACAACAGCTACGGCGGTTACGGGGGCTACGGCGCCTACGGGGGCGGCGGCGGCGGCGGCTCGTACGGCGGCAGCGACTACGGCAACGGCTTCGGCGGCTTCGGCAGCTACAGCCAGCACCAGTCCTCGTACGGGCCCATGAAGAGCGGAGGCGGCGGCGGCAGCTGGGGCGGCCGCAGCAACAGTGGACCGTACAGAGGCGGCTACGGCGGCGGCGGCTACGGCGGAGGCTCGTTCTAGAAGCCGGGTTCCGGATGCCGGGCGGCGGCGCCCCTGCCCCCCGCGCCCCCCCCCCAGGCGCCCTCGGGGGAGCCGCCCACCCTGGGGGGCCGCAACCCCCCGTTTGCCTGCCTGTCTCCCTCTGAAGGTGGACTCGGCCCCACACACACATTTTTGTGTTACAGTCATTGATGGACTCTATTTTTTTATTATTACTTGGACCTTGGTCGTTTTTATACTAGCAAAATGTCTTGTTTTAATTTGTGTTTTTTTGGGGGCGGGTGGGCGGGAGGGAGTGAACTTGCTGATTCTGTAGCAAAACCTGGGTGGGGGTTGGGCGGGCGGGTAGTTTACTTTGTTGTAAGGACTTGATACCTGGCTACAGCGTTTTCTATGAAACCTACTTGGATCCCATGCCTGAAATTTGGAAGCATATGTACAAACAAAAAATCATTTTTACGTTTTATTTTTAATAAATCATTGTGTTTGACCGTACATGTCTAACATTTTCTTTTCTAGGATCCACTCTTTACCGTTTTCAAAGGGTTTTTTTTTTTTTTTTTTTTTTTTTGCTAGTTATTGATGTGTACTTTGAGGAACTTAAAAGAGGTCCTGTAGCTTATTTTTTTTCCCTTCCTGTTTGCCCAGCTAGTGATGTGTTGGATTTACCTTTTACAGACAAAACTTTGAAGTGGTGGATGTGACTGTTTAAAAGTTTCTGTGCATCCATCTGTTTGTAATAAGCGATTTGCTTATCATCTTGACATAGTTGGTCACTTCTTTCTATAAGAATTTACTTCAAAATATGTACTGTGTAGTTTTAAAAAATAGTTTGTGTTTTAAGCATGTGTTTTTATTCATATAAACTGTTTAAAACTTTTTTAGATGACCTAGTTTCATCTTTACTGGTTTGTCTGTAATGAATGGTTACAAATAAGGGTTATATTTTACCCTAACACTAAATGATTTTTTTTTTAATGTATTTTCAGAGCAGGTTTAAAAACCGTTTCTTCCCTAAATCTGAACTTTGTCCTTTTAAGTCCAGCCTATGTAGCACCATCTACTGGTAGAGTGGCAGTATAGCTGCAAGACAGTCGTTTTTAGAAAACAGCTTGTTCAGGACAATTTCATCAGATTTAGCAGTTTGCTCTCGGAAGTCCGCAGGCTTGAAAGTCCCGCATTTACTTGTAGCTGAGCCGGGCCTCCTAGGTGTGCATTTAACAGCCCATATCAGTCACTTTTTCTACGTGAGATTTGACAATGTAAACTGCTATGCATAGCTTGGGCAGTAGCCCCGAACTGCTCTGGTAGCTACTGAAGCAGCTATGTGTACCGGGGTTTTAGGTGCAAGTTGTAAAACAAAATATCTGTATTCTGCTTGGTTAACGTGTATTTGTAGCCCTTCATGCAATAGAATTCAAGTTGTTGTTTATAAAAAAAAGAAAAAAAAACTGATATAGGGGAAACTTGCCTTCCTGGATAGAAAAATAGAATAGTAACGTTTATGGATATCACAAATAAAGAATTCAATTCTTTACATGATTGAGTGAGAGTATGTATAACCTGGTGGGTGGCTGCAGAGGACCAGTTAACTTACCGGATTTAATGATATGGTAACATTTTTGACTCAGGTTTTGAAAGCCCAAAGCCTTAAGGTATCAAGCTTTTGGGAAAATATTTTTCATTTTACATTTTAAGATAATTTTTTTTTGTTTTTTTAGTGTTGGAACCTTATTTTGTCATTGTATAACTTCTAAGGTCTGATTCTTGCCAAAATACTGTGATTGCCAAGGCTTTTAAAGAGGTAATGGACACAAATGCTAGGCTAGTTTAATGAGTGATAGCTGATGCTTGCTTCAGATACTTCCCACTGATGGGGTAGGGGTAAATATTTGGCACATGGAGTAAAATTTGGATCATATTTGCCAGCTTAGCTGGACTGCCCTGAAGTTTCTGCTTGAATCTACACATGCTCCTCGGGAGATTTAATTCGTTTTTTTTTGTTTGTTTTTGTTTTTTGGTTTTTTTTTTTTTGGAGGGGGAGGAGAGATTGCCTCTAGGTTCAGGAAATTATCTGAAACTGTATTATGTGCTACCTCTGACTTTCGCTTATTTTGGGTGAAGAGATTCTGAGCTGGTAGAAAGTGGAAATTACATAAGTCCCTGTTGGAACCCACATTCATGGTGTATTGACAGCTCAGTACTGTGTGTTCCACCTTTAGAAACCGATGTAATTGGGTAGTAGGAAAGGAGTTTAACATTTTAAAGCACTTCCTGTATTTCCCTGGCCAGCCTTGGCATGTAGAGCTGTCTTTTGAAATGGTTTGATGTCTTGGCTCACCTGTGAGAGTCTGAACGGTACTTTCGAAGTAGGTCAGGAGGTGGTGATAGAGTCCAGCCCCCTGGGTATAGGTTTTCATGCTTGTGTATGTGATTTTCATGATGGAGTGGCCCCAGGGTGAAGATCTTTGTATTTCAGATACTTGGAGTTTACATTCTAAAGTAATCGCTAGTTAAAAGATAGTTTGGGAATCTTACGCCTGAGGCCTGAGTGTGAGCACGTGCCTTTGACAGAGCACTCTGCTCTCCTACCAGCTGGGCCCTGGGGATTGATCAAGCTCATGGCTGCAAAAGTGCTTTTACCAGTTGAGCCATCTTGGTAGACCTGGAAGATCTTAAAGATGGTAATGATAAGAATGTTAAATGTCTTTAAAAAAAGGTGCACACACGTGTGTGGGTGCAAGGGAGTGAGTCAGGTTCCTGTAGAGCTGAGAAGGCAGTGAGTCCCGTGGAGCTGGATTGGATGTGGGTGATTGTGAGTTGCCAGATGTGGGGGTCCTCTACAAAAGCCAGCCATCTCCACACCCCACAATTTCGAATCTTCAAAGCTTAAAAGTGCTTTAGGTTCATAAAGTGCTATCAAGTCTGAACGAATGCATTCGTGTTTATATCCTAATGTGGAATCTCATTTTTGGGAAAATCGTGGCGGATGGCTGGTAGTTTGGAATTTAGGATCCCTGGTCTCAAGACAAGTGACGGTTGATTTGTAGACTTCGTTGTTTGCACTCTAAGTTGGATCACTTGCATTTTAGGCTGCTCTCTAGTGTCTGGTAATTGAAGGTGTGGAAGTGTACCTTAGGGTGTGGGTGGGCTTGAGCATCAGCTGTCTTTAGCTAGTCTGTGGGTGTGACCTGTGTAACACCCGCACTTGACGGTTTCTTCCGGGTCAGTGGAATAGGGAAAAGCTCCTCCCTGCCCTAGTTTGGCCACGTTGGCTCCCCAACCCACCTTGTTTTCTTGCAGTGTGCCCCTACCTAGCTTGAAATTTGCTATGTAGACTAGGCTGGCCTTGGGTAGCCTCCTGCCTGTCCAACACTAGCATTAGGGCATGTGCTCTTTTGCCGCCTTTTTGGAGGGACCAGCCAAGCTAAGTGGGACTTTTTTTTTTTTTTTTTTCCTCTCAGTGTCTCATTGTAGATGAGCTGCAGGTGCTCTTTTTTTTTTTTTTTTTTTTTTTTTACTGCTCTCTTAAAAATGAAAAAAAAAAAAAATTTTTTCCCCCCAATAAAAAGTTCCTTGAAAGCCTAAGAAGTAGATAAGTGTTAATGTTTATTTCTTTTTGTTTGTTTGTTTTTCAAGACAGGGTTTTTCTGTGTAGCCTTGCCTGTCCTGGACTTTGCAGACCAGGCTGGCTTGGAACTCACAGAGATCTCCCTGCCTCTGCCTCCCTAAGGGTTGGGATTACAGGCGTGCCCCTACCACACCTGGCTGGAGTCTCCTATTTTAAAAGAATGTTTTGATTGGGGGGGACAGGCTCTCACGGAGTCCTAGCTGGCCTCAAACCCCGGGATCTACCTGCTTTTGCCTCTGAGTGCGAGATTGCTCAGCTGCTCTTCTGAAGTAAACATTACTCTTCTGAATTTGTCCTGCTTGAAAGGGCGGACCATCTGGTTGTGTGTTCATAGATGTTAGTAGCAGCATTTGCCTTAGCTTGAATTGTGATTTACTGAATATTTTTATCAAGAAGCTTTCTCAAGTTGGAGAGATAACAAATTGGGAGGTGCTGGGTGAGGCTTGCTCTGGGTCAGAGGTGTAAATTTCCTGATTGAGACAAGTCCAGTTTGCTATTTAACCCACTAAGTCAATTTATTTTCTAGACTATGCAATTGTTTAGATTTTTTTTTTATGATTTGATAAGGTTTTCTAATCACTCTCACTAATTTTTTGCTGACAGTCTTTGAGAGAAACCCTTAGATTCATTCTTGTGATACATTCAACAAAAATTTTACTAGTAAGGGGCCAGCAATTTTTTTTTTTCCTCTTAAGATATGCATAGTTTTGTTTGGACGGAGAGAATTTAAACCGTTATGACAGTACCAGCATTTGAGCTGGTCCTATAAGCAGCAGTGACTATTACAGAAAATTGTGACAGGTGTTTGAGCTAGTTTTAATATTTGCACATTCCTACTGCTTGGCTGACATGCAAAGCAGTCATTGGGTCCCTTTCGTCATTGTCTCTTGAATGTGAGGCCACAAAGACCTTTAAAAGAACAGCCATTTAACTTTTATTGTTTTTGCCAAGTACTAATAATAGCAAAACCAGCTGTGGGACACAGACTAATTTATTCAGTTTTGGAAATACCAGTCACCTGAGATTGTTAGTGAACAGTGACTCGGCGCTAGAGAGTGGCCCGGTGCTCTCGTTTCTCCTACAGAGATTTCCAGCACACACGGCAACTCGCAGCTGTCAGTCCAGTGCTCCTCCCTCCTGTGACCTCCGAAGGGCACAGGCCTCCACATGGCACACACACGTACATGCAGGCAAAATGCTCCTATACACAAGAAAATAAGCCCAAAAGGATGACATCAAAGATGAAGAAAACATTCTACACATCGGTCTGTAGTTTGAGGCTCTCGGAGGAGCTACAGTCTCCATGACTCAGGCTCTTCCGGGTCTCCTCCTTTTAACTAGGAGCAAGCTTTTCCAGTGGTTTGACTAGTTTGGTGAAAACGAAAGTCAATTTTCTGTAATTGAAAGGGTATGAATGCAAGATAAAGTTAAGTCACTTTGAAAGCAGTGAAATGGTTCCAAAGTACTGAGCTGGAATTACTAGCTTGAGGTTAGAGTTAGGCACAGCATAGGTGTTCTTGCTTTTTAAATTTTCTTACTAAATTTGGGAGATTTTGATTTGGAAATTTACTGGGTGACTATAGTTGAGGAAAAAGGAGCAGAGTGATTAGCCAGTGAGAGAGAGAGCACCAGATCCTGTTTTGGGATGGAGGCCATTGTAAAGATACAGCCTCTTGGTGATGGCTAATTTGTCACCTTGACAGCTGGGCAGAGGAGTCTCAGGTGGGGGCGTTGTCCCCATCAGATTAGGCTGTGTGCAGATCTGTGCTGGATTGTCTTGATTGATTGTTGTTCACCCATCCAACTCACCGTGGGTGGTGTGGATCAAAGAGCTCGATGAGCCCTAGCAGGGCAAGCTAGCCAGGAAGCAGTGTTCCTTCCCTGCCTGCTTTGGCTTCCTTTGATGATGGATGTAACCTGCAGGCCAAATAAGCCCTTTCTTCCCCAGGTTGCTTTATGCCCACAGTGTTTATCCCAGCAACAGAGAAGTAAACTAAAACAGTTCTGAAGAAACGAGTAGAAAGCCATTTGAGGGTTTTTTTGTTTTGTTTTTGAGACAGGCTCTGAGGGGACCTTACTATTTAGGGTACCCAGGTCACGAGAGTGTTCTGGAAATGAAGAGCAGTGGCAGATGTGTTCATGTCATGGAGTTGCACATTTTTAAGCAGTTAAAATTACAAATTTTATTTTTAAATAAAAAACGGAATAAATATAAGCATATTAAAATTATATCTTGAAATGACACATGTAAATTATGGGAAGTTGAAGTGACCTAGCTTCCGTATAATGATGTGCCTCCCTCCCTTAATTTTTTGAGACAGCACATCACTATATATTCTATATACTATATACTATATATTCTATATACATCACTATATATTCTATATACTCTATATATACTGGAACTTTCCATGTAGACCAGGTTGGCCTTGAACTCACAGAGATCCGACTACTTCACCCTCCCAAGTGCTGGAATAAAGGGTGTCTTTTTTTTTTTTTTTTTTTTTTTACTACTTAATTTTTTATGGGTGTGGATATTTGCCTGTCTGTATACCATTTGTGTGTAGCGCCTGGAGAGGCCAGAAGAGGGCGTTGGATCCTTTGGAACTGGAGTTAGAGGTGTTGAGCTGGGAATTGAACTCCGTTCCTCAGCGAGAGCAGCCAGTACTCCTCATCACTGAGCAGTAAGAGTATTAACAACAAGACCCTGCCACAAATTTAATAAGATCTAAACTTCAGTTTTGTTTCTTGTTCCCACTTTCTCCAAACTGAAAATTGTTTTCTGCTGATTTCTGATGGGCTCTTGAGTTTTCTCTCAATTTCCCTGATGCGTGTAATCCCTTCAGCCAGGCTGTAAACTCTTGGGCTTTCTAGTCATACCAAGTTTATGGAAATTTATCCATAGCCGACTGATGTAACTCAGTGATCCTCAGCTGAATTATAAGCATGCTGTCAAGAGATATGGAGAGTTACCAATTCTTCAGTCCCCAACTCACACCCCTTCCTACTGGGGATTACATTAAGGGCCTCGCACATGCAAGCGCTCATCCACCCAGCTACAACAGACCCAGACTGATTTTTTACTTTCTTTTTTGAGACAGATTTTTACTGAGTTAGGCAGGTTGACTTTGAACGAATCATCTGTAGTCAGCCTTTTTTTAATGCAAAAACAAGGAAAGAACTGAAAGGTGAGAGCAGTATAGGTAGAGGACCGATGTTATTGAAGTTGAATTAATGGTTATTCTTGAAACTGGGAACGAAGCAGGTTTTTTTTTTTTCTTTTTGTGAAAAGCGCTTTCCCTTTTGTTATGAGACATACACAGGTTTACCAGCAGGGGGCACCAGTTGTGGTGCAGTTGTGGGCTGCAGCTTTGGGAAAGGAACCGAGTTCTTGGAAAACAGCCTGAGAGGCCAGAGAGCCTTCGGTGGTGGCTTCCTCCTGCTGCCTTCGAGTTGACTTTCGGGGTTTGATGGGTTCCTCACTGGCTAAGCCTGTCTGGTGACCAGAGGACCTTCCTAGAGGAGAGGTTTGGATGCCAGCTCTGTGGAACGCCCTTAGGAGTTCCTAAACCAGAAGTGAGGTACAGAGTGTGTCTGGGCCAGGCACCTGAGGCTGTGGTTTCCATGGACACCTTGCTTGGCTGTCGAGTCTTGGGAAAGTTCCTCTCTCTGTGTCTTGGTTGGCTGATCCCGTAGTAGGTAATAGTGGGCTCCGAGGTGTGCAGACCTAAGTTAAAACCCAAACTTCGCTGTTTGCTACCTGTCCTCTGTCTCAGTCAAGTCACTTAACCCTTAGAACCTCAGTTCTCTCCTGTTTACACCCTTAGGGTAGCGACTCTCACCCGCCTACTGCTTCCATCCTTCTGTATAGCTCCTCATGTCCTGGTGACGCCCAACCATAAAACTGTTTTCATTGCTACTTCGTAAGTGTAATTTCGCTGCTGTTGTGGATCATAATATAAATATTCGACATGCAGGATATCTGATAGGTGACCCTCAAAGGGGTCATGACCCCCAGATTGAGAAGCGCTGCCGTAGAGGCTATAAAAATAAGAAAGGGTGTGTGTGGAGCAGTGAGGAGATGTGTGCATGGTAAAGGTGTAATGCAAGCACCTTGAGCAATGGCACCTGAGGAGACTTCCCCAGGACATGGGCTCCTCCTTTCTCAGAGCAGAGTGGTGAAGGAGGGAAGGCCAGTGTCCCTCTGGACCAGGTACTGATCTGTTCACCTTTTGACTGTTTGGGGGTCTTAAGTCCTTTCTCAATTTCTGCCTGCTTTCCCAGGCACTTTAAGTAGAGTCCACTCAGCAAGTGCTCCAGGATTGGGTGGGAAGTTTCGGTGTAGAGCTTAGGGTGGGCCATTCTTTAGCTCAGTCTTGTTAGGTCCTTGCTGGGCCTGCTGTCAAGAGTGGCTAACGAGGTTGGATGATGGCTTCATAAACTGGCCCCCCTCCCTGAATAATTGTTTTCTTGGTTCCAGGACCAGTGGGTCAAGGATGTTTAATTGCTTTGAAGAAGATGAAGAAGACTATGGGACTAGTTGCTACTAGTGATTGCTCAATGCTCATCACAAATGGGGCTCTCTGCTGGATGCTTCTCTTCTCTGTTTAAACCTGAGAACCGGTGGCGGTAGCTGCTGACATTAGGCTCCTTTTATAAAAGGGAAGGTGATGTTCCAAAGGTAACTTGCGTGGGGCCATGCTTCTGGAAAGTACACCTGCACTGCTCCCTACTAGGACCTTGAAGTCTATGTGGTCTCCTCATAGGTACCTTCCAGTCACCTCTGGGGTTCATGAAAATTCCTCATCCTGGGCTCTGTGAGGTAGAGCCTAACTACCCAGTATTTTTGAAATATATAAATTATGCAGAATTTTTCTTCCTAGGTGTATAGTTTTTAAAACACAGTAGTTTTTTAAAAATATTTTATTTTAATTATGTGCATTTGTGAGTGCAGGTACCCTTAAAGATAGAGTCACACAAGCAGTTACGAGCTGCGTGACATGGGTGCTAGAAGCCAAATTCAGGTCCTTGGCAAGAGCAATGTGTGCTTTTAACCACAGAGCCATTTCTCTGGCACCCCCAAGTCAAGATGAAAAAACAAAAATAAAAACATTTTCCTCCTCCTCCTCCTTTTCTCCCTGAGACAGGGTTTCTCTGTGTAGCCCTGGCTGTCCTAGAACTCTGTAGACCAGGCTGGCCTCAAACTCATGGAGATCCACCTGCCTCTGCCTCCTGCGTGCTTTGGATCTCTTGATGTGTACACTTTCAACCACTTAGGTAAATGGTTCAGGTACACAGTATGATTTGAGACCCAATTTTGCAATGCAGAGGGATTTTAACCCAGCAACATGGCTACTCTGGCTGGAACACACACACACACACACACACACACACACACACACACACACGCCCTTCGCACACACCTTGAATCCAAAACAATGAAGGTAAAGTTAGTTTGTAGAAGGAAGCACCCATATTTGAAAGTGACATGCCATTGAGAGGCAGACAAAGTGACGAACCAGAGAAAGATTTGGCAGAATGAATCAGGATAGGATACACTCAACTCTCAACAGAAGAGTTGACTTAGGAAAGAGAGGACTTAGGAAATCAGTGCAGAGGAGGCAGTTTTACCAGGATGATTTTATAGAGAGAGGTTGAAGAGAGAACAAACTAGACACAGGTGAAGACAGGATGAGCCAGAGAATGGGAAGAAGCCAGAAGACCAGAAAATATTGCCAAAGTTAGTATTGGGGCCAAGCGGAGCAATTCAGTGAGAAACTGAGAGAAGCCAGGTTGAAACAGTCAGTTTGGAGAGGAGTTTGAGCAAGAACAGCTGAACTGAGCCAGCCAGCAAGAATTGTGTGAACTTATTCAGCAGTAAGTCTCAGAGGCTGAAAATGTTCTAGGCCTAGAGTAGATTGTATGGAGGCTAGAAGCTTCCAGGACTAGGCCTAGGTTAGCAGATGGAGGAAGTAAGCCTCGGAGACAACAATTACTTCAGGAGAATAAAAGAGACTTTTATAGTGCTGTGTTATGATACCTGCAGAGGTAAGAAAGCAAAGCATTGGAAAAGTGGAGGAAAAAGCTGGAAAAGAAGAAAAAGGGCTGGAAGAGAAGTTTGGTTTCTTTGCAAACTTATGTTTTAATCCTAAGTGTGGGATTTTAGTTGAGCTATAGTTCGTCCATGCCTGTCAATTGTCTCGGGCAGAGTGTGGCTTTTGCCAGCTGGTAATGACCTTCCACAGGTGGCACAGAGAGGGGCGTGGTCTAGGACTCAGAGTATAAGTATGAGAGCTCAGAAAGAGAAGGTGTGGCATGGAGCAGTTTGGAAAGACCAGAGACCAGAGACAGTGTGGTGGTTTAGAGCAGACAGACAGAGGGAAATGTGTCAGCATACAGCAGCGTGGAGGGGCCTGCTGGCTGCATCTGCGGTTGCTGGAGATTGGTAGAGCCCTGAGAGAACCCCTTGACCCTAAACAGCTGGAAGAAGTAAAGGGGTCTGCGTCCTCTCCCCCTACTAACCTTTTCTCTTCCACGTAAGGGTTGGGAGGTTGGAGGGAGGTTAAGGCCTAAACACCCCAAATAAAAAAGAGTTTGAAAAAAGAACACTGCAAAGGGCCCTTATGGGAAGGAACTGTTGGCATAAGTGTCCCCAGATGAGGTACTGGCTCCTGGTGCCAAGGCAGAGAGTAGAAGAGAGAACTTTCAGAACAATCCAGACTGAAAAGGAAGTCAGCTGAGAGCTGGATGACTGCGAACAGGGTTGGTATAGACGGCTGGATAAATTGCTTTGGGGATTTATCCCTGACCTGGGGTCAGCCGGTGTGCTGGGCTAACTGAGGGTAGCCCGAGGCAGCGAGAGGAACCTGGACGGTGGTTGGTGGGACAAGCAAAGGGTAAGGATTTTCCTCCAGGTGGGTACCACTTTGGTCCTGTTGATTTTCTCCTGCTAGAATCCAGAGTGGCTCTTCTCCATCTCAAGTCCAGCCGGGAGGATTAGCTTACCCTGAACAGGTCGGAGTGTGGCCCAGACAATGTTTGGATAATAGGCAGAAGGTGTAAAATGTAGCAGAGAGCAGAAAAAACGCTCCAGCACCTCTCCAGAGAAGGGCCCTTGGCTCCGCTAGCCTTACTTCTGGCGGATGGCTTTCCCAGATGGCCTTCTCCGTCCTGCCACGTGGATACTGGGTGTCGGGAAGAGCCTGACACACCACAGTGACACCGGTTCATATGGTTAAGGTAGGTTGCAAGGAAACCACCTGGGGCTTTATGTCGGCTTCAATCCTTCCTTTTGAGGTGTGAGTATGTTCAATCCTTAAGTATTTCCTTTTCAGATTCCTGTCCCCCCTTCCTCTTTCCTGAATGGTGAAGACGTGAATGAGGGCACACACAAAGGGAAGTCAGCTTTATATCCCTCTTGTGACTCACCTCATACTAGCTGCCTGCCTGCACCCTGGCACAGATCCCGGGATGCTGAGCTTCTGTGGCCCCCGTGACTGACGTCCAGAGGAAACGGAACCACAGAGCTGATTAGAGGAGGAAGCGAAGCAGTGGGAGGAAGATAGGAAGGGTTTGTTGTGAACAAATGAAGATGCGGGGATGTGGGGTGTGAGCAGTTACTCAGCGCTCTTCTTCTTTGAGGGAGAGCGGCTTTGGGTCTCAGCTAAGAGGACACTCGGGTGTCTGTGGAGATAAACTTGGCGACTCACACTTTTTTTGTCATTTTGAAGTCAGAATGTTACGTCAAGTTCAAGTTATATTGATACTTATAGTTTTTATAACTGTGTTCCTCCTTTAGCCTGATGACCTTAGGTCTGTGCAACACTGAAGAAAGCTGACATTATAATTTTAATAGTGACACATGTGAGCATCTCATATTTTCACACACATTGTTGTACCCTCCTAAAGTTCCCCATAAACATGAGAGCCCAGGAAAATTTCCCTCTTAGGCAGGTGTCCAGAGAACACGCAGAAGGAGAGCGGGGGCATTTTCAGCTTCTGTAGAATCACAGTTGTTAGAGGTGAAAGAGATTGTAGGGATTATGTTGTCAAGGAGTCAGCAGTACAGAAAGACTACCTGAGGGCCACTGAGCCAGTGCACGCTGGAGTGGCTCCAAAGGTGCCCGGTGTGTTGGTGGGTGAGGAGTCCTGGAATAGGGATGGGCACTCACGTCAGTTTTTCTGCACCATCAGGGAAGCTTCTAGACTCATCACTAATTGCCCCAATTATCCCTAAGCCCTGGTTAGGTCTAGGAGACACAAACTAGCTTCCAGCTGTTCACAAGTTTGCCTTGCAAGCCTGAGAAACAAGACATGCAAATACCAAACTCCCCAAGCCTCTCAGTTAGGGGCAAGAACAATAAGGGCAACGCCCTTTGCAGTTATTTTGGAGGCCAGTGGCTGTCACTGGTGTGACACTAGAAGGGTTTAGAAGAACTGTGGTTTACTGCCCTTCCATAAAGACTGAGGATGGGGCCAGAGGAGCCCTTCCAGGTAGGGCGAAGAGCTAGAAGGTAGTGCCCAGGACACAGGAGCTTCATCTGGAGAGAGTGCAGTAGTAGACACGAGAGCTGGAACCACAGCTTGCTTAAGTGTCAGCACGGCAGACCTTACCAAGCTCATCTGTAGCAGCCAGGCATGGGCACTCGGGGAGGCAGAGGCAGGTGGATCTCTGAGACCAGCCTCATCTGCAAAGTGAGTCCAGGACGGTCAAGGCTACACAGAGAAATGCTGTCTCAAAAAACCAAAATAAATAAATAAAAAATAAGAAGAAAGCTGTTTTGTTCTGGTGGTCTTTCAGAGGCTCCAGGATAACCACCTGACAGCGTTCTTGGGATCCCTGCAGTGATCTTTGGCGTTTTGTAAAACAGGGGCGTTGTTTCAGGAGCACCTCCCTCTCTGCGTAACCCATCTGGCTCTGCTCCCACATCTAATTCTTCTTATTCATTTCGGTTCTGTGACACCCACCCACCCAAATCCCACCTGTTGTACTGTCACCTCTCAGAATTTACTGTGGGCTTGGGGAGGGGAGATTAGACAGAGCTGATGTGACAAGTGAATTTCCCCAGGTGGGTAAACTCCATTGCAGGCCACAGAGGGGCCTCCTCATTCCGGCAATCTGGCCTGGCCCACAGACTCACAGCCTAGGAGGAGGAGAGGACAAGAGGAGGAGGGGTCAGCTTTTCTCAGCTGGTGAGGATTCCTCTGCTCCGTGGCAGTGCCGAAGAGGAGACAAGGGACTGTGCAGTGGGCTAGTCGCTAGGGCTGGGGATGCCTGAGCAGATGTACAAGCAGCTGGAAAGGTGGCACAGCCCTTGGGTCGCCGCCGCCGCCGCCGCCGAAGCTGTGGCTGTTCCTAGGAGACAGAGAAGCCAGCCTGCGGGGGAGGGGAAGCGAGTGGGTTGCTGCTTTTAGCAGCTGAAAGGGCTTGCAGGGAGCTCTGGGTAAGACATTTTCTACCACTGTCGCTTCTGCGGTGGAAGCTGCCGCGAGTAAGTCAGAGGAAGGAGGCTTGGGAGGGAGGAGGTCTCAGCTGCAGCCATGCTGAATCACTGTTGCTGATCAGAAACCCTCGCGGCGCTGCTGGGAGAACCCGGAGAGCAGCGCTAGTTCCCCGGGTGCATGCACAGTTTGGTGGCTACTGACCCTGCCGGGCCTCCCGCAATGGAGGGCGAAAGGTACGTTATGTATAAGTGCTGGTGTGTGCAGCGTGCATGTGTAAGCAAACGCGAGCTTAAGGTGCAGCCACCGGCATTTGTTTGCATCAGCTAGGCAAGGCTTGCAAAGCCTGGCCGCTGCGGGATCCCAGAGGAGAGGGAGGGCTGGGAAGTCCCTTTGGAAACCTACCTCTTCCAGGACTCAAGGTTCCGGAGACCAGGCTCCTGCCAAGGTAAGTCTGGCTTTGCTGGGCAATGGAGCACACGGGAAGAAGGAACTTCCTGGCTGGCGTTGGGCAGTAGTTTCAGCACGGCTGGAGCCAGGATCGCCCCTTTCAGGCCGTTTTTTCAGGGAGGCGGTCCCTTTCCCCCAGGGTGTCTTTCTTTGGTGGGGGGTTTGATGTCATTGCAGGGCTGGCCTAGGAGACTTGTTCACACCTAGGTGGTTGAATCTTCAGGAAACGTGCCAGGTGGCTTTCCTAAAATCGAGTCTGTGTGTATAGGTATGTTCCCGGACACTGGCTTTGTGTTCTGGGACCAGCCGAGGAGAAACCCAGTCCAGTGACATTTGCTCACCAACGGTTTTGTCCGTATCAAAGTTTGAGAGCTGCTGCTGCTGCTGCTGCTGCTGCTGCTGCTTCGAGGCGTGTGTGTCTTAGAGGAACTCCGGTTTCTTCCACCACAGACTTTTAATGAAACAGGGACGGGCAGAAATCGTCTGAGTGCTTGCAGCGGACAGGAATGAGCTGACCAGGGTTTGTCTCCTGGCAAGCAGGAGTGTGTACAGTTCTCGTTTATCTGAGGAGCTGATCCTCCGCTGTGAAGGCGCTCAGTGCAGGGACAGGTTTGGCAGAAGTCTCCCAAACTGTGCCACCGCCTCCTCACCCGCGGGTTGGCGCTGAGGACAGGCTTTGCCGTTTCCCTTGATGAGAAAAGGGAGAGAGGCCGGTAGTCTTTTCCTCCAAGTCATGAGTTGCTGTTATGGGGGGCAGGCACATTTGAAGAGCACCTTGAAAAGTTTGTCCCCACTCGGGCTCCTGTGAGAACAAGTGTGCTTCATTTCACTATCCTTTCTGTTTGTTTGTTTTGTTTTTTATTTTTGAGACAGGGTTTCTCTGTGTAGCCCCAGCTGTCTTGGACTCACTTTGTAGATCAAGAGGCTGGCCTGGAACTCACAGAGATCCGCCTGCCTCGACCTCCCTGCGTGCTGGGATTATTAGGCATGTGCCAGCAGCCGGCTCTCACTTACCTTTCAGAAAAAGCCTCAGAGACCAGTGGTTCTTGATAGCCCACCCACAGGAAGGGTAGAGCAGTGGTTCTCAGCCTTTCTAATGTGGTGACCCCAAGTATAAAATTATTTTTGTCGTTACTTCAAAACTGTAATTTTGCTACTGTTATGAATCATAATGCAAACACATGTTTCCTGATGGTCTTAGGCGACCCTGGTGAAAGGGTTGTTAGGCCCCTAATGGGTTGCAAACCACTGTCCTAGGACTTTTTAGACCATGTGTCCTGCCTCGTACCCCTCTCCGGACTCTCTTGATGACAGGTGCCCCCTGAGCAGTGGGGCATCAGAGGCCTTGGGGCAGAGGCGAAGGTGTCGTTTCTCTCACTGGTCTGGTTGGTAGCTGAGGGAAGGAGGAGGCGAATCAGTCGGGACTGTGTCTGCGTGCGCCACCTGCAGCGTCTCTGGGCTGAGTGGCTGGCATGGGATTGCTGCCAGCCGAGCATTTGGGAGCCGAGTCTGTGTCCACAGTTCAGCGTCCTGCTTCGTCACAAGTCCTTGTACCAAAGGGCTCTTCCTCAACTGGTCTGCGAGGGCACCTTTTGTCTGTGGCTTTTGGGTGCCCATTGGCTTTTTGTCTACCAGAGGCTGACCAGACACAAGAAACCTGAGTAGAGAGTTCCAGCATTTACTAGGCTGCCCAGATCATTACTTTTTGTCCCTGTTCCGGGGACAGATTGCAGTCTTTGATTTGCCTCCTCTCTCTCTTTCCAATGCGTGGCCGTTCACGCAAGAGTCCTGCGTGAGACTCAGCTTTTTTAGTCTTTGTTGATGGTCTTACATACAAACCTCTTTGTGTGTGTGTGTGTGTGTGTGTGTGCGCGCATGTGTGCATGTGTGCTAAGACAGGGTCTCTCTATGTATCCCGGATTGTCCCGGAACTCACTATATAGACCAGGTCGGCCTGGAACTCACAGAGATCCGCCTACCTCTGCCTCCAGAGACTGGGATTAAAGGTGTGCGCCACCCGGCCGACCTCTTGTTCGTATTTTAGGTCTGAGTGAGAGGTCTAGCCGGCCTTTTTGTGTTCCTGCTTTGTATGAGTTACAGGTCCTCAGACTTGGAGACATGTCCTCACAAGTGAGGATGCTGTCTTGTATTTCTTAACATCCCTCACGGACTCCTGTATGGCGTCACCAACAGCAGGTCCTGGGGAGTAATTTTCTAGCTGGTAACACAGGCAAGTTTCGTTAATTCTTTGAGAATTTCTTACCGTGCATTTTGATCATATTCCTCTCTCCTTCCTCATCCCCTTCCGGACCCGTTCCCACCTTTTTAACCCATTGAGTTCAGTGTCCTCTCTCTCCCTCCCCCCTTCCTTCCTTAACCATTTTGGTGCAGTTTGTGTTACCCAGTTACCATTGGTGTGGAGTCTGCCCTGGGCTGCCATCCATACACCAGGTATTATGTCAATAAAGAAAACTGACGCTCAGTCGGGCGCGGTGGCACACGCCTGTGACCCCAGCACTCGGGGAGGCAGAGGCAGGCAGAGCTCTGTGAGTTAGAGGCCAGCCTGCTCTACAAAGGGAGCCCAGGACAGCCCAGGCTCCACAGAGAAACCCTGACTCTCCCTCTCCCAGCAGCTATCAGATGCTAGTATCTCCTCAGCTTGGGAGGGAGGCTGGGATTGTGTCTGGCTCCAGCTTGCACAGATCTTGGGCGTGCTGTTGTGACTGCTGTGAGTTCCTGTGCACAGCTGCCCTCTTATCTGGGAAAACAGAGTTTCCTTGAAGTCTTCCACCATCTCTGCTTTTGCGCCTTTTCCACCCCCTCTTCCACAAAGATGCCTGAGCTCTGGGTGATGACACACACACCCAGTTTTCTCTTACTCTCTGCATCTCAGCCTCAACTGCTGCCTTTTGTGATGAACTCTTAACTAAAAAGGCGAGAGAAGAGATCGAAACCTTTGAACATCCCGCTATGGAGCTGATTCTCTCGGCTCCGCTTGAAATGCTTGAGATGAAGGAAGAGGCGGAGGTAGCTTCGGCTTCTAAGTTTCCTGGAAACCAAGAGTGAAAGCAGAGTGATTGGCCCAGGCCACGAGCCCAACCTCCAGGGACTGGAGACATTCTGCCTCTCGTGCCTGCTCCACATTTAACCCGCTGAAATGTAATTGGGGCTATTTTTAAGCATTAAGACATTTCAGCCAAGCGATGTCTATGAATTATTTTCTTTCTTTGCTATGAGAGTCTGGAAGTACCTTTTACCTCGAAATGTCAATCGAAAGCGTGGGCTTTGGAGTAGTACAAACTTAGTAACGTGAAGTGTTTTACGAGCCGTATGACCTTGTGCATATCATATTTTTTACTGAACTGTCTTTTGCATGTAAAGGGAACAACAACATATTTTTGTGGGGTTGTTTTGAAAATTGAATGAGGCAGTGTGTGCACAGAACCTAGTATTTCTTTTTCTGGTGTGGACAGCAGCTGCTATCATTCCTGGACCTTCTCTTGCTGTGCTGGCCCTGAGGGGTGGACAAAGCCTTTAAGATTTTCCTATAACAATTATCCAAAGCAGATGATTATGTGGGACTATTTGAATGAAAAAAAAAATACAGAGAAAGCTAACCCAAATTCTTTGCATAGTAAAGTGTCTCACAGGGCTTCACATCTCTTGTACTATTATTATTATTATTAATTATTATTATTATTTTTTGAGACAATGTTTCTTTGTGCAACAGCCCTGGATGTTCTGGAACTCACTTTGTACACCAGGCTGGCCTCAAGCTCAGAGATCTGCCTGCTTCTGCTTTCCGAATGCTGGGGTTAAAGACATGTGCCACCATGTTTGGCTCTCATTGTTTTAAGGTTTCACTGAGATCTATTTTTAAAAATTTTTAAAATTCACTTTACATCCTTGTTGTAGCCCCATCCCTCCTCCCCTCCCAGTCCCACCCTCCCTTCTTTTTTTTCTATCCCCCTCCTCTTTTCCTCAGAAAACGGGAGCTCCCTTTCCCATCCACCTCAGCTCATCAAATTGCATCGGGACCGAGCATGTCCTCTTTCCCTGTGTCCTGGCAAGGCAGTCCTACCAGGGGGAAGGGATCAAAAAGCTGGCAAGTGAGTCCCTGTTAGATATAGTCCCCACTTCCCTTACTAGAGGACCCACATGAAACCTAAGCTGCCCATCTGCTATATCTTTGTAGGGGTTCCTGCGTGGTCCTTGGTTGATGCTTCAGTCTCCACAGGCTCCTCTGGGCCGCCCTGGTTAGTTGGTCCTGTTGGTCTTCTTGTGGAGCTCCTGTCACCCCCATATCCTTTTCTTTTTCCTCCCACTTTTCCTATGCATCCCCCAATGTTTGGCTGTGAGTCTCAGCATCTGTTTTGAGGCACTCCTGGGTAGCGTCTCTCAGAGGACAGCTCTGACAGGCTCCTGTCTGCAAGCTTAGCAGAGTATCATTCACAGCGTCAGGAATTGACACTCTCCCATAGGGTGGGCCTTTGGTTGGGCCAGGCATTGGTTGGACATTCCCTCAATCTCTGCTCTATCCCTGCACATCTTGTGGGCAGGGCAAACTTTGAGTCAAAGTTTTTGTGTGTGTATTGGTGTTCCTCTCTCTCTGCCAGGAGACTAGTCTAGTTAGAGGGTGACCTCTTCAATCTCTATGGCCTCTACTAGTAGGAGTCTCTGCTTGAATCCCCCACATATCCTCCCAGAAGCCTACCCTGACTTAGGTCTCCAGCTTGTCACAGAGATATCCTCACCCTCAGTTTCTCTTTTCTCTTCAGGCCTTTGTCCTCTCGCTCTCACTCTCCCCAGGTCTAATCTCCCCTCTCTTATCTCTCTGCACCCCCTCTCTTTCTTGCTCCCTCTCTTCAGCCACTACCTCCACCTATCCTATCTCCCCTTCCAAGTGAGGCTTATGCATCCTCCCTTGGATCCTCCTTGTTAGTTATCTTATTCTGAGTCTGTTCCTTGTGCTGTGTTAACCCTGTACTATATGGCTAAAATCCACTCATAAATGAGTACATACTATACGCATCTTTCTGGGCATGGTTCCCTCACTCAGGAGGATCTTCTGCCAGTGACCCCACTTTCTTTTCTAATAGATTTGGTGTATCTGATATGATGTTGAGGTGATCCACTTGGATTTGAGTTTTGTGCAGGGAGAGAAATATGGATCTATTTACATTTTTGTACAGTTAGACATATAGTTAGACCAGCACCATTTGTTGAAGACGCTTTATTTTTTCCCATTGTATGGTTTTTACCTTTCTTTCTTAAATCTACATGTACACCTGCACACCTGAAGTGGGTGCCAGATCTCATCATAGATGGTTGTGAGCCACCATGTGGTTACTGGGAATCGAACTCAGGACCTCTGGAAGAGCAGACAGTGCTCTTAACCTCTGAGCCATCTCTCCAGCTCCCTTCCCTTTCTTTATAGATGCATGTGGGACATAGCTGCCCAGGGTGCATGAGCTGGGTGCTGCTTGCTCAGGCTAAGACCTCAGAAAGAGCTGTGGAGTTGCACTTCTTTTACAGCCTTCCCAAGCTCTCTAGCTCTAGGGCTAAATTTTCCTCCAGAGGGGAATCACCAAGGCTTCGTGAGTAGGGGAAAGTGATTCATTCTCTCTCCTACTTCTCTCACTCCCTTTACCCCCCCTCTCTCAAACAATGAAAATGGCAGTTGCCTTTGCTGTTGGTATTTTCGTTCAGATTTGAAAATCAGCCTTGTGGATGGATTAAAAGAAAATTTCCACTCGCAAGATAAATTCAGTTTATAGCAACAGAAAGTGAAATGGTTGCTGGGAGTAGAGAAAAAGGGATTAGGGACTGCCTCACCGGTGTGGAATTTAGAATCTGGAAGAGAAACTACAGTGATGGAGAATGGTGATGGTTAGACAGCAATAAAAATGGACTTCGTGATAAAAATTATAAATTTTGCTGTGTATGCTACACACACACACAGGTACACACACAAAGACATAGACACACAGGTACACACAGACACACACAGACACGCATAGACACATGACATACAGAGACACATGACACAGACACATACAGATACACATGACACAGACACACAAGTACAGACACATACAGACATAGATGACAAACATAGACACATGCAAAGACACACCACACACACACACACACACACACACACACACACACACACACACACACACACTTAGGTTGAGGCTGGCAGAGCTACAGCGGTTGCAGAGAAAAGCATCTGTTAGAAGAGATGTCATCCTAAGGAGAGGTTGGCTGCCCATTTTTCTTAGAGTTGTCCAGTTTTCATCATGGAAAAAGTAGGAGCTCTCTTGCTTGAGAAGGCTTTCAGGACAACTCTGCTGTGACCACCTCTATGTGTCCTCAAAGGGTGGCTATTCTCGGCCGGCTCTCATCCCGGGAGCCTGCTTCTGTGCCCCAGGGAGCTTCTGAGGTGAAGTACTTGTGTGTTTGCTCCAAGAACAGCAATAGGTAAATACCAGGGAGGCACCTGGGAAGTTGCTTCCCTAAATGCTGGATTTGGCTTCAACAGGTAAAACGCTGGTGAGACCCAGCAAGGGCCTATGTCCACCAACGTAACATTGCTTTCTGTTCCATGTCCTGCTGGCTGATCGCTTCGTCCTTTCCCAGAGCCTACAAGTCACGAACAGACTCTTGGGCAGAAAGTTTTGGGTCCCCACCCCTCCTGAGACAGAGGCGCATGATTACAGTGGCCACCACGGAAACCAAACCTTCCATCTTGGATTATGAAAAAGAAAATATTTGTTCATTCAAGTAAAGCAATTTGTTTGTTTTTTTCCTTCTACTTCTTTTCACTCCATAGACCAGGCTGGCCTCAAACGCAGAGATTCTCCAGCCGTTGCCTCCTGAGTGCTGGCATTAAAGGCTTAAGCCACCATTCTTGGCTGTTCTCAAGAGATGGCTCAGAGAAAAGGCACTGGCTGGTCTTCTAGAGGACCTAAGTTCAATTCCCGGCAACCACATGGTGGCTCACAACCATCTATAATGAGACCTGGTGTATACATAATAAAATAATAAAATAAAATAATAAAATAAAATAAATCTTACAAAAAACAAGTTCTTGAACCTTTCTTTCTTTTTATCTTTCTTTCTTTTCTTTCTTTCTTTGTGTATAAAAGGAATAAAATCAGCAAAAGGAGTCTTTTCATTTCACACCCAGAATTGGCTTTTTAGGGTTTCTCTGCTAAGTTTTAGACTGTTAAGGCCAATCCAGGCAAGAACATTTTTCTCTGTGTGTTCCAAATCGCCTGCTTTATTTGATGACATCCCCACTATGGAAATGACCTATTTTTTTAAAAATTCCAGATGAACCCTAAAAGTAGGTTAAATTGAGCAGACCAGTGGGAAGCCATGTAAAAAATAGTTTGAGCATGCTTTGTTCTAAGATTTTTTTTTCGTTATGTAAGTTCAGTAAATCTCAGGATGGAACATGTGACTGTCTATGATTTGTGAAGGTCTTAGGCTGGTTTCCCCTTTTGAAAAGAAGGTTTGTTTAATTTTATCGTGTGTGCTTGAATATTTGCTTGCATGTGTGTCTGACCCTGGAGGTCCAAAGAGGGCACCACATCCCCGGGAACTGGTGATATAGAGGTTGGGAATCACCATGTGGGCACTGGAAACCCGACCTGGGTCCTCTGTAAGACAAACAGTGCTCTTAACCACTGAACCATCCCTCCAGCTCCCTACTTCCCCTTCGACTTGTGAATGCACACCATTGCCTCTGTCATAGCGTGGCACACGCGATGAGTTTAGCGCTCATTCAAGCCCCAAGCAACCTTGGCTTCCAAAAAGCCTCATTACAGGAGTGTGTCTCTTCTTGTCTGATTCTGCCTGCATGAACACAAGTGTTTTATATCTTTATATAACTTGTTTCTTTTCATCCTCGTTGTAAGTGAAGTCATGGATTAGGCCTTCAGGAATGTGATTAGTAACACCAGTTCTTGAAGCTGGCCATGTGGTAGGCATGGCAGCAACTACCAACAGCTTTCATGAATCCTGGCTGTCTCATGGGAAGGGCTGCCTGGATCAGAAACATGACAATTATGTAGGACTTTCTGGACAGATTTTTATCTCAGTTCCAAGAGACAGTAGTTGCTGCTTCATCCTATTGATCTGAAGATGAAACTAGATAATGGATGTCAGACGCTTTAGCACAGCCAACTTCCAGCGAATGCTGCCTGTGGTTGACTGTCCTCTGGGAGTCAGAGCTCGCTGATGCGTGTCTAGAGTGTCCCTGTGTGAGTTATTTCACAGCCTCATCCCGGTGCAGGGATTCAGGTGATCCTGCCGAAAGAGTGAGCAGCTTACCTGTTACTTGGTGGCAGGGTCTATGAACGCCTGGATTCTGGTGACTGGATAAGTGCTGAGTTCTTCATCAGCCAAGATGTTGACATCTAAATTTGGTGATTTTTTTTTTTTTGTCTTGAACTTTCGGATAGGGTTACTTCCTCGATCTGTAGTTTGTCCAGGGTCGCATGGGTTCAGAAATCTGGTCTTTTTATTTTATTGTCTTGTCAATGTCTATGGGTGTTTTGCCTGCGTGTACGCCTATACACAAAGCGTGTGTTTGGTGCCCTTGAAGACTAGAAGAGGGTGTTAGGTGTCCTGGTTGTGAGCTGCTGCTTGGATTTGGGAGTTGAATCTGGGTCCTCTGGAAGAGCAGCCAGCACTCTTCAGTACTAAACCATCTCTCTAGCCCAACGTGTTGATCTCGTTAGGAGAAGCAGAACCCCATTGACAACCTCATGAGAACCTGATGTACAGTGGGTGGCTGGTCCACCGTTAATCTGTAGTAAACTGTGCTACCTAGGGCGGCCAGTGTCTTCATTCCCTCTGAAGGGGACCCTGCAGGAGGTATGGGAGGCCATCTTGGTCCAAAGGCTGTGTAGTGATTTACAGGCCTCAGGCTCTGCACTCAGACCGAGAACTAACCAAAGAGCATAATCTGATGGTTAAACCACTTTTCTTCTTACACAGTGGGAAAGGAGAGGGACCTACAGCTAGCATCTAGTTTTTGGTCTTTTCTTTCCAAAGGATATTTACTTTGCTGAGAGATTCAGTGTGGTCTTATTGGAGTGGTTCTGCCTTCCTTACGTGATCCTGCCTTTCTTTATTGTCTCGTCTCTAGCTCCAATATAACATTTTTTTGGGGGCCCCATGGGTGAGGGCTGGCACGAGCCGATTGCTTCTGAGCTCTGTCGTGTGAAGAGCTGTGGAGGGGAATCTGTGAGCCTTGGCTGCCTTGCTTGGGCTGCTTGTTCCCCTGTGGGTTCCTCCACACTGTCTGTGTTCTGGAGGTCCTTCCTCCAGGCCCCAGCCCCCCTGCTGGGCAGCTTCCTTGGAGGTCCCCCTTTCACAGGCCTCCTGCCTTTCCCTTCGACTCATTGCCTGGATTTTTCCCACACAAGGACCCCAGGACTCACAAGGTACTCAGTGACACTGGGCCTGTCTGCCATTCTCTCCTCTCTCCTGGGTGCTGTCCTGTTCCCCTTCAGTCCTGCTGATTTTCCATCATCTTTGCAGGGGTCTGGGCTGTGCCTGCTCCCCTGCAGTGGGGGAGAAGGAAATGGAAGGAGAGAAAGCCCTGTTTTAGAGCTGGGAAGTGACAAAGCACACGGCGGTCGGTTGGTGGTTTCACCCCATGATTCATTTACTCGAGGCTCGTTAGGATGGCTGTCATCCCAGCAGGCCAGAGGCAGGAGGAGGCAGGCATATCTCTGTGAGTTCGAGGCCAGCCTGGTCTATAAAGGGACTCCAGGACAGCCAAAGCTACACAGAGAGACCCTGTCTTGAAACACAAAACAAAACAAAACAAAAACAAACAAACAAACAAACAAACAAAGCTGGGACTAAGGTGCCATCGTGGTTCTCAAGGAATCAAACCTAACAACAAAGCTGCTTATTTAGGAATTTTGTGACTCAGTTACTCGATTTGGCTACTTTGAAAATGAAACAAGATAAAGAAATTGCATTAACATGTTCACATTTTACTCTTGTCTGAGCCTTTGGACTTGGGCCTGTCGTATCTCACAGGAAAGGGCTGTGCACTCGTAGAACAGGAGCATGTATCTGTCCCAAGTGACAGGTGGCAGCTTGAAATCTCATGGAGGGACAGTTTAGCCTGTGGAAATAATAAATACCTGTGATAAATCAGAGCGCCTTCCCCTCGCCCAGCTGTAGCCACTAACCATCGTACCCTGTGTGGGAAGGCAGATAAGGAAGAACCCTTCAGAAGACACAGGCCAAGTGGTAAAACCCCCGGTAGGGGCGGGGTCTAGCTCATCACATGAGGCTCTGAGGCTGAGCTAGACGTAGGAGAGGTAGTAGGACGTGGCCTTAGGCAGACATGCTTCACCAAGCCAAAGAGCATCAGGTACGTAGGCTGTTGCAAGTAGATTAGTTACAGGGTAGTGACATCTCCAGGGCAATGATGGGGTGATGGAAGACCACGATGGTTCTCTGAGATTCATTCCGAAGCCCGTGAGGAGAGAAGGAGGAGGCTTTGGGACAAAAATGCCTGGACCATGCTGACATCGTGGAGGAGGTGATGGTGAGAACCCAGGCAATAGATGAGGCAGAAGGAAGGTTGTGGTAGTAGGGCCAGGAGACGAGCACCACAGCAGAGACAGCAGAGGGCACAGAATGAGAGTTGTGGAGGTAGGAGACAGGAGACAAGCTACCAGGGACGACTGCCCAGTTTCCGGCTTGGATAGGCGTGTTCCTCTTGGTTATGTCTAGTGAGGTAGAGAAGACAGAAAGGAACTGTAGCTCAGTATCCCAAATTTAGGGCAATTTGGGCTATGTGTGGATTCAGTTATGTAACAGGAGGTGAGAAGAGAAGACAGTGGCCATCAGATTGGGGATTTAGAGGGTAGGGGAAGTGGTGGACTATAGAGAGGCATAGTCAGGGCATACACACACACTATATATATATTTGTGTGTGTATATATATATATATATATATATATATATATATATTTTTTTTTTTTTTTTTTTTTTAAGAGATAGGTTTCTCTGTGTAGCCATGGCTGTCTTGGAAGTCACTCTGCATGAAAACCAGGCTGACTTGAGCTCAGGGATCCACTTGCCTCTGCCTCCCAAGTGCTAGGATTAAAAGTGTGCACCACTACTACCCAGCAATGTCTTTTACATATACTTCTATAATAGTTTCCGTGAATTCATGTATAGTTCAGCCCGAGGCCTATTCTACAGTCAGTATCTGCTCCTGTGGGTGGTAGCTGAGTCAGCCTGCATGGCCCACTCTGCTTTCCTGTCTACCACTTGTAAGGACAAATGACAGGTTCTCAGCTCAGAACCCATTCACGGCCTTGGACGAGGGCCCGCTGTATCCTGCTTCTCTGCCAGGTAGGCTGTTGTGAGTCATACAGTGTTGTGGGGTACACACCGGAGAAAAGACTGCTTGGACATGGGTGCAAGCCGATAGAAAGTATGAGCCAGCAACGACTACACTGGATGTTGGGGACCCCAGCGTAGCCCTGAGCCTTTCTCAAGCTGAGTTTTAAACATAAAGAAAAAATATCCTGGGTTGACATAGTTCAGTTAACAAGAAAAGTTGGCCAGCAGCAGAACTACAGAAGGTAAAGAGCAAGGTTAGCACATTTAGAGACAACCCCCCCCCCCCCACTATGGACGTTGATGGATTAGGCCTTTGTTTTCGTTTTGACTGGCGACCCTGTTTTATGCTGAGTTTTACAGCCTGGATGGCATTTCCATCATGAAATCAGTTGTGATAAGGCCTGGGGCCTGTTACAACAGCTCGTCCTGGGTGCATGGCCCTTACCTGCCAATATGTTGAATGTGCCGTGAAGAGACGATGGCTAGATAAGAAAATGAAAAAGCGATCAGAGACAGCCATGTTCTGTGTACCAGGTGGCTCGTATGCTGGAAATACAGTAGTCATTTAGGAAAAGAATAGTTGGGACTGAAGTATTGCAAGGGCTGCCTGGAGGAGGCAAGGCTGAGTCGGTTGTCACAGAACAGGCAGGCAGGTTGTGATACTGGAAAGGGGGGAACTAGGTCCACAGCGGGGCAGCTCCTACTCAGTACATAATGGTTCTCAGTCAGTATTTGGGTGAGGTCAGGCTAGTGGTTTAGGTTCAGTTCAGGTGTGTGTGTGTGTGTGTGTGTGTGTGTGTGTGTGTGTGGTGCCTGAATACTAGGCAAGAACTGAGGCTTTAGCCTGAGGAATTTTGAGATTATTTTCATACAGCAGTTTTGAAAGACTATTTATCTATCTATCTATCTATCTATCTATCTATCTATCTATCTATCTATCTATCTATCTATTTATTTTGAGACAAGGTTTCCCTGTGTAACTACCCTGGCTGTCTGGCCTTCTTGTAGACCAGGCTAGCTTTGAATTCAAAGAGATCGACCTGCCTCTGCCTCCCTGAGTGCTGGGACTGAAGGCGTGATCCACCACACCTAGCTCTTAAATGACAGTCAGTCTTTCGTGGCTGCTAACTACACGGGGCAGATGGCCCCTGTAGACATTGCTGTGGGTGGTGAGGATATCAAGGACATGGCCCACTCACTTTCCACAGGAGCAGCTTGGCGGAGGTCTGCAGAAAGCCCCGGGAAAGAGAACGCCCACAGAGGGCTGCTGGGTGGGAGGACAAACGGAAAGCTCCAGAAGGGAGGGACAGCCATGTTTGTCCCTTCCTGAGGTCTGACTGTCTTATTCTGACCTTTTGAATGGAGTCAGCGAACGCCTGGGAGAAACAGTGAGCCAACTTGTAACATTTCCTTTCTGTGAGCTGCTGATAGGTTTATTAAAAAGGTTTATTTTTATTTTCTTATTTATGCATATATATG
The DNA here is from genome assembly GCF_907164565.1 of Psammomys obesus. Lineage (NCBI taxonomy): Eukaryota > Metazoa > Chordata > Mammalia > Rodentia > Muridae > Psammomys > Psammomys obesus. The sequence continues at coordinate 26,216,024 of NW_026596117.1, read as the reverse complement.
TGTGTGTATGTATGTGAGCGTGTGCACACGTGCCTTCTTCTGTGCCTGGAGACCAGATGAGGGCTTCAGCCTCCCTGGGGTTGGAGTGTCGGGAGGTTGTAAGCTGCCTCATGTGGGAACAGAGTTCTTAGTCCTCTGCAAAGGCCGTGAAAGCTCTTCACGATGGCACCGTCTTTCCAGCAGCAGTTCTTGGCCTTTTTTTTTTTTTTTTTTACCACCGGAGCTAAAGGAATCACTCATGGCATCAATGCTGCTGGTTCACACAGTGTGTGAAATTACTTGTTGAGCCAGGTCCTCAGCCATTTGATCGACTGGATTAATTTGATGTCTGTTGAAGCTCATGCAGAAAGTGGCTTAGACAACTATTTCTTCTGAGTGCATTCATAAGGGGTTACCCCATTTACTCGTAGGTGTAGTCTGATTCAGCGTTGTGGAGCTCTGGACATTGGGGTACACATGAAGATTCCTTTAGTGAGCAGCCAGAGCGTCAGCTCTGCCGGGAAGAGCAGAAAACTGATCTTGGAGGGAAATGACAGGCCAGGTACCCTGTGAAACGCAGAAGGCTGGGTCTGAGTGGGTTGGAGAGCATAGCCATACACCCTGGACGTGGCTGAGAGCATGGGTGGCATGACTCAGTGTGGCCCATGTTCCGTAGATGGGAAGACAGGGTCCCCCAGCTTTATTTGGGGACCAAGCACCAGAATGCTGTGGTGTTGTTGGGTGACAAACCAGATCTAGGGAGAAAGATCTAGGGGAGGAAATGACAGGGCAGGACTCCTAGGCTGAGGCAGGAATGTGTGTACATGTATGTGTGCAATTATGTAACGTGTGTGTACACTTATGTACATACATATGTATGTGTGCGCTTGTCACATGAATGCACAGTATTGCTGAGAGCATAAGCTGCTGCCCAGAAAGTCTGAGGATATCGGGAACCCACTCTGCTCTTTACTCTGGGATCTCTGTAACCGTGTGCTTTCTTCCTGCACTCCAATTCCCAAAATAACAACTGTGGGACTTTATCATTCAGGAATAAATGCCTAGGTCATGAGCTTGGCTCGTTCCCTGGCCTGCTTATCACTTATTTACCCATTTATTCTATTCTATGTGTGCCATGTGGCTGGTTACCTCTCCGCGGTTTCTTTCCTTTGTTTTTTTTTTTAGATTTATTTATTTATTTTATGTACATGAGTGCTCTGTCTGAATGTACACCTACACACCAGAAGTGGGCATCAGGTCACATTTTGGATGGTCATGAGCCACCATGTGGTTGCTGGGAATTGAACTCAGGACCTCTGGAAGAGCGGCCTGTGCTGTTACCTGCTGCGCCACCTCTCCAGCCCTCTTTGGTTTCATACAGTCGTCTTCCTCAGAATCTGGGGCGAATCTCTCCACTGACTCTCTCCCAGAATTCACCTCTCTCTCTGCTGCACTTCCCACCTCCTCTCTCCTGTTTCAGCTAACAGGCCATCAGCTTTCTGTTGACAGGCGATGCTTCCGTATAGTATACAAGAGATTCTCTGTACGCATCTCTAAGCCCATGGGCACTCTTTCTTTAATGTCCTTCTCCCTGAATGATGGGCAAGTCACTAAGGAGCTTTCATCGCCGAGAAGCCAGAGGTCAAGAGCCGCTTTAGATCGGCTCTGTCTTTATGGAGTTATTGGAGGCAGGAGAGGAGGTGCTTGGAGTTCCTGCTCGTGTCAAGGATGACCCCTGCATCAGGGAGGAAAGGGTTTGGGGTGCTCCAGGGACATCAGCAAGTCATTGTTCTTTCAGGGAGGTACCAGTGTGAGTCATACTTTGTTGTACTTTATAGACAGACCACATTTGAGACCCCTTTGTAAACAGTTGCATGAACAGGCACCGGTATTATTCCTGGGCCGTTTGGAAGGCTGGAAAGCAGAAGAGGCGGTCACTGCACAGAGCGTGTCAGCTCCTCCAGGACACTCCATTTGCTCCATACTTCACGCATGTTTGTGAAGGGGAGCTAGCAGGTGTCCTGAGCTCTAATTTATGAGTTTCCTGTCTAGGACCTTCAGTAGTTCCTTGGTTATTTCCATATTAGCTCTTTTTAAAAAATTATTTTTATTTCACATACATTGGTATGTGTGTATGTCTATGTGAGAGGGTCAGATCACCTAGAACTGGAATTACAGTTGTGACAGGAGTTACTGTCATGTGGGTGCTGGGAATTGAACCCAGGTCCTCTGGAAGAACAGCCAGTGCCCCTAACCCATCTCTCCAGCCTCATTTTAGCTCTTCTTATGCTGGCTCTTAAGTATCTCCATAGTGTGAAAACAATATTTAAAATGGGTATTTGTGCACTATTTTATAGTTTTGATATTTATTTTCAGGAGCACAAATAGGGTTCTATATTAATATATAATCCACACTGAAATATTAAAGAAAAAATATACATATCATTTTATTATATATGTAAGATTATTTGGTAACATGCAGCATAAATATGATTTAAAAAACTAAATAAAAATACAAGCGAATCCTTCCCTCCTCTCTCCTCTCCTCCCTGTCGACTCTTCTCCCTCCTCCCCATTGTCCTCTCCTCTCTCTGCTCAGTTTTGAGTCAGGGTGTCCCTCTCTAGTCCAGGCTGTCTTGGCTCTCACTATGTAGCCCGGGCTGACTTTGAACTCACAATCCTCTTGCTTTGGCCACATGATGGGTCTGTGGACATGTGCCACCACACCCAACTTGAGTGTTTTCTTAACTCTATCAAACGCATTAACAAAATCCTGTAATAAATGAAATTGAAATTTCATGAAATTGGAAACATTAGAATATCTTTGAAATTGGGGCTACAACAGGAATGTTTACGATTACTTTTTCTCTTTGGCATTATTTTGTCTTCTCAGCCAGCGCAAATGTCTTCTCAGTAAAGACGTGCACGAGGATGATTAGAATTATGTCTTCAAAGTTAAAAAAGAAACCCAATGGGCTGGAGGGGAGGCTCAGCCCCCCGGGTACTCTTCTGGAGGACCTGGGTTCTGAGCCCCAGCACCTGAGCGGCTTCACAACCATTCTGTAACTTCAGTTCTGAGGGAAAACTGTCCTCTTCTGCCTCCACAGGTACCAGGAGCACACCTGTGCTGCACGGATTGCCTGTGGACACAGATGCACACCTGTGCTACGTAGACTTACGTGCAGACAAATTCCCATAAGCATAAGATAATTAAAAAAAAATAGCTAGGCTTGATGGCATAGGCCTATCACCCCAGCTCCTCAGGAAGTTGAGGCAGGAGGATCATACATATGAAAACTACCTGGTACATACCCACACCCACGGGGGGGGGGAGAATATCATCTCTGGCATTATATACAAAGAACATTCAATTGAATCAACGGTCAAATAATTTGATACAGTAAGAGCATTTGCTATGGAGCTGGCTAGATGCTCAGTCGGTAAATGTAATTGCACTGCCTAAACTGCAACAGTCACCGCATACACCTTTAAAAGAACAGTTTCTATTATAGAATAACAAGAAAGGCAGTAATATGCCTAGGGAAAGATCATAACAAATGTATCTAAGATCTTCAGACAGAAATCCTCGGAAGCGTGAGTGACGCTGGGAAGGACCTGTGGAGCTGCAGCGATGGCTCAGTAGTTAGGAGCATTTCCTGCTCTGGGGGAGGCCTGGAGTTCAGCTGGAACTCACACAGCAGCTTGTGAGCACCTACCTGTAACATTGGCTTGGGGGTCTGGAACCCTCTTCTGGCCTCTGTGGGCTCCTGTATACATGTGCTGTGCATATGCACACTCAGGTGCGCGTGTACACACACACACACACACACACACACACACACACACACACACACACACTAAAACATTTTAAAGGACCTAAGCAAATTGAGGATAAGCCATGTTTATAGATAGAAATAATTGAAAAAGTATTGATTCAATATAAATTGATCTATAAATTCAATGCAGTTTCTATTAAAAGCCTCTCAGAGTTTTTCATGGAACTTGACAAGCTGATCCTAAAATTTGTAGGAAGAATAAAGGGCATAGATAGAATACACAGGGCATTCCTCAAGAATGATCAAAGGCTTCATGACTTAACCTGTCAGGAATTAGACATGACAAAACTACAGAAATTATGTGTTATTTGTATAAACCGACTTTTGCAACTGGCTAGAGAGTGCAAAAAGGATCTCTATGTATTTGAATCTTTGTGAACTAGGTGGCATGATAGGGAATGGGAAAAATAAGAATCAGTAAATCAAAAACCCATAGGAAAATTTGAATTTCTGTTTGACACTGTGAAATAAAATTCAGTATCTAATTAGTGAAGGCAAACAAGAACAAACAGCAGCAGGAGCAGAAGCAAACGCTGCCTCTTTTGGGGCTCTGGCATTTATATACCCTCTCAAGAGTCCCCAGAATTCCAAACGTAAACTGTCTTCAGCTGGCAAAATCACACTGCTGCTAGAGCATGAGGCAAATCACAGTCAGCTCTGTGGACAGTCTGAAGCAGCCCCATATCCCACACCTGGGATTGAAACAAAAACACATTCCCAAAGCATTTCTGTGTTTGTAAAGAATCCAAAGTTCTCACTACAGAGATTATTTATTTGTATATATTTTTATGTATATGAGTGTTTTTCATGCATGTGTGTCTGTGTACCACATGTGTGCCTGGATACCGGCACAGGCTAGAAGAGGGTGTCAGATCTTTTGGGTTTGAGTTACAGATGCCTGTCATGTGGGTGCAGGGAACCAAGCCCAGGTTCCCTGAAAGAGCAGCCTTGAATACATAATTCTAATCATCTTTGGGCATCTTGGTATTTATCTTCCTCTGTTACCGTTCTTCCTTGTGCAAGGACTCCACACATCCCCAGAGCTCATTGGCATGCTGAAGTGAAGGTAGGTAAGGGGACCAAAGGGGAGGCATGTTATGGTCAGACAAACTCTGGGTGTGGCATTTCTGATAGTGGTGAGTCCCACTGTGGCGTCTCTAAAGACCCCCAGGTCTTCAGGACATTCCCTTAATAAAGCATCATTGTCCTCAGCAGTTTGCAGGGTGAGGTGGCAACAGATGGAGGACACTTGACTGGGGAGACCACCTTCAAGGCCCAGATGGGATAGACTGTAGGTCCTCAACTGTGCACCAATGGGAACGTTGCTGTTTCCCCGCTCATGAAGTGGAGTCTGGCCTAACAGTTCTCTTCAGGGTTCTAGATCTGACCTTGGCACTCAGATCTGAGCAGAACTTCCTTTCCTCCTCCCATGATGTGGCACCATATTCAAAAGTTTTATAGCGTGATTTCAGTGCAAACAAGTGTTGAGACAGTGGGTAGCAGGGTGCGTGTGTTCACATAGGCCACGTAGCCTGTGTTTCCCATAACAACTGCAGACTCCTATTTTTGTTTTAAATTCTTACCTTTATTTTATGTAGGTGGGTGTTTAGCCTGCATGCATGTCTGTGTACCATGTATGTGTGTGTTGCCCATGGAGCCCAGAAGAGGGCTTGGGTCCTCTAGAACTGTAGTTACAGCAGCTGTGAGCCACCTCGTGGGTGCCAGGAATTGAACTCAGGTCCTCTGCAAGAGCAGCCAGGTCTCTTAGCTTTGGAGCCATGTCTCCAGCCCCACCTTCTATCCACCAGTTGAGTTATGGCTTCCTAGAAGCTTTCACACATGGGTCCCTGTTCTCCAAGCTCTTACCACCATGGCTCTTCTGGATTATAGATGTGGTCATCTGCTTTGTGTTTAAAGCCTGTTGCTGCTCCCTCGCTGGTCCAGGGGCACAGTCCCCCCGGCTAATATCTTCCCCGGGGTGTCCTCTAGGCTCCCTGACTGTGGGTGCTTTCCCCCTGTGCCTGCTGTTCCTGTTGCTCAGGACGATGTTTGCCAGCCCTCTTCTTCTGGAAGGCCTTTCTCTACTGCAATGTCACTAAATACATCCCTTGTGGCATAGCTCCTGTGGAATCGTAATTCGTAAAACACGGTGCTCCAGTGATACTTGGCTTTCTCCTTCTCTGACCCCTGACTTTTGTGATGAGAGAGACTGGGGACTTCCTTTGCCTATGGTCACGTTAAATGAAACACCATACCTGCCAGGTGTTAGCCCCATTACATGCTAAGGGAGCCAACATCCCTTCACAGTGAGTGTCAGGGCACTGGAGCCACTTCCTTTGCTGGCACAGGATGTCCTTTGCTGCTGCGTCCCAGGTGAAGGGAACGGGCTGACAGAGATGCTCTCAAGGGCATGCGTGGAAGGTGTACCGCTGAGGTCCCTAATGCTCCATCTCTCTTTCTCTTCCTTTTCCCCGTGCACAGTGTCAAGCCAAGCCCTCCTCCACCCACGGTGCAGGCCGAGGAAGCCGAGAAGAACCAGAAGACCGTCACGGTCAACCCTGCGCACATGGGGAAGGCCTTCAAGGTTATGAATGAGCTCCGAAGGTACTCACCCTCCCTGTGCCCGTTCGGGTGGAACCCAAGGGTGGGCTTCACCAGGGGCTGAGAACAGAGGCATGGACACAGCACCCCCTGAGTTCTGACTCTCCCTGCCGGCTCTCCGTCTGCTGATTCTGAGACTGGAACCCTCTGTGAGCTCATATACGTGTGTGTGTGTGTGTGTGTGTGTGTGTGTGTATGTGTGTGTGCATGCGCACGCACACCTCACAGCATGCATCTGTATTTAATACCTACCTTTCAGTGGTTCATCACAGGGGTGTTCCTTCGTGGTTAGAGCAGGTCCGTGGGTAAATCTGAGAACTGATACTGGAATAACTGAGCGCCTACACACAGTTGCACACTAGAGACTGTGGATGGCACGTATTGTTTGGCTTCCCTCCGCCACTCCTTGGACCGAGGGCTCGGGAAGGGAGTCACACAACTGGCAGACCACGCCTCTCCTGGCACGTATGTTAACCCTGTAGAGAAAGACTCGGGTGAGAGGGCATCCGACCCCCATGAGCTGGGTGATGGCCTGATGAAAGGCCAGCGTGCATGCTTGGCAAGCGTGTTACAAGATGGGTTCTGGCGCTGGAAGTAAAAAGCCAGCGAGCAGCACGTCTTCCTGCCTCAGCGGCTGGCCAGGCCCTGGGAGGAGAGTGTCAGAAACGCGAAAGGTGGTTGGAAACAGACTCTCAGCGGGGTGCACTGTGCGCCGGGCAGGTTATGGGGGCACACAGTCTTAGTTATTTTTTAAAGGGGGGGAAGCAGAACCAAGGACGAAAATGAGCGTCAAAGACACGGGTGACAGTTGAGCCAAGTAAGAGTTAAGGACAGGAAGTGCTGTGGGGTGGGAAGGGCCTTCTAGGCATGCGGCGAGGAGAAATTTTAGCTGAGATGGGGCATTCTATTTGATTAAAAAAATCCTCTGCACTTTATCAGCCATTGTTTGTGCGCATGTAAACACACATACGTGTGTGTGTGTGTGTGTGTGTGTGTGTGTGTGTGTGTGTATGAGGGTGTGACACCATGCACCTGGGATTCAGAGGACAGCTCTCATCACCTCTCTCTTTTCACCCCTGTGTGGGTTCTGGGGATTAAAGTCAGGTTGTCTAGCTTGCACAGCCAGCTCCCTTTCCCAGTGAGCCTTCTCCCCAGACCTGAAGTCCCCATTCTTTGTTTTTTCCCTCATTTCTTCTTTCTGTATGGTCTAGTATTTCACACACACAAACACGCGCGCGCGCGTGCACAAAACCAAATTAAATTAAGGCAACACATGGCTTATTGTCCAGTTTATGGTAGGCCTCCTGCCAGACTCCCTGGAGAGGGGGGGACCCCAGCTCTCAGGAGGGATGAAGCTCACAGCTTTTCTCGACAGGCTTGAGTTTGGCTGTCCAACCACCTGCAGGGACCTCCGAGCACACACACAGTTCCCCCTCCTCTCCCTCAGCTACCACCACCCTTCATTTGAACGTGAGCGGCCACCCACCCGGAGGTTGCTGGGCTCTGTGCTTTCTCCAGCAGCGTCTGCTCGACTTGGGTCTGGCTCTGCCAGCCGTCCAGCTGCTCCTTCTCTGAGGGCTCGGCGCTGCCAACGTTGTGGGCATGCTAGCTCCTTCTAGACACTGTGAGAAAAGGACTCTCGTGCCCAAACTCATGTGGGTGTGAGAATGCACACATTAAACGTCCCAAAGCCTTCCCACGTGTGCTTGGCTCACACGTGTGCAGTGTCTGGGGTCTAAGCAGCACAGTCCTTCGCTGAGATGTAAACAGTCTCATCCTTTCTCTCTCTGTTCTGCTCAGACGGATCACACTCTGTCTCTATTTGGCTGGGGGAGTTTTTAGGCCAGGTCTCAGCATGAGGTGCCCTGGCCCTCTGTCTTTGTCTTTTTCTCCAGACTGTATCTCCTTCCACAGAACACTGAGAAAATGTAGATAGATCAAAAAGTCATACACAGACACGGCTCAGTGGTTAGAGCCCCGGCTGCCCCCACAGAGGACGTGGGTTCGGTTCCCAGCACCCATCTGGCAGCTTACAACCGTCTGGATTCCAGCCCCAGGGGACCCAACGCCCTTTTCTCTCCTCCCCAGGCACTGCACACACGCAGTGCGCATGCGCATACACCAGGTCACAACACCCATCAATCCATATAAAATAAAAATCAAGGCTAAGAGTATTTTAAAGTCAGACATAATTTTGTGAGTGGTACCTGTGGATAGATTTTTGGGGAGTCACTTTCTCTTCTTTGGTTTACTTACAGATTTGACTTTTTTCTTAGTTCTATCGCCGAACAATTTTTTTTTCCCCTACGTCACTGTTCTCCAATGTCAAGCAAATGGATAGACCATATTTCACTTTTGGCTTCTTTAAAATAAAAGCCGGCTCCCTGCTCATGGGTATTACCTAACGGCTCACACTCGTAGCGGCGTGTCCATCGCACAAGCAGAGACTCTGGGCTCACTCAGTTCCAGTGCACACCAACCTCGTGGCCCTGGGCAGCTTCACTCATCTCCCCGAGACCGCACTCTTGTCAAGCGTGCTCGGAGGCTGATGACACCATTCTTGCTGGGTTGTTAAAGGCCTAATGAATAAGGTGCTCAGAATAGTGCTAGCAGACCCATTGTGGTTGTTAAATATGTGTGCCCCTCAGGGGTTCTTTCTATAGAATCAATGCCCAGAACTAGAGTAGGTTCTGGGCTATTTCAGTCCAAGCACACATGCTCCTTGCAATTTGTGAATCATACAGCTCCTGAGTCTCCACTTCTTTTGGCTCCTGTGGTAGAGAATGGGCTGTTGGCATGGCAACCGCACAGCCTCGCCCCTCTGTCACGTCTGAGCGCTTGGTTCTGGCCGGGATGCTTTTGGGTGGCAGCTCTAGTGGCTCCTGACCTGGAGACCAGCAGATAGTGGGAACGAGGCCTTCCCCAAGCACACCCCAACCAGGCCTGAGAGGGGAGCAGGCAGGATGGAGTAGTCAGCCAGTGTTTGGAATTCCCTCTCTGTGCTGACGGTTGGTTGATTGTGTTCGCTATGCTGCTGGCTTCCAACACCCACTGTGTGTGTGCATGAGTGTGTGTGGACACGTGCATGTGAGTGAGTGTGTGTGTGTGTGTGTGTGTGTGTGTGTGTGTGTGTGTGTATGGCACCAGGGTGCCCTTGCCACAGTGTGTTGCTTGGGGAGACCAGAGCACACCTTTGTGGCATTGGTTGCCCATCCTGCTGAAGCAGGAACCTTTGCCTGGGAGCTATCTTCTCCTCAGGTGTGTTTTCACTACTCGTTACCCGTAGTGGACCGCGTGAGCAGGCTGCTTTCTGTTTTCCTTTTGGTACCAGCTTTGTGACGAGATGACTAATATGCTCTATGATCCACTTATTGAAAGAGTGTAATTTAAGGCGTCGCCAGTCACCCAAATCTAGCCGGCTTTAGAAGAGTTTCATTTATTTCAGAAGAAAGTCCAAGCTCTTGGGCACTAGCCTGGTGTGCAAGCCTCCTGCCTGCTATTACCCTGCCTTCTCCCTCATCCCCAACAACCACCAGCCTCTTTGTCTCTATGTATTTGGTTATTTTAGAATCAGACTGTTAGACAGTGTGTCCTCCTTTGTGTCTGCTTTCTTTCCGCTAATACAATGTTTCTGTTTTGTTGTTTTTGGATGTGTGTGTGTGTGTGTGTGTGTGTGTGTGTGTGTGTATGTGTGTGTGTGATGCATTAGTATGCATGTGCATTTAGAGCCCCAAAGTCAACGTCAGTGTCACTCCTCAGCTGTCATTCAGTGTTTTCTGAGACAGGTGTCTCAGTGACTGGAACTCACCTCTCGGGGTAGGCCAGCTGGCCAGCGGGCCACGGAGAGTTGCTTGCATGTCTCCACGCCTAACTTTTTCTTAAAACGTGGCTTCTGGATATTGAGGGCGTGCTTCTAAAGTGGACGCTTTACAAGCTAAGGCAGCTTTCAGTCCTGTTTCTGGGTTTTTGACTCTTGTAGCTCAGGCTAGACTCAAATTCCTGATCCTCCTGCCTCCGTTTTCTAAGTGCTGGGATTCCAAACCTCAAACCTATGTCATGGTTTGAGGTTCATCTGTGCTGTGGCACATCCCAGCATCTCCTTCCTTTTACTTGGGGAGTGATGTTTCCTCCACCAGATAGCACATTTGGCTTCTGGGAGCACTGCTTGCTCTCAGTCCTCAGGGGCATGTCTCTGTGTTACTCGTGTCTTCATTTCTTGAGTGTAGATATAGGAGTGTGAGGGCACAGGAATGTGAGGGTACAGGAGTGGGATTTATCTTTTCCAGTTTCTGCAGCTCCTCTCTGATATCTGTCATTAATTGTGATGTTGTTCGTAGGTATTGGCGTGGGTGTGAGGTGATGCCGATGGTTTGAATTTCTCTGACAGTCGTGGGCTGTTTCCTGTGATTATCAGCCATTTTGTCATCTTATTTAGAAAGATGGGTTTTAAAATCTCTTGTCTCTATTTTAAAATTAGGTTCTTTTTCTGTTGATTATTTGGGTGTAAGTCAGATTTGGTTTTATATTCTAGATGTATGCCCATTTTCATATAAATGTTTTGCTAAAAATCATTTTATGGCTTGGAAATCCTTATTTCCCAGTGATGTCCTTTAAAGTGTAAATGTTTTAAACATGGACAGCTAATTTGGTATTTTTAAAAATGTTTAAATTAATTTATTTTTTATTAATTACAGTTTATTCACTTTGTATCCCAGCTGTAGCCTCCTCCTTCATTCCTTCCCAATCCTGTCCTCCCTCCCTACCACTTCTCCACCCATGACCCTCCCCCAGTCCACTGATAGGGGAGGTCCTCCTCCCCTTCCCTCTGACCCTAGCCTATCAGGTCTCATCAGGACTGGCTGCATTGTCTTCCTCTGTGGCCTGACAAGGCTGCACCCCTCCCCTCAGGGGGAGGTGTTAAAAGAGCCAAACACCGAGTTCATGTCAGAGACAGCCCCTGTTCCCCTTACTAGGTACCCACTTGGACACTGAGCTGCCATGGGCTACATCTGTGCAAGGGTTCTAGGTTATCTCCATGAATGGTCCTTGGTTGGAGTATCAATCTCAGAAAAGACCTCTTTGCCAAGATTTTTTTGATTCTTCTTGTGGAGCTCCTGTCCCCTCCAGGTCTTACTTTCTTCCCCTTCTTTTATAAGATTCCCTGCACTCTGCCCAAAGTTTGGTTATGAGTCTCAGCATCTACTTTAATCCCTTGCTGGGTAGAGTCTTTCAAAGCCCCTCTGTGGTAGGTTCCTGTCCTGTTCCCTGTTTTCTCCCTCTTACGATACCTGTCCCATTTGCCTTTCTGAGTGAGGCTTGATCATCTTACCCAGGATACATCTGGTGTGAAAGCTATGAGGCCATTGCACTATCTGAAACCACGATTTCTCCATGTTTTCTTCCAATAGGTTGATATTTTTGACTCTTAGGCGTTTGGCTCACTTTGAAGTACTTTTTGTATACTGTATGAGATAGTGATCAGACTTCATTCCACTGCGTGCTTATATCCAGGTACCCTGTCACTATTTGTTGGAAGGACTATTATTTCATAGTTGACCGGCCATAGCACACGTGTAAGAAATTGACTGAGGGGCTGGGGAGATGGCTCACAGGGTAAAGTGCTTGCCGTGCACAAGGAACCGAGTTCAGGTCTCCAGCACCCAGGAAAAAGCCAGGTGTGGCAGCTGAGGGTGATGAGGGTGGAGACCGGCACACAGATCCTCGGAACAAGGCAGCCTAGCCTCTGGGTGGTGAGTCCCAGTGGGGTAGGTGGCTCTGTCTCAGAAACTGAAGTGGAGGGCTTACAGGAAGGCTCAGGGCCTAAGAGCACTTGCCGCCAGAACCGATGACCTGGGTTTGCTCTCTAGGACTGTGATGTTGGAAGGAGAGAACTGGTTCCAGCCATTTGTTCTTACACACACACACACACACACACACACATTTGCCATGGCATATTCCCCACAGCAAGAATGAATGAGTGTAATACAACTCAAAAATAAGGTGGAGCATGACTAGAGAAGATACCTGACATTAACCTCAGGCCTTCACATGCATGCGCACACGTCTGTGTACCTGTACGCACATGTACATGGACACAGACTTGTGCCTTCTCATACCTTGATTGGCCACAATGTCATAAAATACATTACAAATAACAAAAGCCCATTTTTTTTTAATGGGCTTCTAATTCTTTTCTGTTGATCTGCATAGCTGTTACTATTCCTATGACTAGTTATTGGTTGTTAGTTATTATTCCATGGTATTGCTATGATCAAATACAAAAGCAACCTACAGGATAAAAGGCCTATTTGGGTTTGAAGTTTGAGTCTGTCAGTGTTGGGGAGGTCACAGCTGCTGCAGGAGCCTGAGGCAGGTGGTCACACTGTATCTATAGTCAGGAATCGGGGAGCAATGTCCAGCTCACTTCCCACAACCCCAGCCTAGGGAATGGTGCTGCCCACAGAGGGCAGGCTTTTCCATCTCAATTAACCTATTCAAGTTAACTCCCCTTAGGTATGCCTACAGCCGTCTCCCAGGTTGTCCTAGGCCTCATCAAGGTGACACCTGAGATACCATTATACTACCTGTTTTTATGTTTGTATCTTTTTTTTTTGGGGGGGGGGAAAGGCTGGTTCTCGCTCCTTTTTGATATTAAAAAATATAGTCTATTTTAGACAAGAGTCTCACTGCTTTACCAAAAGCGGCCTAGAAACTGGACCCCACAATGTGTGTCCCAGATAAGGCAGTCAAGAAAATGGTGTGAGCTGCTGTGCTCCCGTTCTTGTGGTTAGTAAGAGTGGGGTCAGTTCTGTCCTCATTCATGCTGTCTGCTGCAGAAGGAGGTCCTAATGGTCTCAACTTCTTAGCTCCCACCACCGGCCTGTCTTTTCCCACCCTATGTGCTAGTCGGTGATGCAGCCTAGGGTTGCTTTGGGAAAAGTACCGTATTTACGGTCTGGAGAACTGCCTTCAGGATTCAACTTCCTGGTTTGGGCATCTCTTTCCTTCTCTGGGTTTCGCAGGCCAAGTGTTGTCAAAGCCCACTGTGTGCATCTGAGGCTGCTGCTGTCTCAGGCTTTACAGTTCCGCTTCTCTGAGAGAAACTGGAAACAATGCATCGGTAGTTGACAATGGCTAGATGTGCTGCTCCAGAAGTTATCAAACTCATAACTTCGCTTCCATCTGCCGGCCGTGACAGACTCATTGATCCCAGCATCCTTACCTAGAATCCGACATGACCAAACTACAGTCAGACCACAGCTTAGCTGTGCTGGTCTTCGCTGCTTCGCCTCCTAGCATTAAGGGAGAGACTCGAGGTGATCGGGGTACCCTAGAAGGGGCTTGGGGATCCAGTTGCTTGCCGTAAAATCTCATCTCCACATTCCTGTGTGCCTTTGAGGAACCTGTTGATTTCTCTGGGCCTCAGTTTGTTCATCGTAGGATGCAGGCATAACAGCATTACCTCAGCGAGTTAGTTGTAGAGAAGATTAAATGAAATGGTGTCTGGGGGAAAAGCACTTAGTGCTTAGAGAAGTACTTAGCATCTCTAACTCAGTAAACATTATTATATCAATGATAGGAGAGAGAAGAACTTGGAAGGCTGTTGAGAAAGTTCTTGGATTGGCAGGGTCTTTGTGGTACCTTAAGGCACTCAAATATCCGTTTTCTTTTCTTTTTAGATGCTAGGGACTGAATCCAGAATCTAACAAACACTAGGCAACGCTCCTCTGCTGACCTATACCCTAAGGAAGTGCTTCTCAACCTTTAGCCCTTTAATACAGTTCCTCATATTATGACCTCCGACCATAAAATTATTTTTGTTGCTACATTAGAACTGTAATTTTTCTATTGTTATGAATTGTATTGTAAATGTTTTTGGAAATAGAGGATTACCAAAAGGGCCAAAACCCACTGAGAACTGCTGCCCTAAGGCCTATTTTACTTTTGTTTTGAGACGTGGTTTCACTAAATTGCTTAGGCTAGCCTTGAACTTGAGATCCTCCTGCCTTAGCCTCCTAAGTAGCAGGGATTATAGGCTTGTGCCACCAAGCCCAGTTCTTAATTGCCCATTCTGTCAATGAATGTAGATTGGTTCATTTCATTAACTGTTTATTTGTTTGAAAATATGTAGGGCCTACTATGTGGAAATATGCAGCCTTGTGTCCAAGGTACAGCATTAAATATGCTAATTACTTTTCCAAGTTCACAGTGGGGTGGAGGTGACTGCCATGTAAACAAGATAGTAGGAAGATTCTGGTGTGTGTGTGTGTGTGTGTTTACAGGTTTTTGTATCTTCACATGTGTGTACATACATGTGGAGGCCAAGAGGTCAATGTTGGGCATCTTTCTTAATCATTCTCTATCATGTTTTTAAATAGACTATCAATAATTTTCATTTTTTTTTTACAATTTATTCACTGTGTATCTTTAACTTTTTGGTAATTTCATAATGCAAATAATATATCTTGATCATATGCACACCCAAAGTCCCCTCCCAACTCCCAAGCACCTCAGCATATCCCCATTCCCCTTCCCGTCCTCTTCTTTTTTGGTTAATAACTATTGCTCATTTGAGTGTTGACTTATTTTGTTATCTTGTGCAGCTAATCATCACGTCAGTGAGTTCATGAGAGCAAGGGCCACACTCATGTCCTGAAGGCAGAATTTCGTAGCCCTCTTCCCCATCCTCCAGTTGGTAGATTCTTTCCTCCCCTTTTTGCTGATGTTCCATGAGCCGTGGGGTGCGGACTGATACAGATGTCCCACTGAGGGCTGAACCATTGCAGAGAGGAGCTTCTCAGGTAGAGACTGATGGTAGAACTAAACTGTGGTCATAAGTGTATGCATTTAGAAGGCGGTTGGACAGCATGCCACTTAGCAAAACAATTAAGAGTAGGCTCCTTCCTAAATAGCCTACGGCCTCCTGAGCCATGGGCTTTTGACCAGGTTTACAGCACCAGGCCTGAATTCATTCTTGTGGTACAGGCCTTATGTCCAGTTCAAAAGCAGTTGGTTACCCTTAGATAGTGTGCCGCTACTACACCAGTGGGCATATCTTGCCTGGAAGGTTGTTACTGCAGGTTACATCTGTGTTTTATTTTTAGAGATAAGGCCACCCACTGAACTCGGACCTTGCACATTTGACGAGATAGGCTGGCCAGCCAGCCTAGGGATATCTTTGTCTCTGTCTTCCTAGTGCTGAGAATACAGGCATGCATCGTGATGCCTGTTTTTTAAAAGTGCTTTCTTGGGGATTGAACTCAGGTCCTTCATGCTTGCATAGCAAACGCTTCACCAACTGAGTCATATCCTCAGCCCATAAGATTGTGTGTGCGATTATGAGTATATGAGACTGTATTGGGATGTCAGAGGAGGATGAGATGCTCTATTTTATTTATCACCCTCTCAGTCTCTGATGCTGAATTTTCTTGAGACAGGGTCTCTCAGTGAATTTGGAGCTAGATTGGTAGCCAGCAAGACCTAGCAATGTTACTCTCTTCTCCCCCTCACCAGCTCTGGAGTTGCCGGCATGCTCCCAGTCACACCTGCCTTTTCAAATGTAGGAGCAGGGGACCCGAACCAAAATCCCCATGCTTGCACAGGAAGCGCTTTTACCTGTTGAGCCGTCTACTTGGGCCCAGACAACAGTTTCCTTTTCTTTTTAGCAGTACTGGGAGGTCGAACTTAAGACTTTGTACGTGCTAGGCAAGTGTGCTACCACAGGGCTGCAGCCCCGGCAAGGTTCTTAGCGACTGTAACAATCGGAGCTTGCACAAGATGGTTGGGAGTGCTGTGTTTAAGGGTGTCTTTTGGTGGTGGTGTTAAATCTGGGTGGGAGGAGAACGCCCCCCCCCCCCCGAATCCATCTTGATTCTTACTAGTCCGGCATATGCAGTGGAGCCCCTTCGGGGAACAAGAGGGGGGGCTCGGGGTCTTGGGTGTGACGTGCTCATGTTCCATGGCATTACATCAGTTCCTGAGCCACAGTTGTCCTGATTCACTGCCGCAGACCTTGGGAACAGGGTGATGAGGTAAACGAAGCAGCCTTGGACTTAACAGCCACAGGAGAGCTGGGCCTCACCTTGTCTCTGTGGCAGGCTTCTGTATTGATAGCGTGTGGCCCCGGGTGGGATGGGGGTGGGGCAGGGCGGGGCAGGCGTCCACACCGTGACCCCCTCTGTCGCCTCGCTGGTGTCTTACAGTAAGCGGCTGCTGTGTGACGTGATGATTGTGGCAGAAGATGTGGAGGTAGAAGCCCACCGTGTGGTCCTGGCGGCCTGCAGCCCTTACTTCTGTGCCATGTTCACAGGTATGGCGAGGGCACACTAGAGGCAGCCTCAGGTGCTGGGAGAGTTCTGAGGGTGGCCGCATGACTGGGGAGAAGGGCGAGGGGAGGGAGGAGAGCCTGTCAGGAGGAACGTCTGTGCTTTGTGCCACGGAGGGCTGCGGGACCCCACCAGGAACAAAGGGACAGAACCAAAGCGCTAGTTAGTCTCAGGCTGTAGCAGCATGGTCCTGGGGGGAAGCTTGTTAGCTGTGTGTCTGCTGGGCCTGCTGAGGGCTGAGGCAGGGAAAAGAGACAGACCTGGTTACTGGTGCAGTGAGGAAGACCCGCTTCTTGACACCTGGCTGAGCACTCTCCCACGGGGATATACAGCTGGTCCTCTAGGGGACTAACAGATGTCTGCCAGCACCTTCGCCCAGTTTTCAGGGAAGGAGTCTCCTTGCCTAAGGATCTGACATGCGTCACGCCTGGGACCTGTCCCTGAAACCGGCAGGCTGAGCTTTCTGTCGGCAGCACCTACCCGTGCGATGCTCCAAGGAGTGCTGTTGGGCTTGTGAGCCATCAAGCTGGTTCAGATGTCCCTGCCATGTGCTTCCCAAGTGGCCTGCTCTGAGTGTGGCAGCCATCACCTCACATCCTGGCCTGTCCGCTAGTGGCTGTAGCACTGGTGCGCCTGGCTCTCTCTCACCTCACTGGCTGCCCTTCACCTTGCACGAGTGTTCCCTCAGAAGAGCTCCTCCTACCTCCTCCTCCTCCTCCAGCTCCATACAAGGCCTTTTCCAGCCCATGTCATAACCATTTAAAAACAAAACCCAAAACGATAGCTGTCTGTTTTTTAACCCACCTCCTCATTTCTTGTGAAGGTGGGGCTCTTGCTCAACCTGTTTGTTTCCCGTATCTTACGTGCTCACAGCATTAACGTGTGGATGAAGTGGCCCTGCTTGAGTGTGAGCTTTGGGAGTAAGGTTGGGAGAGGAGTTCGCCAAGACTGGTGAATGCAAACGTTTTCATTCACTAGAGTGACCTTTCCCTGCCGTGGGGCACAGCGGGGCCGGAGTCACCTTGTTGAAAGGGCCTTGGTACGGCGCTGTAGGAATAGTCTGTGCAAGCATCCCCTGGCGAGGGGCTCGGGAGCTGCTGAAGTAAACCACGTGACCTTGTCTCACTTGAGCCAGGACAGAGTGTACCCTATTATTGCCCGGAAAACAAACTCTGCTCCCCACCTGGGAATCTCGAGCCGCCCTCCCTTTAGAGTGGTTTCAGACTCGAGCCGTAAGTGCTTCACTTCTGTCCCCTTCTTGCCTTCACCTGAATCTGGCTTTTTTAGAATAATTTATCTCGTCTCCAAGAGTTATCCAGCCACCGTTTTGATACGCAGCTCGGCCAGTCACTCTTTGTATGCGTGGTTTTGCAACTTCAGCGTTGACAGAGGAATCCGGTTAGAAGTATAATGAATTGAACTGTCGACTCTAAGGCACGTGCCTGTAGGGTGGTTGAAATGCCTTAGTGAACAGAAACAGTTGGGGAAGCATGCTTCCAGCTGATCTTGGCCTCCAGTGACCGAGGGGATGAAGGAAAGGGTTGGATTGCTCTGCACAGCCCAGGCTCTCCATGAGACCTGCTTCTCCTCTGTTCCCCATCCTTCCAGCCACCCATCTGAATATCTTTCACACGTACTGAATTGCAGAGAGAAAAGTCAGAAAATGTGAGCAAGGAAAAGGTAAAAAATGAAAACAACTAACATAAAAATAAATGCATGCACTATAACATTTAGGCGACTGTTCTTTCTGATGTCCTACTTGGAGATATGTGCAACTACAAAGTATCTTTCAACACAAATGGATTAACATGTATTTGAATAGCCATACCTTAATATATCTATTTTTTAAAATTTCTATTAATCTGGAATATTTTTCTTTCCTGTTTCCGTTCTGCTTCTCTTCATTCTTCATCACGATTTAGGAAGGTCTTGCATGGCCCCTCCAGACTTACTTAAGTCCCGCTGTCAGCTTTCCCTAGTGTGCCTTCCATTTCTCTTTAGTTTTACTGATTATCTCAACACTCCCTTGATCTCGAATTTCCCTTATTAGTCTTCACTGTGTGGTGAAGGGCCGTACCTGCTTAACCATTACCTACCATAAGTTTACTGGCACTCAGCGTTCTATCCTTAATGTGTTTCCACGTCCACAAAAATCAGGTCTGTATCCTAGTTTCAATAGCTTCAGAAGATTCCCTCCTAACTGAAAACTCATCCCTTATTTGCTGACATTTATAGTTCTTCCCAGCATTTTCTGTTGCAGCTAACATTTCATGGGAATCTTTGCATTTCTAATCACTGATCATTTTCTTAGAATAGATGTCTGTGTCAGGAAGTACTTGGCTAAAGGCCACCCACATTAAAATAAACCTGTTTCTACATCTGCTTTATGAGTGTTTCGCCTGCACGCATGTATGTGCACCTGTGTATGCCTGGTGCCCACAGAGGTCACAAGAGGGCGTCACATCCCCTGGAATTGGAGTTATGGAGGTTGTGAGCCACCATGTGGGTGCTGGGAAATGAACCCAAGGCTAAACCTTGAGTCCTCTGCAACAGCAACAGATGCTCTTAACTGCTGAGCCATCTCGTCAGCCCCAGCCACGCACATCTTGAAGACATGAATATTTTATATACATATATATCGGTGGGGAGGCACCTGAATGCTTAGTGTGTATAAGGTTCTACTTTTTGTTTGTTCATATTTTCTGATTTTTTTTTTTTTTTGAGAACTGTCATTTAGACCCTTAGTTGGCCCAGCTTGTGCTCCTACATACATAGGACTTGTATGTGTTAAGAGACCTCTTGGCTCTTCTTAAGACCTGGTACAGGTACAAACAAACAAACAAACCGAATAACTTATCAGAGTTGGCTTCAAAAGACATAAGCTCACCAGGAGAAGGCCCACGTGGTTTCACTGTTTCTCTGAGCGTCCTCCGGGCCAGAAGAAAAGGAAGTGCAGCGGCTTTCTCCGGACTGCGGCATGTGACCGAGGTCCTTCAGTCAGGCCTACATGCTGCCATCTTTTCATCCCACAGCTGTTCTGAATGTAAAGCCACACTCTTGACCTTGGTGGCTCCAAATTCGAATCCACATCCCGACCGCGTGGGACCCACAATAGCACAGGAGACATGTTAACTAAAGGTCAGAGTGCTTGCCAGAGCATCTACAGCCATCCTACCTGCAAACAGAGTGGACGAGTAGCTTAATTGCCTCCATTGCTTTCGGCACGGACTGAGGAAAGAGGCCGGGGCTGTGTGCTGCCCGTCCTTTGGTGGTGAATATGGAATGTAGAAGACTTCCCCATTCCACCACTTACCATCTCCACTTCCGGGGACACAATGACAGGCAGCCTGGCCAGCTCTTCTCTCTCTCTTTAAAAAAAGATTTATTTTATTATTCTTTTTTTTTTTTTTTTTTACTTTATTTATTTTATGTATATGGACACTTTTCATGCACAGCAGAAGAGGGAATCAGATTACATTTCAGATGGTTGAAAGCCACCATGTGGGTGCTAGGAATTGAACTCAGGTCCTCTGGAAGAACAGCCAGTGCTCTTAACCTCTGAGCCATCTCTCCCGCCCCTATTTTATTATTCTTTAAGTTACACCTCTTTAAGTGGGTGTGTGCACATGAGTTCAGGTGCCCACAGAGACCAGAAGTGTGGCTCCCCTGGACTTTGATTTACAGACTTTGAGTAAGCTGCCCAATGTGGAGCTGGGACTTGAACTTGAGTTCTTTGCAGGAGCAATGTGTCTTTAACTGCTGAGCCACCTTCCTAGCCCCTTGTTCTCTTTTTTATGCCCTTTACTCCGGGCTCTACATCCTGTCTTTATTCAGAGGTCTCTGACATACATGCCATCTAGATACAGTAAAAACAAGCCTCATTTTATGATATTGAAGGAATCAAGGTCTAAGGAGTATGTGAGCTTGGGATCTTAGTCCTAACATAATCGCTAGAACAAAGCACCTTTGGGCTTTCAATCCAAATAAAACCTTGGGAATAACCTAGTTCCATTCTTCTGATTCTAGTGTGTTATAGTCATTGATGGTGGTAATGATGATGGCTATGGTGGTGATGTTGATGATGGTGGTGGTGGTCATGATGATGGTAATGCTGATGTCAGTGGTGGTGAGCATGGTGACAGTAATGATGGCAATGGTGGTGATGGTGGTGGTGATCATGATCAGGGTAATGATGATGGCAATGGTGGTGATGTTGATGATGGTGGTGGTGGTCATGATGATGGCGACAATGACAATGGTGATGATGATGGTGATGACAATTGTGGTGGTGGTGGTGGTGATGTGTTGGTGATGGTGGTAGTGGCAGTCACAGTAGTAGCAGGTGCCATTCTGAGAGTGGTGAGGGAGAATGTGAAGTATTTTTATGGCTCCGCATGCATTTCCTTCTGTTACTAACTAAGCAGGTAGAGGAGGGATGAGGTTCCGGGGATCTGGATTTGGGGTGTTCTTTCTCACTGTGATCTAGCCTTCACACTCTCATTGCTTCCTTTGGCTCTTATTCAGCCTTGGGATAAAGGCAAGACAGGAAATATCCTTAGTTCCCAGGAGATGGAAGTTAGGCTTTGGCAGTAAAATAGCTCAGACTCCAGCTGTGGAGGATCAGCTAGGATTCAAGGAGAAGACAGAGTATTTCTTTTTTGCCGTGTGAAGTTAAAAACTGAAGTGGGCCTTAGAGTTCAGTTCTAGCCCACCAAGTTAGCAAGGCCCATCTTAGAACTCAGGTGAGGGTTAAAAATACCATCTTAACAATTGTGAGGGGTCATTGAATAACGGCTAAGCGGTTTTCTGTTTCTTTTCCACCTAGTGCACAGAACTAAATTACAGCAGAGATTATTCAAGACAGGAGGAAGGGAGAGAGCCTTTATTTAACACAACGGCTCTTAGACACAGCCTTTTCTTCCCTGCAAGGACAGGCTCTTCAGAGACCTGCTGCCAACAGACCGCAACTTTCTCGTTAGAAAGACATTATTTGCTTAATAATAGGATAGGACTTGTCTGGAAGATAAGCCATTGATTTTTCTAGACTTCACCAATCTTGTATGATAATTAAGGATTTTTCTCTTCCTTGCTTGTTGGAGCCTCTGTCCACTGTTCCTGTTCGGCAGTCTCTCTCCTAAAAAGATCTCATTTGTACATCCCGCTTGCTTGTAGAATTTAAGATATGGACTCCTATACCTGACAGGGGTGTGGAATTAATTGTTCTTTGGGGTTTTCTATGGTTCGAAGAGAGGGCTCAGCTCAAGGTGCCAATGTGGAGTCTGAAGGCTTCAAGTTCAAATCCTTTAATCCAGGACACCAGACTCTTTCCCTTGCTTGCTACAGGGGCGTTCTCACTGGTTATCCCTCTTTCTGGTGTGTTCTTCCAGGCCCGAACCAGTTAACATGGTGTAGTGGCGTCCTCTTCCCCAAACAGACACGTGCTACACCCTCAGCTGCTGAAACTGCCCCAGCAGTGTGAGCTCTTTAACAGTGTCTGCTAACATGCAGGCAGCCCTGATCCTGCACGGACCTCTGGCCCTGACTCACTTTGTATGTGCCCTTCAGCCACACTAAAACTTATATCTTTCCATGTTTATTCTCTCTCTCTCTCTCTCTCTCTCTCTCTCTCTCTCACACACATGTGCACACCACAAAATATGTGAGGAGGTGAGAGGACAGTCTTGAGAGGTGGTTCTCTCCTTCCATCATGGGTTCCAGGGGTGGAACCAAGCCAGGTTTGTATTGTCAGTGCTGTTTCTGGGGCTCCACCTCACTAACCCTAGACTGAACTTTTTATAAAGGCCACATTCTTCTTTCTCTCTCCTAGACCCTTTTACACACTGTTCTTTCTCCCTGGAATGCTTTCCCCACATTCTCACTTCTTTTCTGAATAGCTATGACACCTCCAGATCAGCAGCCTTTTTTCAACACAGGGTTTCTTTGTTAGCCCTGGTGTCCTGGACTCGCTCTGTAGACCAGGCTGGTCAGTGGCTTTAATATAAATCAGTCCAGTGGGAACAGCGGACTCCATGACCAGAAAAGCAAATGTGTGCTTCTGTGTGTTCGCATCAGGGTGCCAGGGTTTCCGGCTGATGGTCTTTCTGGGCAGAGTCCCCTTACCCTTTGCCAGGTTTGGGTTTGATCATGTCTACCTCTCTTCTCCATAATCCCAACCAAAAGACTTAGCTCCGTGAGGGATGACGAATGGCTTGTTCACCATCAAGTCCTATTGATCCAGCATATGGTACGTATTTGATATGTGCTGACTGAGTGAACAAATTTCTGCCATTCGTGGGTCATGCATGTTAACACAGGACAAGGAAAGAGAGCCAAAAGATCCGTAGAGTGCATTTCTCTGGGGTGTCTGGCAGGGCCCCTGGGGAAGGCCAGCCGAGGTGGCCCCCAGGGAAGAACTAGCAGAGATGGGAAGAGTTACAGGGTTTGACTTTCTATTTTCTGGAACTGTTTTGTCAAACTGTTAGAGATTAGTGAGAATCCGGAACGGCCGAGCCCCTACCTTGATGTGGTTGACACACCGTGTTATCTTAGTACCTAGGAGGCTGAGGCAGGAGGACTGTGAATTTGAGGTCAACCTGGGCTACCTGATGAGAGCCTGTCTTAAAAACAAACAAACAAACAAACAAACAAACAAGAATGAGCAAGCCTCGGACGGCTTCCCTCCCTCAGGAATGACTGCAGTTCACTGGAGCATGAGCTGCCAAGAGAAAACGTCTGTCTTCGGCTCCCACTCTAAAGAACGCTTTCTCAGCATCTGCCTCCTGCCAGCTCCTCTGCTATGTGACAAGGCTGCCGGGCAACAAGCTAGACAAGGTCTCAGTCCTTTTGGTTCTCACTTGCTAGGTATTGAATGGTGACTTGCCCTTAGACTTTTGACCCATGTTTTCAGTTTTACAACTGTTCTGTCAAAGCTGTTGGCCACGGTCAGGTTCAAAATATGGAGGGACTTATTAGATATATGAATCTAGGTTGGGTCTAGAGTTGGGCCAGCTTTGAGTCTCTCATCTATGTATAAACAGCTCTTGAAATGCCACTTTAATAATTTGTCGAATGGCAGTAATGTCATTCATCTGTGGGAACAGTGACAAGGATTCAAGGAAGTTCTGTGGATAATCACTTAGCAGATGGCCTGGTACCCTGTATGACTATTACTGCCATTTCAGGACCAGTTTAAACTAAATCCTTAATCTGGTGTAGTCATAAGATTGGGGCCAACACTATGGTTTAGCAGGTAAAGGCACTTGCTGCCAAGGCTGAAGGCAAGAGTTTGATCTCGGAAGCCCCTGGTAAAGACAGAGAAGCTACTGTTGTCCTTGGACCTTTACATGCGTGCTTTGACAGACACATGCCAGCATATGTTCATGAAAGCATCTCTCTCTCTCTCTCACACATACAAACAAACACACAAAGAAAATTGTAAGAGTGTTTTCTACAGTTACATCTTAGTTTACTAGGAGGGAACTTTCCTTTTAAATATTTATTTCTGTACGTGTGCACATATCATAGCGTAGCTAGTCTTCGCTGCTTTGTGGCTTCTTCTTTTTCCCAGCCTTTCTTCCCCTTGGTTTCACCCCTATCACTACCTAGGAGACAAAGGTTAGGAGAGAGGGAGAGATCCTTGAATCTTAACTCTTTTTGGTTTTTTTCTTTGCTTGTAGCTCGTCTTTACTATTTTGTGGGTTCTTTTTTCTCACCCTTTACCCCCAGGTTTCACGCCCTATCACTAGATATGAGAAAAAGGATATAGGAGACACACACACACACACACACACACACACACACACACACACACACAGAGAGAGAGAGAGAGAGAGAGATATCCCTGAATCTAATTTCTTTCTTCTTGTTTCTTCCTTGAGCATGACTACTAACGAACTGCAACCAACCCCCCAATGACATTTATATACACAACGTATGACAAACACCGCTCCCCCCAACATGTGTACACACACACACACACACACACACACACACACACACACACACTGAAAACTAGAAAGCTAAGATCACACACAATATTTGTCTTTTTGAACCTGGGTTGCCTTGCTTAATATAGCATTTTCTTGTAAACTCCATTTTGTTTCATATTGGAAGAAAAGTTCACTGTGTAGGTGGGCCACGTCTTCGTTTTCCACTTGTCTCCTGGTGGACCTGTAGGCTGATTCCATTTCCGTGCTGTTGTGAGCAGAGCAGCAGCCAACATGGATGCCTTCAGTGTGTGTTCTGGACGGGTATGGCTGGGCCATCAGTTCTGTTTTAATTTCTTGGAAAACCGATTACCAAACTGGCTTCACCAGTTTACACTTCTACTAGCTGTGAACATACTTCTCTTTTCACACATCCTCAGAAGAATTTATTGTCACTGGTTTTCCTGGTGATTGCCATTCTGACTGGGTTGTAATGGAATCTTGAAGTAGTTTTAACATGTTTCCATGATGGTTAATGATATCAGACAGTTTAAAAAACATTGGCCTGTTGCACTTGTTTTTAAACTTTATTTTATTTGGTGTATTTGTGCCTCGACCTCCCTTCCACCAACCCTTTAACCTTAGATAAGAGAGAGAAGGGTAGTGGGGAGAGGGGACGAAGACCCCTTTACTTCTCCCAGCTGTTTAGGGTCGGTGGGTTCTTTTGGGGCTCTCTACCATTCTCCACCAACAGCAAATGCAGCTAGCAGGCTCCTCCAGGCCACTGAGCCAGAAAGCGTTTCTCCAGAGTCTCTCTAAACTGCTACACCATCCGTCTCCTCATGCTGCTACACACCACAGTTTCTCCAGGCACTCCTATTTATCTTCCTCAAAATCCAAGATCACGCCCTGCTCTTGAGGCAAGCAGGCCATTACCAGCTGGCAAAGGCCACACCCCACAGGAGGAAATTATCAGCCATGGATGAACTAAAGTCCAGACTAGAATCCCACACTTGGGCTTAAAACAAAAACATGTTTACATAACATAAGACAAAACTTCCATTACACTGACCACTTTTGTTTCTGCTTTAAAGAAATATTTCATTAGCCTATTTACTGATTCACAGTTTGTGTGTGTGTGTGTGTGTGTGTGTGTGTGTGTGTGTAAGCTCACCTATGTGTGGAGGTCAGAGGACAACCTTTGGGTGTTGGTTCTTTGCCTTTTTGTCTTGTTTTAGACAGAGTCCCTTCGCCACTGAGTAGCCCAGGCTGGCCAAGATTCCCTTGTCTCCTGCAGGGACGCACTGGGATTAGAGGTAGCTTCCATGTGGGATCCAGACTCAAGCTGACCGTCTTGGGTGGCAAATGCTTTTACTCACCGAGCCATCTCCCCAGACTAGTGCTTTCTACTCTATAACCCCGTGTCTAAAGCATGGCTAGCAAACATTCTCTCCTATTCTCTGTCCTCCTCTGCTCGAGTTTCCTTTGCTTCAGACAGCAATTTCTTAGAGCACAACACAGAGCAGAAACAGAACACAGATACCACTTTAATGTATGCTGAGGAATGACAGGAGGGAAATACTTGAAATTCTTTGTTTTCCTATTTAAGTGATTGTGTTTCTGTAGATGCAGAACAACTTGTATGTTCTGTAAAAACAACGCAATGCATAAAATATCACAGCTTAGGCTTGAGGCTGAGCTAGCATGTCTCGGGCAGTTTCTGGGCCTTGCACAGAGTGAGGGTGTGTGGAGTGCACAGCACACATGAATGTTCAGTGACTACACACTGGTGAGCACTGCCAGAGACAGGTGGATTCACCGTGTGCTTAATGTTGAGCACCATACGGGATGATGATGCCCAGTCTAAGAAGCTGGGGCTAGAAAAGCCTGCTTACCTTTTGCAGGCCAGAGAAGTGTGAAAGAATTTGATAAATCTGTTATTCTCCCAGAAATGGAATTCCTCTTACCTCTGAAAACACACACACACACACACACACACACACACACACACACACACACAAGTGCGCGCTTGCGCGCTCTCGATCGGATTTTTCACACAATTTCAATAGTTTCTACTTATTTATCTAAAGTTCTAAACCTTGACTTGACTCCCACACACAGATTCCACAGAGGGAAGGCGGGTCAGCCCAGGCCTGACTGCGTGCCTCTGCATTCTTACTGCAGGCTCTTCTTTCAAAAATCCTATTTCTCAGGCCTAAGTTCTTACAACTAGCAATGGGACCCTCACTAGCGAACAACTCCTCCTCCTCTTCTTCCTCCTCTTGTTCCTCTTCCTCCTTCTCTTCCTCCTCCTCCCTCTTCTTCTTTCTGGTTTTTCTGAGACAAGGTTTCTCTGCGTAGTCTTGGCTGTCCTGGATTGACCTCACACAGACTCTCCTGCTTCTGCCTCCCAAGTGCTGGGATCAAAGGGGTGCGTCACCATCGCCTGGTTATTAGCGAACTTCTAAGTAGCCATTTGGAGATAAAATCATAAAGTTCTGATTTCTTTGATTGCATGTGATCTTTTTTGCATAAAACCTGGAGGATCAGAACCTCATCATCTTAGGGGCCAGCACGAGTCCACCACCTTTCCCTCTTTCTTCCTCACCATTGCCTCCTGTCCCAGGGCATGGTGACTTCTAGTTTCCCAGGCAAGGATTTGATAAACCCAATGCCACCCACTTTCCCCCCGATCTAGAGTCATTCGGATCTGGGGCTGCGGCAGGGTGGTGTGTCTGTGGGGCGTGGGGTGGGCAGCAGGGTTCAGGCGTTACACCGTACAACATTTTCTTGGGTGTCGGGAGCCCAATGTTGCATTGTATTGAATCTTTTTGGCTCTGGCTTGAATCTGAGAGTGAAAAACCCATCAGGGACTTTGCATACTCCGCCGGGGCTTCTGGCTGTGTTGCTTCTTGCAGTCAGATTGCCCGTCTTTCGGTGCTCCGCCGTCTCTGTTGCCTGAGGTTCCCTGAACTTGCTGAAGAGGCTTGGTTCTAGGTCAGCGCTGGCACCGTCAGGGTCTGTGACTGGGAATGCGGTGTGTCCTGGCTACGTCCTCTTTCTTGGGTTGTTAGCAAGGACTTCTGGCTGTTCTTCCTGCCTCCAGTTCAGCCCTCTCCACCGCTGCATCCAGAGTTTCATTGAGAAATCTCCCCCTGGAGAGCATCAGAGAAGTCTACAACTGGCCAAAAGGCAGAGAACACCTGACTGTAGAGTGCCCCAGTCAACACAACTCCTATACCCAAGGCCCGGGGAACATCGGAGAAGAGGAAGCGGGAAAACGGCAAGGGCCGGAGGACCAGGGCATGTCTTCTGAGAAACGATGTCTTTTATCTGTGACAGGGAGCTGCACCTGGGAAATCTCAACATGGTTACCTAGGCAAGACCCCCAAATGACAGCACTGGTTGACACGCCACTGTGGATGGGGCACACACAGGCACCACCCCTAGGTGAAGAGGTACAAGCAGTCAGTGGTTGCTGAGAAAGAGAATCAGTGTTTTCCAGAGAGGAGCCCCCCCGCCCCCCATAGGTCATCCACTCCTGCATAGTCAGCCCTGAACACACAGACACACGAGCAGCACTGACTGGACTCAGCAGGTTGTATTTATGTGTGCGTGGAAGGAAAGGTCATGACTTTTAGAGGGAGTCGTGGGGGCACGAGAGACGTTGCGGGGGTGGGGGGAGAAGAGGGAAATAAATGAGATTCCCAAGAAGAAAAATTCCGTCTGTTCCTGTAGCTCTCCCATTTAAAGCCTGCCAGTGGCGTCACCCTTCGCATGAAGCTCTCTTGCGTGATGTCTACGGCTCTACGTGTCTGTCTCCAGCCGCCTTCCTTGCCCTGTGTTCTGCCACAGCAGTCCGTCTCGGTCCCTCAGATGCAGTGTCTCTCCGATCTTTTCTCCTTTGCACTCAGCCCACGTCCAGCAAGTGCCTCCTTGCCAGCTTTGGGACTTCTCCTCATCCTGTCACCTCACCCGCATAAATGTGCTCTTTCCGGGGAGCCCTTGTGTAGCTCC
This sequence comes from Psammomys obesus, assembly GCF_907164565.1. NCBI lineage: Eukaryota > Metazoa > Chordata > Mammalia > Rodentia > Muridae > Psammomys > Psammomys obesus. The sequence continues at coordinate 26,187,341 of NW_026596117.1, read as the reverse complement.
CAGGTGTGGTCCGTTGTTCCTTCTCTGTGTTTCTGGGACCGCGTTTCATGGCGTTTAAGGCTGTGGCATCTAAACTCAAGACGCTCTTTCAACCCGGCTTGGCCCTTGAGATGTATGGTCCCAAGGTGAATGAGCTGCCTTCTCGGCCTTGCTCTCGCTCTTTCTCCCTCTCTCTCAGTAAAGTGAGACTAATATTACAAACACTACACATTTCTCTGAGGTTTGGATGAGGCGGGAGTTTAAAGTGCTTCACTCAGTGTTTGGCCATAGTTAGCCATCAGCAAGGACTAGTGTTCCATGCTGTCATGGTAGTTTGGGCTTATTTCCCTTCCTCTCACAAGACCTGACCTCCTTCAGGGCGGTTAAGAGCTTGCTCGCCACACCTGGCTCTGGATGCAGTTGTCGGTAAGTGTGTGGTCCGAAGCCTCGTCTAGAGAAGCGGGCAGAACACAGTGCCTGCAGCTGGCATATGACCGATGGGAGACCCAAGGTTGTGACGCCCCTGACACCCCCGTGCCCGTCTCTCTGGTGGTTTTCAGGAGCACGGGCGGGGACTGCACGTTTCCCAGGCAACCCAGGAAGCAGACTGGCCACAGGTGCCCAATCCTGTTCTTTCTGTTCCACTGTGAACTACAGGTGACATGTCTGAGAGTAAAGCCAAGAAGATTGAAATCAAGGACGTGGATGGGCAGACGGTCAGGAAGCTGATTGACTACATCTACACTGCAGAGATCGAGGTGACGGAAGAGAACGTGCAGGTAATCTCAGCCAGTGGCCCGGGAGCCACACACTCAGGACCGCCATTGAACCTTCACAGCACCTCAGGGGTCACTGAAGAGGAAACCAAGCTGTAGAGAACTAAGTTACTTTACCTAGGTCACACGGCCAACTGCTGAGGGAGCTGGCCCCAAACGCCTGTGCGTAAGTAGCTGTGCTTTTCACCATCAGGTCCTATAATACCTTTGCGTGAGCCCAGCCCAGGAGAGAGGAGTTTTTAGCTCGTGGTGTACTTAGCTTATGAAGGAGGAACCAGAGGCTTGAGGACCCCTGTCCTCTGCAGGTTCCCATTGCCTGAGAGGCTCGCTTGATGAGTGATGGTTGCTGGTTCTTTCAGTTCAGCCCAGTGTTCCCATTCTAGAGTTAAGCTGAGGAATGAGTGGGTGCCGGGCTGAGGGGTGATAATGGCGGGCCAGGTACAGGCAGGCAAAGAGAGTGAGGTGCACCAAATTGCCCCTGCAGAGCCTACCTACTGTGCCGGGGAGAAAGAGCCTCCTGGCGTCAGTTACTGTAGCGATCTGGGCTAATCCACCGTATGTATAAATATGGAACTCGATGTGTAGACCAGGCTGGCCTGGGACCCATAGAGATCTGTCTGCCTCTGCCTCTGCCTCCTGAGTCCTGGGACACCACGCCTGCCCAAACTACACTTTAAACACCATGTGTAACTTGGATAATTTTAGAAAAGGCTCTGTTCCAGTCCTTAGTCCCTGGCAGGGATAAGAGGAGAGCAGCATAGTTTATTATTAAAGTGTTAATTAAGAAATTAAGGTATTAATTGATAAATAAAGAGTAATAGGGGTCAATCAGTAAAAAGAGATCAGAGTTGATCTCTCTGGCTTACGAAATGCATTAGTCTAAGGCAGACGACAGCAGATACCGCAGCCAGAGAGCTCTGTAGAAAGTGACTTTGTCATTACTTTCAAAAGCTACTGTGTCCAAGAGGGAGAGGGGAAGAACAGGGAAAGGCAGAGTGAAGGTTTAGAGGATGTGTGGAGATAGAGCTCTGGCCCTCGTCTGCACGGCCACTGGCTCACAGCACCCTGATGTCAGCCCTTCCCCACTTGTGGCCTGCGTGAATGGGACCTGGCAACAGCTGGAGAAGCCATCAATCTGTGTGGAGAAGCCATCAGTCTGTTGAATGCCCTTTGCTTCCTCGCACCTACTGGGGTGTCCCCTGACACCCTGTTGCCAAGTTCAGCCTTCTCCATAAAACAGAGGTTAAGAATACCCATACAATAGGTGTCCATAACCCCCAGTGTTCAAACCCTGGCTTCATGTTATCTGGCCGTGATGCCCAAGCAAGCTTCTTTCTTTGCCTCAGTGTTTTCATTTCATCTGCGGCTTGGGGTGAGGGATGGATGTGTTGACATGGCCTTAGAGCGGGGCCTGGCACGCAGTGATGTCATCACAGATACCCAGAAGGCACTGGATGCTGATGGGGACTGAGGATAGGTATCCAGGTGGGGAGTAGGAGCATGGTAAAGGGAAGGAGCTGGGAATTTCTGATACCTCCTGGGCTATGCCCAGAATGCTTGGCCTGGACAGAGGCCTGGATGAGGCACCAGCTATTCTGAGGAGAGGGACCTTTGTGCTGTCTGCTAAGTAACCAGATGTGAAAGCGCATGATCTAGAAGGCACAGACAGCCCAGAGCTGTCTCCTCCCTTGTGCTGGGCTATATAGAAACTCATCCCTTCATTGGGTCAGTCATTCAGCCCCTCCCCCTTTTTTTGAGCTACTACCCTGTGCTGGCAGACAGTGCCCACAAAGAAGTTGCCGTGACAGGCTGCTTCCCCAAGGAACAGCTGCTCTGTAGGCAGGCACAGATGGTGGGCCTGGGTGGAGGAATCCAGGAGGAAGTAGTCACAGCTGCCTGATGGGGATAAGCAGGACAGACCACACTCACAGAATGTCTGGGCCAAACTTCGGAGGAAGAGGGGGTGGGCTGGCTTACCTCTTCTGTCTTTGTGCCCATCGCCTCTAGGCTGTGAGTCTCCCGAGGGGCCTGCTGTCATATAGGTTGAGGCTTGGTTGGATGGTCCTGAGAGTTAAATCTTACCCCCTTCCCAGTCCCACGTCCCTTGTCTCTTCCATGACGGAGGTGGCAACAGGTCGTCTTACGCATGGGATTAGAGCCCAGACTGTGCCCATCTCGCCACAGCACCCTCGTTACCACTTGGTAGAGAGACTAACACAATCCCCGGTGGCAGCCGATGCTTAAACGTAACCTGGCTTACATGGAGCAAATGAAGCGGGGACTTGAACCCGCCTCCCTCTGTCTAACCTGTGTGGCTGCGCTGAACTCATTTCCTGTTGAGTGAATGATCTGAGCCTTGGCTTCCGTTCCTAGTGGTTGACTGTAATCAGAACTGATGGTGGCCACGCACTCTCTGTGCAGTGCCACGATCGCTGCTGTAAGCGTGTCACCCGGTTGATTCTCACCGGCCGTAATGGGACTGCTGTGGCCATGACCACTGTGCTGTTGAGACCGAGGCCCACAGAGCTGAGGTCGTTGTCCTCAGCCACATGGCCAGTAAGTGGAGACACCAGAATTGAACGTGACAGTTTGATCGCCATGCTGTCCCAGCACCGGGACCCTGTTTGCACTCTCCTGACCCGCCCTCCCCTAAGCAGGCTCTATCTGTCACTGCTGCTCAGCCAGCCTGCGCTGAGTGCGGCTGGGAGGGCTCTGCATGCCCTTCACCTGGCACTCAGTGCCCTGGACTGTGCCTGGCCCTGCCCCCTCCCAGGCACAGGGAGGGAAGGAGCTCCAGGACTAGGTGCTTTCTGAGGCAGGGCATTTCCTCTTGTTTTTGCAAAAGGAAGCAAAGCCTGTGACGGGATATCCTCTGCTGTGTTTTCATGTTATCGGAGGGAGAGAAAAAAACAAGACGGGCCCAGCACGTGAAAAATGGAGGGTTGGCCATTTGCAAGCCGAGGGGGAACTGGGAGCCCTTTGCTGTGGGCCGTTCCAGGGCCTGTTAGGAATGAGGTGCTGACAAGCTCGATGCTTTTTGACCTGGGTAATCGTCCTGTTAACTTCTCTTTCCCAGGACCCAGCCTTCTGTTCCCTCAGTGGCCAAGTGCTGCATCCTAGAACTCAACCCCCACAGTCCACTTCAAAGCTGAGAATGGAGTGGGCTCAGGAAGTAGAGAACAGGAAATGCCCTCAAGCCCTGTAGATGTGGAAGAAGGGACTGGCCCGCTACCTCATATGTGCTTTCCCCTGGGGGCTTGGGTTTATCATTGTGCAGCAATACATGAGAGGGGGCTTATCTCTTGGTCTCCTGATCCTCTCCTTCAATATTCTGACCTTCTCCACTCTTCTTCCTGTCCTGGGTGAAGCAAGGGAGGGAAGAGAAGGGCCTCTGGGTGTGAGATCAAAGACTGTAGGAGCCATTAGACCATGAGCTGGCCTCATTGTGGGAAGCCGGTTCAGGGACGCTGTCAGGTGGGAGGGGCTGAGCAAGGAATGGGGTGGGAAGAGAAAGGTTCATTTGTGAACAGCAGGGAAGTTGAAAGCTATGTGGGTGGTTTGCCCACAGAGGTGCCTGGTTAGAGTGTAACCGAAGGCATGTGCTCAGGAAATAGTTTATTATTGTGTTTCTCAGGCGCTTGTCATGAGTTTGAAAACTTAAGCGCTGAACTGTGGTCCTGGAGAGGAGGAGGAGAAGGGAGGCAGTCGGTGTTTCTGGCATGGTCTTGCTCCGGCTTGGCAGGGAGTGCAGTCTGGAGATGAACGGGGAATCTCAGCCATCTTGAGAGTTAGTGGCCAAAGATAAGCCCCGTCCTAGCATGAAGAAGCATTCCAGGGTGCCCAGATCTGAGGGACTACCCAGAAATTGTCCTAAAACTAATGGGGTCAGACAATGCCGGGTGGCTGGCCAGAGGTTCTGGGGGTCACATGGTGGAGAGCCTTCCGTTCCTAGCAAGTACTCAGCAAGAATGGCTAATGGTCCTTCACCTCATGGGCAGGCAGGACCTAATCTGGCCTTGAGATCTGTGTGGCCAGGCTGGGTGGCCCACAGGTTAATTGAGTTTTCAAGTTTATGGCTGCCTGGTGGGGCTGGAGCTTAGGCGGTTAGGTTTGTGCTCTAGCTGGGTTCACCTGGGTTTTAAGACTTTGAGGCGAAGGTGATTCTTATCTTTCTCTTCTTCAGGAATGAATCAGTGGGCCAGAAGACGTCAAGGTCATTGTGCTAATTTACCTCAGCCTGGCTAAGGACCCAGCGAGAGGGAGGCAGGGTGGAGGGTGGGAGGAGCGGAGGAGCCTTTCTAGGGAGAAGTAGAAGCTGGTAGATGGGCAGGGCTCTCCCTGTAGACAGGAGACACCTGGCAGGTGTCTGATAGGCAGTGGAGTTGTTGGGTTAGAAGTTGGTGCGTTTGTGCAAAGTTGCTGAACAGGGCGCCACCACAGCCCTTCCACAGCACTGGAAGTCCTGGGATGTCCCTCAGTCCTGTCAGACCTGGCCAGTTGGTTACCCCTGTGGAAGGGCAAGGCCCAGGATTTCTCAGCGGGGCATAGTTTTGGCCTACACACATACAGATGATGGTAGTCTATATGGAGGGCCCAGGGGTGTTTTGGAACGAGATCAACATCTAGCATTAAAATTATTAAAAGTAGAAAGAAAGAAAAAGAAAAAGATACCCGTAATGCCCAGAATAAAGAAAACAAATGCAGAGGGGCCTGCAGCCGTGTCTTCCTGGGCAAGCCATGGTGCATGGGAACAGCTGGGGTTGGTCTGGCTCAGCCTCTCTGCCCTGAGAGCTAGGGGACAGCTGGGAGGAAGGACAGGGAATTGCTACCAGGCCTTGGTGCTGGGTCTGCAAGGTAAGGACTCGTATAAGCCAATGCCATGCTTTCCACCAAGTTTCTTTTTGGTAAATTATCCCAGCTGCCTGCCTCTTCCGCAGAGTGAGGGGGCAGCAGAGCCCAGCGGGGTTGTCTTGTTTTTATGTTCTAGAGGGCAGGCTTGGGCAGCTACGGGACGCCTGACAGGGGTGGTAGCGAGTGCCCAGCAGGCTTGCTCAAGCCAGTTTCCCCCGGTTCTTAGGAAAAACATGTGCCCACACACCCAAGCGAGAACTATTCTGTTTTCCATGATGCAGAATAAGCGTCCTGTGACTTTTAAACACAAAACTCAGCTTTCCTCCCTGAGGACTCACGCAGGGCTTCCCTCTGCTGTTTAACCTGCTGGGGAGGAGGACTGCCTGAGTCCACAGTGCTGGGGCGAGTGTCCTTCGGTCAGATGACAAGTGCCATAAAAGTAGGCTCTGGTTCATTTTGCTTACTACCACATCTTAGGGCCTTGGCCAGTGCCTGGCACACAGACGCTCAGCCATTAGGTAGAGAATGAGGTAGTGAGTAACCCAAGGAGCACATTTCTGAGTGAGGAAGCGCCCTGGAGTGTGCAGGGTAGTGGTTCTCGGACTTGGCCGGCTAGAGAGGCATGTGAGGGAGCCTTAACCATCCTGCTCTGCCCAGGTCACACCTGTTGTGTGGCACTTCTGGGGAGATGTAAACAAACACTTATTTGCCCCAGATAGGGAACCGATGGCACACCTAACAACGGATGCCAAAGAAGTTTAACTTGGTAAAACCAGTAAGTTTTACTGGGGTTATTCACAGGAGCAGAAATGACTCAGAGAGCTGCATCACCAAAGCCCACCCCGGCGGGGGGACAGCTCTCGAAAGCGGTAGCTCACCACACAATTTACAGGCAGCTCAATAACTTGGAGGGTGTCCTTTGCAGGTAGCACAGATGGTCTGAGCCCCCTTCCGGAAGCTCAGCTGTTCTCTGCTTCCTCCAGGCAGGTTAGCTGATCTGAGAGTGTCTCTCCCCAGTCTTTACAGTTTGTACAAACTTGGGGAGGGAGGGCCAAGTGGATAGGGCCAGTTTCAGGAGTCCCTGAAACTGTTAAGTTGTTTATTTCCTTAGCCTAAGAGCTTCCCTGAAGGGTGGAATGTTTCACCTCTTCTGTAGACCTGTGTCTTAACAAGCTTTCCTCTAAGACGGAAGGGTTTAATCTGAGAAAACCCTGAACACAATAGCCTGTACCTGTCAGCACCTTTACACAGGATTGCCCAGGTATCAGGCTTGACAATTCTCTGGGAGACACCAGTGTGCAGCCAAGTATAGAGCGCCTCTGTGCGTGCTGCACACACACTATACACGCCCTGCACACGTTTTGTCTCGCTGGGTGTAGCCACTGGTCCAGCAGGCACAGTGTCACTTGAGTGCTTAGAAGTTGGTGTGCTTTCAGGCCTGCGGAAACCAAACGTGCATTTTTCTAAGGTCCTGGGATGGGAACCCTTCCCAGGATGGGCCCACCCTGGGAAGTTTTGTGGGTTGGAACTGTGCTGAGACTCTACTCGTGGGCCGGGCTCTATGGGCAAAGCAGGCTGGGAAGTTCGGACTCAGTGAGAAGGCTATAGAGAGCCTCGAGAAAAACTATCTTGCATATAAGATAATAGAAACTTGACGGGACGGCGACTTCGGGGACCAGCGACCAGGCGTCTCATCTCAGCGCGTCACCTTCCCTTGCAGGTCCTGCTTCCAGCAGCCAGCTTGCTGCAGCTCATGGACGTTCGGCAGAACTGCTGTGACTTTCTGCAGTCTCAGCTGCATCCCACCAATTGCCTGGGCATCCGCGCGTTCGCAGATGTGCATACCTGCACGGACCTCCTGCAGCAGGCTAACGCCTATGCAGGTAAGGCAGGGTGGCTGGCCGGCCGGCCTCTGAGCCTGTGGATTTAGCCACCCGGACTGCTGGGACACCCAGAGGTTCTGAGAAGTGGGATGAGGAGTGGCTAGGGAGACGAAACACAGACACCTAACGCCGGACAGGCTTAGCTCCGTTTGACGCGTGGAATACGGTCAATTTGTGCGTGGATGGTATAGCTGGCAGAGAAAGCTCTGAGAAGAGCGGGGAGGAGTGTGTGTCAGTGTGCCCGTGAGCGAGTATGTGAGAGTGTGAGTGTGACTGTGTGAATTTGCACACGTGCAAGCATGTGTGTGTGTGAACGTGTACGTCTACGTGTGCGCGCGTGTAATGTAATCTAAGCGTAGTGCTGAGACAGACCTTCTTTGTCTAAGTTAGTTTTTCTTTGGCGAAACTCCTCTGTGTAGATGAGGTTGGAAGTTAAATACGTCCCAGGCGCCTAGTGGTTAACAAGTGCCCTCTTACACACCGTCTTGCTTTCTAGACTCACTGATTTTTAGATCTGAAAGGAATTAAAGTGCAAGATGGACGCCGTGGCACACAGCTGTGATCCAGCCCTGCAGAGGCAGGAGGACACGACAAATTTAAGGCCAGTCTGGGCTACACAAGAAAACCCCACGTCAAAACCCAAACCAAAGCAAGCAAATATGCCAACCAATCCCCAAGCGATAGTGAGGAGGCAGAGTCAGGTTCCCTTTAGAGCCAGTGCCTCGGGCCTGGAGAGACGGCCCCTCAGTTGAGAGCACATACTGCTTCTGTGGAGGACCTGAGCTAGCTTCCCAGCCCCCAGGTTGGTGCCTCACGATCACTTGTAACTCCAGGTCATGGGAGCTGATGCCCTCTTCTGGCCTCTACACACACCTACACACACACACACACACACACACACACACACACTTAGAAATAAACATAAAATGTAAACAAAAAGCAGTTTCACCTTCTGACCTCCTCCATTTATCTCAGTTAGTTTTACTTGTCAGTTTTTTTTTTTGTTTGTTTGTTTGTTTTAGATATCATGTGTTAACTCTTCCAGGAGAGTGAGACTGGGCCTTCACAGACTTCCCTCATGCACTGTCTTATGCCACTCTTCATCCTTTGTCTATCATCCTCACAGTTGAACCAATCAGAGCATCACAATCAGTTGTCTTAATCAGAAAAAACGTTCACTCACGCACATCAGAAAGGCAGCGGGCAACTGTCGTTTTCTTTAATGTGCACGCGTGCGCAGCTACACCAGGCACAGCTGCGTGAGCCTCAGTCTGGCAGCATGTTGTTTGGGCGACACTCTCTCTTGAAGAGCTCGGCATCCTGGTATTTGAATGGAGTCTTGGGAGGGGGAGAAACGAAAGTAGCTCTTCAGTCCTCCTTGTTCAGCAGGACACTCTCCCTCAGCATGCCCTGCCGCAGACGGAAAGATCACAAGTTATCCGGGAAATGGGTCTGTGGAACGCTTGATCTCATGTCATGCCTGCTCCTCTCTTCTGCTTCCTGACTAGCCACGACCTAGGAAATGAGCTGAGGGCCTGCTGTATTAGCTCTGGATAATACAGCCCCGGGCTGCATTAGCTCCTGCGTCCGTGAGATGACCAGCAGGTGCTCTGTTCCCTTTCTCTAATCAACCTCTTGGCATAGAGCGTTGTTCCTCCGTGTGGACATACGAATGACCAATGTCGAAGGTCACAGGCTGTCGAACTCCATGCACAGGCACACCATTGCTCGCAGACTGTCCACACGTGACCAGTGGTGAAGATGTCCTTGAGCCTGACCGTTGTGAAGGACTTCCCTAGGAGCCCCACTCCCAGTCCTGTTTGCCTGAACTCCCCTGCCTATCATCTGTCCACTGGTGCTGTACTCTCTCCACCCTTTCTCTCCTAGCGACCCCCTTTCCTCACGATGCTGCACAGATTTGACTTAGAAGGAGCTGGGTCAGGGTGAACACCTTCGTGTGTGGCCCCACAGTAAGCATTTGTCAGTGTGGTGGGGGTTCGACACTCAAGTGCTTGGATGGACTTCTGTTGCCCTCTTCCCCGTCTCCTCCACCAGCCTCTCTGCTAACCTGTCTAGCATATACATGTGTGCTAGCACCATGTTTTCTTTGTGCCTCCCCGCCCCCGCCGTCTGACAGTAAGCCAGATTTGTGGGAGGGTGGAGATGATGCATCCTGCTGGTCCTCCTTGGTCCTGAAGCTGTCAAAGGGATCGTCTTCTGGCAGCAGCTTCCGAACATGTGTCTGTAGGCAGCCTAGTGAATTTCCGTTACTAGTATTTTTTGGATTTATTGGGGTTTTCCTTTGGTTACCCTCCATGATAAGCCCTTCATGAACATCTTCCTTGAACGTATACAGCAGCTGAAGAAGCCAGGTCCCGAGAGGAAAGATGATCTGAGGACATGCAGCGAGCAAGGGCAGGGACGGAATGCAAACCCAGTGCCAGCCTTTGTGGCCTGTGCCCGCTGCAGCGTCCAGCTTGCACAAAGGGGTGACTCCACAAGCCGTAGTGAGGTGTGCAGGTGGTTAGAGTGGGCCTCCTCCACTGAAATGGTGTGCTTGGTAGCTTGTGTCATCCCGGCATCAGACAGCGTAGACAGATGGAGAGACAGCTGGTGCCAGGACAGAGTTAGCGATACTGGCGTCGGGGAAGCACAGGGTGGGTGTCCTGTTCTCTTCTTGGTGGCACACTGTACCCAGCCACACGGAGACTGTCCCCCACCGCATGGTGGCCATTCCTACGGTCTCTGCCTCAGTGTACTTGACAGGCATGGACTCTCCTCTCCGTGGTGCAGGCCTGGGGCCGTCTCACAGGCGGCTTTCTGTGCAGCCTCAGCTTTGTACAGCAGGGGTCCAGGGTGATGATGCAGAAGTTAAAACTGCAACGAGGAGACAGGAGACAGGAAGTGAAGGAAGACCGCCATGCTCAGAGAGGGAGGACAGAAAGGTGTCTGGCGTCTGTCCTCTTTGACTGCCGTGGGCCTGCTTCACCTCGTTGATCTTGTACGCCTGGCCTCAGGCCTGGCACTCTTGGACACCACTGCTTCTTGAGACACAGCTGTCAGTTTAGTTTGTTCCAGCATGAGTTTGGATGTGTACTGGGGTCACGGGCAAGGAGCGGTGTCGGGCCTGTGGTCACATGCCTTCTGGGAATCTGCCTTGCATTACGAAGCATTTTCAGGCCAATATTGCAAGGAGAGCCTTTGGATCAGATCCAGAAGGGAGGCCAGCCAAAGCATGGGTTGAGCCTCTCTGTGATGGGGATGGTACTGTTTTCAGGATGATGGCGGTGACAGGGGAAGGAGTGTGCCCTGGACCCCCTCCCCCTTGACCCCTCTGCTGCACCGACGGGCCCTCAGAGCTGGGTCCAGGCTGTAAACGCTAGAAATCAGCTTCCAGCTGCTACTGTTCAAACCATATGCTCGTTGGGGAAGGGGACCAGTTCAAGGCTCCTGATTTGGGGTTTTCTTTATCTGGAAGCACAGGCAGGCAGGTCTGCTGTCCTTCTTCCAGTCTCTAGCCAAGCGGGCTCTGCCTTCACCTGTCTGCCGCCCCCATGCTTGTCCCTAAACCCTTACTTTTTCTATGGAAACTGTCATTTCCTGAGACATTGCTACTATTTCAGCTTTGGTACAAAACCCATCACTGATCATTCCAGGAAAAGCAAACTGGCAGGATGGCACAGTTCCACCCACAGCAAAATTCAGGCAGCCCCTTTGTATGTTAACCCGTGGGTCCCTCTGGATCTCTTTCATCAAGAACATGTTTTATGGGCTGGGGAGATGACTCAGTGGTTAAGAGCACTGGCTGCTCTTTGGGGAGGATGCAGGTTCCATTCCCAGCACCCACCTGGTGCTCACAGCCATCTGTAACTCCAGTTCCAAGGGACCTGACGCCCTTTTCTTTCTGACCTCTGAGGGCACCGCCTGGTGTGCACAGACATACATGCTGGCAAACATGCATGAACATAAAATAAAATAAAGAAAAAAAAACAACAAAAAACAATGCTCCCTAAGCTAAAAGCCTTCTTAGTGTGTTCTGGGCAGTTTCTCATATATACAGTTACATTCAAATACCATTGTACTAAACCACATAAATAGTTATATACTATTGTATGAGGCAAGTTACCTTCTTGTCTGTCAGAAGTGAAGGTGTGAGAGCCTGCCAGTCTCCTGCCGGTCTCCTGCCAGTCTCTTTGAAGGGCTCAGGGGGAGAATATTGGGCATTCCTATGGAACGTATGTATTATGTGTTTTAGCGGACACAGGAGCATTCTGTACCCATTATGTTTTTAGACTCTTATCACCTTGTTGTAAGTGTTTGTATGTATGGCTGCACACCCCGTGCGTGCCTGGTGCCTGTGGAGGCCAGAAGAGGGTACCGGATCTCCATAAGCTGGAGTTCCAGGCAGTCGTGAGCCACCATGTGGGTGCTGAGGGCTGACCCGGGTCCTCCGGAAGAGCATCTCGTGCTCTGGCCCTGTGAGCCACCTCACCAGTTCCTACCCGTCATGCTTTTTTTGACCCAATACAAAATCTTAGAGTCAGGTCCAGATTCTTGAGTAAGGTGTGTGTGTGTGTGTGTGATAGGGCTACGTTCTACCAGTACTGGCTCTCTGTTGATGGATGTTAATGCTTCCGGTTTTACTTTTATGGACCAAACTGCAGTGGGCACTAGTTCTTTTTACATTTATTTTATATCAGTGGGGGCTCCTGGGCTCTGTGGTGCGGGCGGAGCTCAGAGCACGGCTCAGGGCGGTCACTTCTCTTCTTCTACCATGTGGGTCCCAGGGATTGAACTTGGCCATAAGCGCCCTCTCGCTGGCCCTCGGTAAAGCAAGCATCCCTAGGTGGTATAATCTTGGTAGCATAAGTGGATCAAAAAAAAAAAAAAAAAAAAAAAAAAGCATACGTTTAAAGTGATGTGTCCGGAGATATGGAACAGTTGTAACTGCTCCTCTAGTGTTTGGCCCTGGGTCTGACTCCCAATTCTGTATACATAGATGAGAGAGATTCTGCCAATTTTCCCTCCGAACAAAACAAACCCCAAAGCAAACCGAGGGTTCTTGCTTTCTGGTAAGCCTCCTGCCTTCCAGGTGAGGGGAAGACTGGGTAGGGGCGGCACCTCCCTGCTCCAAGGACTGTCCGGTTTCCGGTTTGGATTAACCCCTGCCTGGCCCTTGCAGCTGCAGCTGTCCGTGCTTCATCCCGTTCTACTCCCAGAACTGATGTGCCGGGGACTTTCTTCGCTGTGCCACTGTCACTGTCCTGCCTGTTCTGTGGGGGAGGGAAGGGGCCCTTCGGAAGCTGATCTCTGCCCTCAGCCGGCAGTATCCCTGTCCTTCTGGGTGGCTGGAGGCTGGAAGGGGGCCTCTCAAGCTTTGCACACCCTGTTTCCTCTATCCCTTGTCATTGTTGCTCTGCTTAATCTTTAACCTCAGAGGCCAGGGCCGGTTTATGAGGACTTTGTTGCTTCATAGTTTGAGGGCTGTGTGCCTGGGCTGTCAGTGGAGCTGCTTAGCCATTTTAATGGGGCCTCATTAAAGCGATGGCAATTAAAATTCTTTGGGTATGTTGTTTACATCAACCTGCCAAGGCTGGGCTGAAACCCTCCAGCCACAGGATGGAAAAGCCATTTAGTTTCATGTGCTCATGAGGGGAAATGTCTCCCCTTTTTTTTTTGATTGATTAGGTCATTTGGTGGAATGAAGTAATTAAATCAAGAGCAGGAAGGTTTTGCAAAGCATTTAAAAAACACGATTCTCTGGTGTAGTGAGGCCCTCCTCACTGGGCTGCATGAAGAGAGGATGACGGTGGTTATAGAGGTGGCGGGAGTTTTTGCTATTTTGAACACTTGCTATGACCCAGGCACAGTGCCCCAATAGCGCTGATGACTGGGCAGTTTTAAGGAGTCTACGTCTGTGTGTGTGTTCTTGAGAGAGTAAGAGGATCATACACGTATATTTTGGAACATGAGACACAGGCCATGTGGAGAACATTTCCTGCCTTCTGTCGGGTGGGTGAAAGAAATATTTGGAGTCTGAGGGCTAGTGTCTCTGCCCCTTCTGGGAAGAGGTCAAGGCGGCCTCTGTTACTTCCTCTGGAGCAGAGAAATGGTGAGGCTGAAAAAAAAAATCAAATTCTGATCCAGGAAAGCTTCCTGCTGCTCTTTGAAAACTGCACTGTAAGGAAGGGGATGGGGGGGGGGCACCGAGGCAGTTCCTTTAACTTCTTCTTTTCCTATCAAGTGCTTTGATTCTGCTCCTGCCGGTCAGTGCCAGCCAGGATTCCCAGGAGCTCATTTCATGGGCATCCCCCACTGGCCCTGGGGCTTGGGGGCTCATGGCACCTCTACAGATAAACCCACATGGCACAGGTGGGTTATGAGTCCCCTTGTCCTAGCTCACAGCTTCATTGGTCCAGAGCAAAGGTCTGGCTCACTTTATCCCATCAAGAGGAAAGACTGTAGGCTTGGAGCTCGCTTGGGAGGTGGCTCCAAAGCCTGGGTCTCAAGTGTTCTAAAGAACACAGTAGAAATGTGATAATAATTGTAGATACAGACGTTGGGTTGGACCCTGAGAGGTTAGCACTGAGTTGTAGCACCCATTTTAAAACTCTGTTTTATTTGGGGTGTTTACGCCTCTACCTCCCTTCCACCAACCCTTTAACCCTAGATAAGAGAGTGAAGGTTAGTGGAGAGAGGGGATGCGGACGCTTTTAGTTCTCCTGGCTGATTAGGGTTGATTCGTTCTTTTAGGGCTCTGTACCAGTCTCCGTCAATAGCAACTGTAGCAAGCCATCTCCTCCAAGCTGCGGTGTTGAAATGTGTCTGTCTAAGTGTCACACTGGTCTCTCCAAACTGCTGCACACCACATGACCCACTTTCTGTCCAGGCTTTCCTATTTATACCCCTCAGAGTCATGGACCACGCCCCTCTCCGTGCTGCATGAGGCAGGCCGTTACCAGCTGGCAAAGGCCATGCCCTGCAGGAGGCAGTTATCAGCTATGGACAAACTAGAGCCCAAACTAGAATCCCACACTTGCGATTAAAACAAAAACATGTTTATATAACCTGATTGAGTTATTACAATCAGGTAATATTACACTGGGTGTAATATTACACTGGGTGAGTTGAATTTGGTGTTTCCTTCATGGGTCCCCAGTCCCCATATCCTAGAAGGACATCATATGATAGAGAAGGGGGATTGGGGTATGGAAAGCCCTATATTTCCCTGGTTGCTGGGGAGACCTTGGGAACATGGGTGAATACACTTTGTCTATCCGGTGGATAGGGAAAGACCTTAATCCAGGGATGATCTTGGTTTCTTTTCAGGGATTATTTGGCTTATTGGTCTAGAAGTTAGTCGTCCATGATGGCAAAGCAGAGGTGGCAGGTGGCTACAGCAGCAACGAAGAGCTTATATTTTGAGCCCCAAGCAAAAACCAGCGAGAGCATACTGGAGACAGTTCATGGCTTTTAAAACCTCAAAGCCCACCCCCAGTGACACACTTCCTCCAGCAAGGTTACACCTCTGAAACCCACCCAAGCAAAGCTCCCCGCTGGAGACCAGGTGTTCAGATTCCCAAGAATATGGGGGACGTGTGGTGGTTTGAACAGGAATGGCCCCGTAGACTCATGTGTGTGAACGCTTGGCCTGTAGGGAGGGGCACTATCAGGAGGTGTGGCCTTGTTGGAGGAAGTGTGTCACTGGGGGGACGGGCTTTGAGGTCTCCTATACTCAGACTCTTTCTTTGCTGCCTGTGGATTAAGTTGTAGGACCCTCAGCTCCTTCTCCAGCACCATGTCTGCCTGCACGCTGCCATGGTCCCCGCCATGATGACAGTGGGCTAAACCTCTGAACTGTAAGCCAGCCCCAATGAAGTGTTCTCCTTTATAAGAGTTGCCACGGTCACGGTGTCTCTTCACAGCAATAGAAACCTCACTAAGACAGACATCTCACTGAAACCACTGCAGAGATTATGTTTAAATTCTGTAGCCGGTACTGACTTTGCAACGCCTAGAGCACCACCATTTTACGGTTACTGTTTTCCCTCTAAAAAGAAAGTTTTTGCATTCATAGCCGTAGTCTCTCAGTTTCTGTATGTATGCTTCTCTCCATCTGTCTCTATCATATCTGAGAGGGAAATTTAGGGTTTTTGGTTACCTATATTTAACTTTACCCCCAATGGCCTTCTCAGGACAGCGTTGAAAATTTATCTTTTTAAATGTGTGTGGGTGTTTTCCCTGCATGTATGTTGTGCACCGTGTGCATGCAGTACCCATGTGGGCCAGAAGAGGGCATCAGAACCCGGGGACTAGAGTTATGGGCAGGTGTGAGCTGTCTGTGGGAGCCAGGCACTGAACCAAGGCCCTCTGGAAGAGCAGCCGGTGTTCTTAACCACCGAGCCATGGCTTCAGCCCTAGGACTGTTTTTATCTTAAAGAACAGATGGGACCCCAGATGAGAATCACCAAGACTTTTCCTTTCCGCCTAGACCAAGTGATTAAAAACATGTTTCTCCCTGACTTTGTGGCCTACTGGTAAATAGACATTATCATTTTGGAGCCTTAACTGAGACCTTGATTACATTTTACTAACAAGGAGCCCAGAGCCTGGATCAAGTGGCTGTGAGGAGAACCCAAGCCTTCTCATTGCCACGTTGTGCTGCCGTATTATGTGGGCTGGTGTAGTGGTGTGTGCCTGCCTTTGGGACTGAGGCTGGAGGATTGAGAGTTTGAGGCCAACCTGAATACAAAGCAGGGACCTGTAGCAAAACAACAGCATCAGAATACAACCAGCAGTAAAATACACACAATGAAGTAAATATACAAAAACCAAAAGGAAAAAAATAAAAACATAAAACACACTGAAGTCAAAGTAAGACAAACAAAAATCAGGCAACTGCAGAAGATGATTCTTGCAAACTACCCCCTGGAAGCGGAGTGGGTGCTGTCTAGGGAGCATCTAGGAGGAGGGTCAGCATGGGTCGTCCGGGGCTAGCCTTCTTCCTGGGAAGCTGAGTTCGGTGCCAGGTCTTGTTCTTGGTTTTTCTACCCTGTTTTTTTTTTTTTCTTTAATTAATTTTGTGTGTGTGTAAATATGTATGCCTGTGCCACACAATGCGTGCAGTGCCCACAGAGGCCGGAAGAGGGGGAGTTACAAATTGCGTGAACAGCTGTGTGGATGCTGGGAGCGGAACCCCGGTCCTCTGCCAGAGCAGCACTCTTCCCTGCTGAGCCCACGCTGCTCACCCCTTCATCCTGTTGTTTCTGAAGTGTTTCCAACGGAAATGGTGGTCTGGGACGGCCTGGGGTTAAATGTCTCCTCACACTGAATAGAGAGACAGTGTGCTCCTCCTCCCTTTTGCTCCTCCTTTCCTTTATTTCTCTCCCTTTCTTCTTCCCTTCCCATCCCTTCCAGACTCCCTTTTCAAACTCACTTTTATTTCTTTCCCTTTACTATTTATGCCGTCAAGGGCCACATCACGTAGGCTCCGTGGCCCTCAGAAGAGTGTTGCTTCCGATTTCGGCACAAAGTGTGGTGCTGTTGCCGGGAGCCTGTATCATGTCCCCTCGATTCCTCTAGGTTTTTTTTTTGCTTGCCTCTGGCAGTCAGTGTCATTGTTCTCTGCAGCGTATGCACAAATCCATCTCTTGCCCAGGTAGAGCCCAGTTTCATCTTGGACGTAAGCATCTTCAGTTTTAAGAAGAGATCTGTGCTTACCTGTCCCCTCCCCCCGCAGGACTCTGCTCGTAGGCTATTAGAATGGTCTTGCACGTATATTTGTCTTTTTCAGAGTTGGAGTCCCAGCCCTGTCGGGCTCAGGCGTGTCAGAAGCTGTTCTCCTTCCTGATCAACCTAGACTCCTTTCCCATCCTCCGAGTTTCTCCTGGGTGTCTGGACACCAGCCTTGGCTGCGAGGCCGCTGGTGCCCCTCACCCTCTAGGCGCCACACTGGGGGTGGCCTTCTTAGGGGGGTTTCAGCGGGCGGTTCCTTCAGGGTTCCGAAGCAGCCCACTGCAGCAAGAACGGACCTAGGCTGAAATCCCACACCGCCCCACAGGGCAAGAGGCAGGAGACTGTTTTCTGCCTTCTTTGTCTCTGGGATTTCTGGTTTGTTTCCCAGTCCATGCAGCACTCCACCAAGCCCAGGTGCTTTTGCTTCATTTGCCATAAGGAGTTTAGTCTTCTCATAGCACAGATGTTTGCTTCTTCTTCTCCTCCTCCTCCTTCAAATGTATTTATTATGTGTGCAGTGTACTGCCTGCATGTTCATCTGCACACCAGAAGAGGGCACCAGACCGCTTACAGACAGTTGGGAGCCACCCTGTGGTTGCTGGGAGTTGAATTCAGGACCTCTGGAAGTACAGTCAGCGCTCTCAACCTCCGAGCCATCTCTCTAGCCCCAGACGCTTGCTTCTTTACCTCCCATTCTCTCTATGCTTCTCTGTTTTCCATTTGCCATGTTTTGGCCAAGCAAAGCTAAATGTGGGACAGCCGGAGGCCAGATGTGCTGGCTTGTAGACTCTCCTGGAAGCTAACAGCCAAAGGCTCAGAGAGGCAAAGGCTGGCTCCTCATTCTTCAGGGTGGCTGTTCCCCTCCTTGAAGAGCCCGACTTCAGGTCTGTCCTGTGTGACTTTGCTGAGTTCCAGGGTAGGTCATCACTATCACTGCCAAAGTGACATTGTCAGGCTGGCTAGGATTACCTTTTATCCGAAGAGGGGGGAGAATGTTTAATAACTCTGTGTCTAATAATAAAATATTAGCACTTGGGTAATCTAGATGAAGGTGGAAACTCATACAGGAACTTACTAGGTCAGAAAATTTTCGGTCTAAAATTCAAAATAAATTTTGTAAGGGGCGACTTGAGAAGGTTGCCGTGATGAGCTCAAGAGCTAGAGTTCGCTCTGAAGAGTGTTAGGTTAGGAGTGCGCACAGCTCCTTCGGAGGACCTGGCCTGGGTTGTCAGCACCCACATGGCAGCTCGCAGCTGCCTGTAAATCCAGTTCCAGGGATCAGAGGCCCTCTCCTGACTTGTTTATGGGCTCCTGCATGCATGTGGTACACACACATATATTCAGGCACACACACATACATATACATACGTGCTTAACTTACAAAAGTAATGATTTCAATAAGGTGATGATTGTGGGAGCAATTTAATATGTTCTAATTTTCTTTTGTGTTGTGTAGTTTTACCTGGTATTTCAGTAGCCTCCTGCAACTGGAGGACTCTAGACCTCATTTGAGAGATCAGCCAGGCTGGGCAGGGCAATGCAAGTGGGAGCTGAGGAGTGCATCCCATTAGAGTTATTTGAGAGGAGGTGGGGTCCGTGAGAGCTGACATGGAGTGAGGCCTAGGGACAGAGGGAATGTTGTTTGAGCCCCAGAGCTGCCTAAACGGGGAAATGCCATCTGAATTTACCTGGGAAAAGCTGGCAAACCATGCCGTGAAACCCACAGAAGTGATGGTGTTGGCTCGAGGATACGACTCCCAGATGGCAAAGCCAGGCCTGCACGTGTGTGGGCCCTTCTTTCTGAAGTGGTGGCATGTCAGGAACACAGAGCTCTGGGTGATGGCCCGCATTGGCCAGGACTGTCTCTTGCAGTCTCCTTCTGTTGTGCTTGTCCTATGGCTTTTGCCTTGCTTTAGCTGTCCCGGGGTTTTCTTCCTCTTAACAGCTCCCCAGTGTGGTTGCTGTGACCAGCTCCCAGTGTTCATGAACTCTCAGCTGGACATTTCTGTCAAATGGAGACTTGCTAGAATAGGCTTCGTTTGAGGCCAGGGAAAGCCATGCCACCTTCTGACTTCCTAATGCTGAAGTCCAGCAAGGACCCCAGAGACCTGCCATTGCAGCTGTTCTAAACCCCTCTGTGTGGTTGGACTGCGCTTGTGCCCGGCAGCAAACAGCCCAGTTACGTAAGCAGGTCCCTGTGAGGCTTCACGGCAAGGTCTGTGTCAGCTGTGCAGAGTGTGGACGAGAAGTAAACTCAGATCTCTGCCCCACCACTGTCTGTGCCGCTGTTCAGGACAAGATAACCCAGGGGATACATGCCTTCACTTCAGGCCTGAGAGTCTGGTTCCCCACAGCTGGCTGTCTCTGTCTCTCTCTTTCTCTCTCCCTTGTTTCCCAGCTCCTCTCGGGACCCTCTGCCTTTCTCCTCAGCCTCTCCTCCTGCAGGTTGCTGTGGCCTAGCTCTGTGGAAGGCGAGAGAGTGTGGCCTAACGTTGTTGTCTTAACTTCTTGTCTTGGAGCAGAGCAGCACTTCCCGGAGGTGATGCTGGGAGAAGAGTTTCTGAGCCTGAGTCTGGACCAGGTGTGCAGCTTGATATCCAGTGACAAGCTGACCGTCTCCTCCGAAGAGAAGGTACTGGACCACCGTCTGCTGAACCGTGGGTCTCCCTGAAAAATAAAACCCCTGAGACTAAAATAACGGAGGGCCCGTTATATTCTCCATCCTTTCCCGTGACAGGGCGGACTGCTGTGGAGCTGCTTCACTGACTGAGCACTCAGCCCGCCACGCCCAACACTGGGTACTTAGGCCCCCTAGCTCTTTCAGCCTTCCCTGCAGCTCTGGGTGCAGGCGTTGCTGCTGTCCCCATGTCACAGAAGAGAGCCCCACACCAGACTCTTCCTGCGTCAGGAAAAATGTCTCTGCTCCAGGAGCTAGACTCTAGAGCAGTAATAAAATTACATGAGCTCTAGGGGTTATCCGGCGGGCTTCACACTTGATCTCTAGTTTAGGTACATCGGTTGTGTGATCTTGGGTTAAGGTGCTTTGACTTTCTCAACCCCTCAGCCTTCTCTCCCATCCCATGAGGACAATGGCATCAACACATTCCACAGGGAGGGTGTGGGACAAAACGGAATGATGTGCTGCTGTGTTGAGTTCTTGGTAGGGAGTCAGCCTTAGCCAAGGCTATCTCTACCCTCCCTGTATGTGGGGTTGGTTTCTTCTTCCTGCAGCGTGAGGACATGGTGAGTGTTCTCCTCATAAACACATGATGAGCCGCTCACCATCAATCCTGTCTGTTGTACTTGGCTGGGAGATGTGTTTCTGCAATGCGGTACTGAGTTTCTGAGTACGGGCAAATACACCTCAGGTATTTTCTTCATCCTTAGAGAGTCTTGGGTGTTTGCTTGTTTATTTTTTTTTCTTCCCAAATCCTCTTAGTCCATTCAGTATTCAAGTGCCAGGTCCTTTCCTGAGGAAACATTCAAGGGAAATCCACACAAAGAGAGGACTTTATATTGCAGATGGCATGTCTGATGGCACCTGTCTGATGGCATGTGTCTAGAGGATGTAATGAAACTTACAAGTCATTGCTTTCTAAACACAGTCATTGTGTTTAGAGATGTGGGTCCTGGGCCCCCAGGACTCTCATCAGGTGCCTAACTCAGCTCCACCCACAGTTCACCCTTTTGTCTACACTTCTTTACTGGCAAGTGTTCATACTTGCAATGAGTCATTGGTGTGGTTTGAGGCTTCTGGCTTCTGCTGCTCTATCAATGCTGGATCCTCACTAGGACTCCTCTCCCATATCCTGCTATTGCCCGCTGTCATGGAGAGCCTGCAGCTTTGGATCTGCAGGACTCCTTCCTATACTCCATCAGTTCATAGATGGGGTAAAATGTTGGGGTGGGCCAGGTCAAAATCTAGGCCATTTTTTTAATTAGTGATCAATGGAAGAGGGCTCAGCCCATTGTGGGTGGAGCTATCCCTGGGCTGGTGGTCCTGGATTCTGCAAGAAAGCAGGCTGAACAAGCCGTGAGAAGCAAGCCAGTAAGCAGCCCTCCTCCATGGCCTCCATCAGCTCCTGCCTCCAGGTTCCTGCCCTGTTTGAGTCCCTGCCTTGGCTTCCCTCAGTGGACTGTGATTCAGGATACAGTAACTTTATCTGCTTAAACCCTTTCCTCTCCTTGATTTTAGGGCATGGCTTTCTAGAACCCATGCCAGTGCACCCTGCTCGGAAAGCACAGTGAGTCTGCGTCTGCTCTGGCAGGACGGGACGGAGGGCATCATCACTTCCCAAACACCGTGGGGCATTCAGACGAGCCTGTCCCCAGTTCCTGCTTGCTCTCTGTGTGACCCTGAGAACTCACCTTAAATATAAAATAAAAATTCTAAGAACACCTCCCTCTGAGAGTTGGCATGAGGATTAAGCAGGGACAGATAAAAAAAAACAACAAACAAACAAAAAAACCCCCTCGTGCTCAGTAAATGCCATCTGTCAGCACAGCTCTTGCCTTCAAAGGGAAGAAGACACAGTTTGTTCTGGAGCCAGATATGAGGGACCATGGCCCAAGAACACAGATCTAGATTGCCCCAAATGCTGTGTTCTAACAGGGTAATTTGTTAAGAAAAAAAAAAAGTATATATATATATATATATATATATATATATATATATATATATATAT
>NW_026596117.1:26055841-26165422 GCF_907164565.1 Psammomys obesus | reverse complement strand
TATATATATATATATATATATATATATATATATATATATATATATATATATATATATATATATACATACACACAGAATGAAGAAAGCCATAAATCAACATGCTTTTCAAATGCACTGGAGGGAACAGCAATAGGTAGGTGGCAGCAAAGCAGGAGAACTTCTGCTATGATACTCTTAGCCTCCGGGTTGGTAGACACTAAAGGTCTTTTATATACTCCGGAAGAATTTACCCAAGAGTCACAAGGATATTAGGTTACACACAGAGGTGGGCACAAAAGGCTGTTTTTTAAAGATTTATTTAATTAGTGTGTGTGGGTGTTTTGCCTGCCTGTATATCTGTGCACCGTGTGTAGGCCATTTCTGTGGAGGCCAGAAGAGGGCGGTGGATCCACTGGAACCTTGGTTATAGATGGTTGTGGGTCCCCATGTGGGTGCTGCATATCAGACTGGGGTCCTCTGGAAGAGCAGCCAGTGCTTTGAACTGCTGAGCCATCTCTCCAGCATTGGGGATTGGCTGCTTCAGAGGCTCAGATAACCCAGGATAATTTGGCTCTGGCTCTGCAACGTTTCAGCCTCTCCATAATCACAGAAGCTCTAGTCAATCAGTTTGGAGAGGTTCAGTGGTTCAGTTCAGGGTGGTGGCTTTTCAGGCATGTCAGCTAATGCCATGGCAACAGTTTTGTATTTTGAGTTACCATTGTTAATGATAATGCAACCAATTATGACAAAGTCATGATAACGTTAGAATAGATTCCTGTGGGTCGAGGTGGCTGAGTGATTAAGGTGATGGACTGTTAGCACATGCTCTTAAGTAAACTGCATCTTTCCCAAGACAGAGAAATGAACTTACATAGAGTGGCTCTCATTTCGTCATGTACTCAGGGAAAAGTTGCTCTTTTTCATACAGTTTAGAGTGTGTATATGGATGTCCACCTTGATGAAATTCTGCACACATCATTCCTGGAAACTGTGAGAACCTTCAAAATTAGGGGACGCTTTTGCTTTTCCTAAAGTGAATTGGTGATGGTTGATTTTGATCATCTACTTGAGTAGATTTAGGGTGTGAATGAGCTACAGCCTCCGTGAGGGCTTTTCCTGGGAGGGTCAGCTGAGAGGGGAAAACCACCCGACTATGGGTAGGATCATCCCTATGGGCTGGGTCATGGGCTGAATGAAAAGGGGGATGGCAGAGTCTGCCTGAGTGCCCACAGTTTGAATCCCACCTCCCTTAAGTAGCTTCTTGTCAGATATTTTGTTGGTCAGGTGTAGAAAGTAGTTAATAGGGAAAACTGGTGGGAAAGCTCGTCACGGCTGCAGTGCGGTGCTCAGCCTTGGTCAGCACGGGGATGTGAAGGAGTTTAAAGCTTCAGGCAGCACAGCATAGAGTGCTGCTCATAAGGCCCAGCGGAATATTCCGTTGGGGGTTTGGAAAACCAGAGTGTCGGTGAAAATGTACGTCATGCAAAAACTATGTGTATGAACTTTTAAGGGGCCAAAAGGCTGCGTCAGGAACTACATTGTGAGACATTTGTGTTTCACCTGATGGCTTTTTGCCTGTGTCCTGAGCATCTGAGTGAGGCTAAATTCACAGGAAGTGGGCTAAGCTGTTGGGAGGAGGCAATGCCAGGACAATAAAATATTTGGGCTGTGGCATGGCTACTGGCTGCTGGTTTTAGTCAGGTTTACAGTGTGTATGTGTGTGTGGGGGGGGTATAGGTAGGTCAAGGGAGAGAGAGACAGACAGACCGACTAGAAGTGTATGGAAAAATGTGTAGCTTGTGGAGGAAAGGAATGTGGGTGCAGGTAAACACGTGGGCAGCACAGACAAGGCAGGTGTGGGCAAAGCAGCTCTCACTGTTGAAAAGATTAGTGTAATTTAGGACACACCTCCTACACTTTGCAACTGGGACAGTAGGAAATTGCCTTAACAGCGATACCCCACCCCTCGGAAGCTCCAGGGGATAATAATAAAAATGCATTTGAAAAACTGCTGTCAGAAAGAGAATGCCTGGACCAAGACAAACCTGATCAAGCAGGACCAGCTGAACATGGGCTTCCCGGGTTCAGGAACAAAGGCACCGTAGCTGCTGTCCAAGGAAGGGGCCGGGAGACATCATGAGTGGGCAACAGACCTTGACATCACGTGTGCTGCTGAGCTCAGAGGCCTCCAAGATGTCAAAGTGAGGAAAGTTCCAGAAAGCTACCAAGGCCAGGCCACCTGCAGCTGGATCTGATTCCTGGCGTGGAGCTCCTAAGCAGGCAGCCTACGGAGCTGAGGAGGTCAAGCCCAAGTTGCAATGGGGAACCCAGGATTGGAGAGACCAGAAAAGTAGGACATTCCTTGAGGGAGGCTGCAGATACGCTGTGCAGCTGGCCCTGGAAAGATGCCATGGTGGCAGCAAGTGACAGTGCTGCCAGGTGCCTGCTGGGGGCTGACAGGGGGCTGCTCCTGCTGAGCCCTGATGCCAGAGGAACTGAAGCGTTTGTATTTGAGACAGGGTTTCCCAATGTAGTCCTGGCTGTCCTGGACTCGCTCTGTAGCCCAGGCTGGCCTCGAAATCACAGAGCTCCCCAGCTTCTTTACTAGCCTCCAGCCCTCTCTTTTGGGATGGGATTGTTTCCTCTGTGACTTTATATATTGGACGCTATGAGACTTTTTGGGGCCAGGGATGGAACGCTGTGGTTTAAAGTCATATGTTTGGGTGTTGAGTTGATAAGGGGTAGACTGGTGATGGTGAATTTGGATTGTTAACTTAAGTGGTTTGAGGAACACCTAATCCTGGGGCATCAATGAGGCAAACATCGGTGTGTCTGCGAGGGCTTTCCCCAGCGAGAGGGAAGACACACCCTGAATGTGTGTGACATCATCCTGGTGGCCCAGGGTCTCAGACTGAATAAAAAGGGGAAAAGGAAAATGCTGCCAGTATTCGTCTCTCTCTGCTTTCTGGTCCATGGAGATGTGAGTAAGGAGCTTCATGCTCCTGCCATGGCAACTTCAAGCTGCTCCTACCACTATGCCTTCCCCGCCATGACAGATATACTCTCAAGCCGTGAGCCAGGTAAATTATTCCCCTACTAGGTCATTTCTTATCAGGGTTTTGTTCCCAGTGACTTAAAAAGCTACCGACATGTGCCTTCAGTTGCCTTAATATGTTTAAGAGTAGTGCTTCTCAAGAAGTAGGGCTGGGGCTAGGGAGAGGGCTCAGTGGTTAAGAGCACTGGCTGTTTTGTTTTTTTTTTTCCTGAGGACGGGGGTTTGGTTCCCAGGACCCACATGGCAGCTGTAACTCCAGTTCCAAGGAGTCTTATGTCTTCTAGCCTCTAGGCATCAGGCACACATGGTGCACAGATATACATGCTGGTAAAACACCCATATGCACATTTAATAAAATTTGGCTACATTTCCTCCTTAACTAAACCCATAGCTCGCCTTTTTCTTTCCTTTTCTTTCTTTTCCTCTTTCCTTCCCTTCCCTTCCTGTTTCCCTTCTCCTTCTTCCCTCCCTATCTCTTTCTTTCTCTCTCTCTCTCTCTCTCTCTTTCTCTTCTTTCTTTCTTTCTTTTTTCTCTTTCTCTCTTTCTTTCTGACAAGCTCTCACTGTGTGGCCCTGGCTGGGCTACAGTAAGCCAGTCTGGCCTCCAACTCAGAGATCTACATGCGTGTCTGCATACCATGTGCATGCAGTGCCTATGGAAACCGAGAGAGGGCATTGGATCCCCTGAGACTGGACTTAGAGATGGTCTTGAGCTGCCATGTGGGCGCTGTAAAACCAGCTCAGGTCTTACATAAGAGAAGCAAGTGTTTTTAACCACTGAGCCAAATATTGCTGGAAGGCAAATGGCTTAAAAACTTCTGACAAGTGTTTGCTATCTGAATGTTAGTCTTTTATGCTTTGAAAATCTTGCCCCGGAGTTTTTGATTCTTATTTCCTGTAATTACACAGGCTGTGATAAGTGATCTCTGGCATGCACAGTAGTTTTTCCTTTCAATTTTGTTTCGTATGGGGGTTTTTGAGTGTATTTGAAATAATGTTAGAGATCTTAAGTTGAAATTCAACTGTGTTTAGTGATACCAGCTGTGAAAATGTCATCTGGGTTCATAATTACAAAACCCAGGCTTACCTAAATCCACACCTCGTTATATTAACTATACTTTAGACTTAACTTTTTGCCTGTAGCCCATAGGTTTCTTGTGCATGTATTATAAAGTAAAGCCAGGTTTCAGACATCAAAGCTGAAGTTAATCTGCCCTTTGAAGTCAAGAGGACGTGGTACTTCACTGTTAATGGCCAATGTACGCAGCAGCAGCAGCAGCAGCAGCAGCAGCAGCAGCAGCAGCAGCAGCAGCAGCAGCAGCAACAGCAGTAGCAGCAGCTGGGTGGAGACAGCTTGCTTCTTCAGAGCTAGAGTTGCTAAGATAGCAACTCATCTCCAACCAGAATGTATCCACCATGCAGTCAGAGGTGTGGGCTGTTTCCTAGAGTGATATGAAGCTCACCTCATGGGAGACAATGAAAAGTATTTGCTGAATATGTGAATAAGATAGCCCTTACAGGCAACGATGTTGGATTTACCCTCTGGAGGTGTTCTAGGAAGGAATGGAATGTGTGAGATTGCCTAGGACACAGAAAATACTCTTCCCCTCAGTGCTGTGGTTAGGAACCCAGCTGGCCACGGTTAGTGGCTGAGTCAGGCCCATCTCTGAGGTCTGTGGCCAGTTTCTTAGCCTGAGACCACGATCTCATCTTCCTCAGCATTGGTTTTTTTGTTGTTTTTAGCATGTGTTACTTATATTTAATAATGGTGTTTATTATGACATTTTCATACATGTTTGTAATATTACAATAATAACACATCTCTGTCCCTCTCACATTCCTACTGATCTCCTTCCTCTTCCCAACTGGTAATCCTACTGTGTGTGTGAGAGAGAGAGAAAGGGAGAGAGAGAGACAGACAGCCAGACAGCCAGACAGAGACAGAGATACAGACACAGAGACCCAGTGAGTTTCTTTTTTTTTTAATAATATTTTTTTATTTAATTTTATTTTTTTCTTATCCCAGTGAGTTTCTTTAGGGTTGTTTACAGGTGAATGGGCCAGGATTTGTTTACAGGAGTACAGGCTCCTTACCAGTGGCTGCACTGCTCAAGAAATGCCCCGTTGACCATTAACTCAACTAAGTTCCCAAGGAGGGATGTGTTCTCATGAGGCCCTCCCCAAGGGCAGGATGTTGATGGATTCAGTTGTGTGCAGCTCCTGTACCTGTCATCACAGCTGCGATGAGTTTACAAGTGTGACAGCCACGTCATACCTGGAAGTACTGCTTCCCACTCCCCACCACCCTTTCTCTGGTTTCTGTGTTCTCCAGCATCCATGTAGCCTGGGAGTGGCTAAACATTCAATAGTCATCTGTTCTTACGACTTTTACCAGTTAAATGTCGAACACAGTTATTTGGAAGGCAATATATAGGCACATCATGTCTACTGAGCAAATAGCAGCGGTGGCTTCCCCTCTAAGGCCTATCACTTCCCCAAACCATGGGCTGTGACTGGCTTTATGGTGCCAGATGTCACCCCCCCAACCTTCACCCCCACCCTGCAGAGTGGGCCTTGATTCTGAGCAGTAATGGTTGGTTATTCCTGTAACAGGCGTACCACTGTTGGGGCGGGCGTAGCTTGCCTGGTCTGCTGCACATGGCGTCCACATGTGAGTAAGGCTTGGCGACAAACATGCTATCACCAGGGCTAGCCAGCAAGGAGGAAGCTTTCAGCCCAGTTCCAGCTAGATTTGCCTGGGTCCTGCAACTAGGATGTGTGGTGTCTTCAACCTGTGGGTCTTACCATCTAGTTCTGGTGGGCAACCAAGAGCAGTAGCAACTGTCTGTATTGTTTCAGAGGCCTCAAGAGGCCTTCCTGACCAATCATAGCTCCTAGGGAGGTAGACCACTCCTGATGCTGGGATTTTTATTTACTAATTGATGACTTCTGGGAGCATCACTCTCTTCACTGTTACCCTTTGGAGAGTACAATCAAGTGGCCACAATTGGGCAGAACACCACAGTGCTGTAAGCAAAGTCGGCCACGACCACCCACATTCTAAAGGCAGAGTTCACGCATTTGCTTTCAATGTGACGTTTGTGCAATAGTGGGCCCATAGGCACGGAAGCAGATAAAACATGTGCAGCCCATTCACAGCTAGCACACAGATGAAGAAACAGACTCCAGAATCATTTTAGTCAGTTCTTCCAGCTCAAAGAAAGACAGCTGACATTTGACTTCCTATACCTTTGTAGTTGTAAAAACAAAAAGTGTTGGGTTACATAATATTCATTATTATTAGCCCTAAGATTATCACGGCGGTATCATCTAGCCTGCTATCACACACAGACACCTGTTTGATTTTATAATTGCCTTATTTACTTTGGGCTGGGCAGATATTCCTGTCTAAGCTGTCTGAAATCTTCGCCATCCATCTCCCAGCCCCCATCCAATGCCATCCTCCTTAACCATCCTATCTTCCGTCCATAATCTTAGAAATGCTTTCTTTTATTCTTTATCTGGGCCTTTTCACGCCATTATTGGAGTCCTTCCTTCTGCCTGTACGTGGTTTCTTCTCCAGGTTAACCCATCCTGGGTCCTTCTTCCTCTCTTCCCCTCCGCCTGTCTCCCATAATCCTCTCTGTCCTCCAAAGTCCGGTAACCTTAGCCACGCCTACTCTATTCTGTTCTTCCCAGGTAGTCTGTTTAATCAACCAATCAGGTGTGTCTTAGGCAGGTTTACAAACCAAAGGTATGTGTAACCAGATCTTGAGGGCCAGTAACAGGCATCAGACCAACCTCCAACAACCTTAGATACATTTTTTTATGAGTATTTTAATTTAAAGATATGGCATAAAGATTTATGTATACTTTTGTGTCTGATGTCTCTTGGCCAAAATACTATCCACTTCAATTTTTCTGCTTTTCTTTTTCTTTCTTTCTTTCTTTCTTTCTTTCTTTCTTTCTTTCTTTCTTTCTTCCTTCCTTCCTTCCTTCCTTCCTTCCTTCCTTCCTTTCCCTCCCTCCCTCCCTTCCTCCCTTCCTTCCTTCTTTCCTTCCTTCCTTTCCCTTCCTTCCTTCCTTTCTGCCTTCCTCTCTCTCTCTGTCTGTCTCTCTTTCTCTTTCTCTCTTTTCCTTCCTTCCTTCCTTCCTTCCTTCCTTCCTTCCTTCCTTCCTTCCTTCCTTCCTCCCTTTCTTCCTTCCTTCCTTTCTCTCTCTCTCCCTGTCTCTTTCTCTTTCTTTCTTTCTTTCTTTCTTTCTTTCTTTCTTTCTTTCTTTCTTTCTTTCTTTCTCTCTTCTTCTTTCCTTCTTCAAGAGTTCATGAATTTCAAGTTGGCCTGAGCCTCGCTATGTGGCCAAGGACAGCCTTGAATTCTGTATCCTCCTGTCTCTACCTCCTGAGTGAGGAGGTTACAGATGCACCATACGCCTGGTCTGTGATGTGCTGGGGATGGAACCTAGGACTACATGCTTGCTAGACAAGCCAACCATCAGGCTATACAACCCCTGGGCTGCTGGGTTGAGCATTGTTGATGCTCCCAGGGGCTTGCATGACAGATAAGGTTCAGTGAGGCGACTGAATTCCTGAGCAATAGAAGCCTGTGGGTGGCAACAGGGCATTTGTCTCTGCTCCTCCTGCTGTACCACTCTGTCAGGAAGGTACAGAGATGAGCTGCCCTAGCCATTACTGTCCAATAACCCAGTGAGGTGAGCAGATGGACTGAAAGCCAGTGTCCAGAAAATCTGGATCAGAGAGGTAGCTCATAGTGGTCCGTGCTCACAGAAAACACCCGGGAGTGTTTTGTCCCAGATTGCTGCCTGGGAAAGGCATTGCAGGGACTCGAGTGATGGATGGTAGAAATTGCAGCCATTTCTCTTCAAGTTTGAGACAGCTTGTTGTCTGTGGGGAGGACAGTGACCTGCTTGTTGAGAATCAAGGATGTGTGGTGGGTTGAGGTTTGGAATGAAAAATCTGTAAAAATGTGTGAACATTTTCAGGGCAGAACTTAGCCAACTGTGTCCCATGAAATTATAATATTACAAGATTTTTTTTTTTTAGGCATTAAAAGAAAAAGTGGTTTTCAGCACAGATTAACTTGGTTTTCGACTTCCTTCCTAGTGCTGCAACCCTTTAATACAGTTTCTCATGTTATGCAACCCAGCCATAAAATTATTTCGTTGCTACTTCATAACTGTAATTTTGATGTTATGAATCCTCGTGTAAATATCTGAAAGGCAGAGTATCAGATGGCACGTGGCCCCTGTGGGGTTGCGGTCCACAGGTTGAGGACTGCTGCATTTGGCAGAGCCCATTGGGAAGTGCTCGGAGCTTAGACCCTGAACTGCACACATCTCCAGTGGGGACTGGCTGCAGCATGGTCAGCTTCTCGGGCTCGTATGGCCCTGCGCCCTTGACTGTGGAATGGCTCCTGCGTCTAGTATTCTTTTTCAAGGATGAAAATCTGCACCAAGGTACCTGGACGAGAAATGGTCCACATAAAAGTCAATTATAGAATTATTCTTAGTGTAAGGTATTCTAAATGATCTGTGTTTCAATGAAGATAAAAAATGATCTGCCATTCCAAAAGGCTAGAAATGAGCTATGGCAGAATTTAAACAGGAAGATATAAATGCAGTGTAGCTCAGTATTAAAAAAAAAAAATCAAATACAGAAAAAAACAAATAGGAAGAGCTATGGCCTCAAACAGCTCTTATCTGAAATCCAAGAAGAAGTGGACCATAGTTTTTAAAGTAATTTAAATATGTTGTACAAAAATATGAATGAGAGGCAAATTCAATGATAAAAGGGAACTTTTGATGAAAACTACAAACTAGACTGGCTTTCAGAAACTTTAGGAACATTATTCATATCATTTCGAAATATCTGAATGACATTCTAACATTAAGACAAACTTGCCTAGTGTATGTGAAAATTCATCTTGAAATATCAATGGGGCAAAGTGGGCTTTGAAAGGGTTATGTAATGATGTCAGCAGAATAATGTGGAGCAAAGCACAGAGTTGAGAGCAGCCGTGGCCTGGAAGACCTCCCACACCCACTTGGTCCACGCTGACTTTGCCACCGGGTTAGGGAGGGGGCAGGAGTCCATCATGGAGGGTTCGATGTCTGCAGAGACATGAAAACTGTCTTCACACAGTGTCCTTGCACTCTCTCCCTCATGGTGAAATGCTCCGTGGGGTGCCCAGGAACCCAGCTACATTCTATGCAATGTTTTAGATCGACTTCCGTAAGAAAAACAATGAATCTATTGCTCAAAATAGTCTTTAGAACGGCTTATTGAGAGCAGGAGAACTAGTTTTTACCAAGGATGAACTCCTCAGTTGGTTTTCCAAAACCACATAGTCAGCCCTGAAATCACAGACATACAAGCAACACTCAATGGGTTCAGTAGATTGTATATGTGTATGTATATATACATATGTGCATGTATAAATGTTGGTCCTCCTCCCATGGGTCCAGTTTATGGGTGAGGAGAGGGTGCCCAAGCTGAGGGGGTAAGAGGTGCAGGGCGAGCAGATACAGGCTGGTTTATTCCCAGGAAAGAGAGCAGGTTATATAGCTTTGGGCAACCAATCAGGTTCCTCTGCACCATCTCCGAGCCTGCCATTGGCTGTTGGTCTCTGGGCAGGCTCTTCAACTGTCGGGCTACCAATGGTCTCTTGCCGGAATGCCTATATTTATTAACAAAAAGAGGCCATGATGAATTTGAGAGGGAGGAGGGCAATATGGGAGGGGTTAGAGGGAGGAAAGGGAAGGGGGAAATGATGTCAATACATTTTAATTTCAAAAACGAAGAAAGAAAACCTGGGCGTTCTTATATATAGAAGCTCCCAATTTAGAAGCATGGCAGCAGGCTTGGCAAATGCCCTTGCCCTCCATGCCTCTCCCGGGCTGATGTCCCGGGACAGTGTGGAGGGCTATAATTAGTATTGCAGGCTTAAGAACTTGGCTCCCAGCGCTGCAGCTGGCTCAGGGTTTGAGCTACTCGGGACTAAGATGAACTATTGCGAAACCCTCAAATTTGGGGTTTTGGGTTTGAAGCGCGTTTGCACTCCTCTCTGGGAGCGTAGTGTCTTCTAGCTTGTTCCTCTCTGAGTCTGGCTGACCATCTCTAAAATTATGAAACTGTGATACCTCCTTCGGAAGTTTTGTGGGGATGAAATGAGGTTCTGCATGTAAGGTGTTGTTGATCAAAATCCTCCAGCCCTGATTAGCAAGTCAGGTCCATGGGCAGGAACCCAGTTTCCTCTTTGATCTCGTTTGATTTAGCTTCTCTTCAAGTTCGTGTTGTGAGAATCACTTTTCCCAGTTACAAAACTGCCTATTGGTCTTGAATTCTCCTTGATCATTTTGAAAACTAGCATCAGTACCTACTACCCAGAACCCCCTTCACTTGAGGTACTCAGGACCAGCCTGTCTCAGCTGCCTGTGTAACCAAGGTGGGGGTGGGGAGTTA
The DNA here is from genome assembly GCF_907164565.1 of Psammomys obesus. Taxonomy (NCBI): domain Eukaryota; kingdom Metazoa; phylum Chordata; class Mammalia; order Rodentia; family Muridae; genus Psammomys; species Psammomys obesus. The sequence goes on along the minus strand of NW_026596117.1, from coordinate 26,154,908 downwards.
CCTACTGTTCTCTGGCCAGGACTTATTTGGCCAGGCCCTAAGGACTGGGGGGAGAACAATAAAAACTTTGCCTTAACCCTTCTGCCTTCAGAGCATCCAAGAAACTGGTTCAGCGGCATGAACCAGTGAGGAAATGACCCTGTCTCTTTGAGACGAGACCCCAGGTGTGAGCAGCTGAGCGTTTCATCAGGGAACGCGTGAAAACACTGCCATCACGTACACCTTGCCCCATGCCTGAAGCCCTGGGCTCTCTGCTTAGATTTTACTGAGTGTGAGTTTATGATCTTTCCCACAGCGGGCAGGTAGAGTATTTCAGGCGCTTCGCTGTGTGATCCTCATCTCCGCCGCTCTGCGAGGAGCAGCCGGCGGAGTCTGAATGCACGTGGCGCTGTTCCAGAGAAACTGTATTTGCAAAACAGGTGCAGGCTGGATTTGGCCTGCGTGCTGTGCTTTGCCAAGCCGGGGCCAGTGGACACTTGAGACTAATGGGAAACAGGAACAGGATAGCTGGGTTTGAGGGGACCACACCTGCCTTTTTCCAGTTCTGGACTGAATGAGTCTCTAAAGGTCTTTGACTCACTGGCTTATCCTGAGAATTCAGGAGGATGATGTCTGCGAGGCCTTCACAGGTGAGCTGTTGAGGGTGACTTCAAGTGCGTCCAGGGCTAAAGCTGTGTGGATGTTTATTTTCTTGCTTGTTTTCAAGCATGAAGAGACCTGTGGTCTCTTCGGAGGTTGGTGCTGTCCCACGCTGTGGCTTTCACAGCTGAGTAGGTAAACAGAGCAACAGAGTGGAGCTGGTTAGGCTGGTCCAACCAAAGTCAAGATACCAGCAGGGGAAGAGCGAGCTGCTGTGTATGCGTGCGTGCGTCTTCACCTTTCAAGCAAAGATTATGCCGCTTGGTGGGAGAATGGAATCCGTGACTCTACCTACCCAAGCCTTATTCCTCAGCCAAGCTTCATCACCCAGCTGCTGCTGTCACACTGTGGGAGGGGCAGGAGACAGATGGTGCCGTCTCATTCCTGTGCAAGTTCACAGTCAGGAAGAAGGGCGTAAGGAGAGGTGTGCAAAGCATGTAAGGCAGAGGGATGGCGGCAGCCCCACCTCCCTCCCGAGGAGATCTCAGCCCTCCTCCCAGCCCTGCCCTCCTCTCCAGCCTGGCCAGGGGCCACTGCCTCCTCAGACGCCTCCTCTGAAGCCACTCGGCCATCCGTTCAGTGACGAGACTATTCCAGTGAATATTATGTTCCAGGAAGCACTGCTGTGTCCAAGGGACAGAACTCTATTTCTACGAGATTTGTGCACTTAGGGTTAATAGACATGACATTCAGAAATGAGAAAAAAAAATGCGCATGTACAGGTTCATTTTTAAAAATTCTGTTCTATTCTGTTTCTTTTTTTAAATTGAAATTCTTGGCTGGAGAGATGTCTCAGTGGTTAAGAGCACTGACTGCTCTTGTAGAGGACCTGGGTTCAAGTCCCAGCTCACAGCCATCTATAATTCCATCTCTGAAGGAGATGATGCCCTCTGCTGGCCTCTGTGCTTACCCGAACTCCTTTGAATGGCACTGACATAAAAATAAATCTTAAGAAAACACTTACTTTAATGGGTAGGTGTGTAGTGCATGCCTTAAATCCCAGCACTCTGGAGGCAGAGGTATGGGAGTGGTCTCTGTAGCTCAAGGCCAGCTTGGTCTATGTAGAACAGCCAGGACTGTATAGAGACACTCTGTCTCATAAAACAAAAACAAAAACAACAACAACAAAACAGATTTGTCCTCTTCTAGATAGTAAATTTAGTAAACTTGATCCCTTATCTAAGGTTCCATCTGTCAGAGAGTGTGCCTCCCACCTTGTAAAGAATGTCGCCATGGCATGACTCTGAGAACTGGATTCTTGCCTGGGTAGCTTTTGATGCTGGCATCCACTGATGATCCTTTCTGAGTCAGTTCCAATGGAGGTGCTTTCGGAAGAGCCGTTCTTGCACTTCCTAAAGTGTCTGTGGGCTCCCGGATCTGAGTTTTATTACTGTGCTGAGATTCTATCACTGCAGTTTGGAAGTAAGATCATTTGACACTGAGGTAGAGTTTGCCAAACAGTGGATGTACACGTTGAGCATACAATCTGGTTGATTTTAAAGAAGGCACTGGATCCCCTGAAACTAGAGTTGTGGATGGTTGTCAGCTGCCATGTGGGTGCCGAGAATTGACTCCGAGTCCAAGGAAGATGTTTTTCCCTGTGGCATTCAGTATCACTTTCATCCTCACAGCCAGCTTTAGGCAGAGGACAACCTTGTTGTCGTCATTCAGTGTTCTCCAGGGAATAAATGAGGGGAGGAGGCCACACCCCCGCTCTTCTGTCCTGAGTACTCTTTACATATCTAGTTTGCAGTAACTAGTCTGCATTTCTACCCTTAAGTGACTATCAGAACTTGCTTTAGTATGACCTTGATGACCGCATACATGGAATAGCGGACTTATCATTCTCTGTGTGTGTTCTCTGGTAGGCTAGTGAGTATCTAAGGCCTTTGTTTTTGTTTCATCCTAAATATCAGGTCTTAGATTAAGTGTCTGTGCGGATGACTGGTAACTTTTTTTTTTCTTCTTCTTCCTGGTTTACAAACTGAGGCAGGTTTTTTTTTTTTTTATAAGCATTCTCTTTTCTTCCTAGGTGTTTGAAGCTGTGATTTCATGGATCAATTATGAGAAGGAGACTCGCTTAGACCATATGGCGAAGCTGATGGAGCATGTCCGGCTCCCTCTCCTACCAAGGGATTATCTAGTCCAGGTCAGTGCGTTCAAGGTCACCTGCTGGAAGAGAGCAGAGGCAGCTCTGACTGTATGGTGTGGCTGAGGCGTTTCAGGCGTCGCTGTGGGGATGGAGGTTGCCAGCTCCCTGTACTGAGTGTGACGTGTGGATATGAAATGTGAAGAGCATGGGTGTGGGCAGATGTGGGCTTTCAGTCGAGGCTCCGTCCACCAGCTCTGAGTCACTTCACCCTCCAAGTGCCACTGGCTTCTGGTCAGATGTTGCAGTAGCTCTAAGTGGAGCTGTTGCAGGGACTAATGGACTCTGAGCATCTGGGCAGGCAGGCAGCGCAGAATCTGACATACGAATTTTCAGTATGAGCTGGTTTTCCCTTGGAAGATCGGAGCAAGAAGACTCATTTCCATAAGGCTCCTATGTTCCCTTTCTGCTACGATCTTATCTTAGGCAACCACAAGTCCAGGTCAGGAATGTGAAAACCAGCTCTTCACAGATGCATAGAGTATATATTCTACTTCCTCGGAGAGAAGAAAGAACAGATAAGAATTCTGGGGTGCACCCGTGTTTTCTCATTTAATCCTTACAACAGCCCTTTGAGGCAATGATTATGGGCCTCTTGATATCAGACCCCCCTCCCCTCCCACATTCAGTTTTTGTTCTTGAAGCTTGGAGCCTGGGATTGGTCTGGGTCCCTGGCCAGCATGAGGGAGTCAGGGTTGGAGTCCACGTCCACCCGGCTCTGAAGCACACATTTCTGTGAGCTGCCACCTTTGATAACCTCCATCCTGTTGACACATGGGATGGTTCATTTTGGCGGTAAATGGTGTCGGACATGCTTGCAAACTTTCAAAGGCTTGGCTTTAACAAAATGCAGAGGCAGATGGCCAACCTTCAAGCTCTTCCTGAGGAATGTGCAAGCGTCAGGTGAGAGAGGAGGCTGAGCAGGCGAGCTGCGCCACTCTGCCCTTGTCACCCTGTCACACTTGACCCCGGAACCCCAGTTCTCTCAGCTCTGATGGGCTGTGTGGTGACAAAAAGAGATGACCCACCAAAGGCCCGTTACAGGGCTGAGTGAGTGCTGGCTGCTGTGTTACTGCATGCGGCTAAGTCCCATGGAAATGGACCAGATGGAATGCCTCCAGAATGGACTGTTTCACAGTGAGGGTGTGTGCTAAAGAAGCCCCTGAGTTCCCCACAACCGAAGCTTACCAATGACATGGGCTTATTCTGGTTATCACAGAAAAGTCAGGTTTGGGTATGAAAAGAGGCTCAGAAACGATGGCTTGGGAAAGGTGATGGCCCTCCCTTAACAAGGACTTTTATTGGGCTCACGAGGTGAGCTCCTCTAGGAGAGGGTGCTTCATTAGCATTTGCTTGACCCTGAAGCTTAAAGTGTGATGAAGAAAATTTATATTTTGCAGGTGATTTTCCAATTACCTACTCTAGGTCCCCCCCAAAATTGAGACAGATGCTTATAAGATTTATTAATAAGCTTTAAGCTCCATAACTGAGCAGATATCCATTTATATCAATCCTCTATGTTAGTTCAGCTGTTTCCCAGCCATGTGCCCTGATTTCCTTGCCATATTGGCCCTGCCTAGGATGTTCTGTTTCATAAGGTCACGGAGGAGGACAAAGCAGCCAGTTCTGATGAGAACTGTAGGATCAGATGGAAGGGGAGGAAGAACTCCCCTAACAGTGGACTTGGGGAGGAGTATGGGGGGAGAGAGGGAGGGACTAGGGAGGGGGTTACAGCTTGGATACAAAGTGAATAAAGTGTAATTAATAAAACAATAAATAAATTTTTAAAAAAAGCTGGTCGGTGATGGACCACGCCTTTAATACTAGCACTCGGGAGGCAGAGGCAGGTGGATCTCTGCGAGTTTAATTCAGCATCCCGTTATCCAGGTAGAAGGTGATTAGAACAGACTGCTGCCGTCACCTCAGTGCTGGTGTGGGCACTGGGGCAGAGACGGACATATGTTGGAGGTTGATCTAAGGCCAATTACTGGCCCTCTGTGTAAACCTGCCTAAGTCATTATACCTGATTGGCTAATTAAACAACCTATATCTGGGCAGGGCAGAATGGGGTAGGTGTGGCTAAGGATCCTGGGCTTTGGAGAAATCCATGAGGAATCACGGGAAGGACAGACAGCTGGGAAGAGAGAGGAAAGGAGGAGGCCACCATGAGTTAGTGTGGAGAAAAGCCACGTGGTACTGGAGAAAGGACTCCGGTGATAGCCCAGATAAAGAATAAAAGCAAGTACCATGGGATTATAGATGAAAGATAATCCAGTTGAGGAGGATTAAGGTGGATGGCATTGGATGGGGGCTGGGAGATGGATGGTGAGGATAATGAGACAGGGTAAGGAAAATATCCGCCCAGCCCCAGGTAAATAAGGCAACTATAAATAAAAAAAAAAATCCTAAACAACTAAAGCTTAATTGTGAGCCTATAACTATCTAGTCTTCAGCCCCCTCGGAGACCTGAGAAGGGTAAACATTACCTAAGTAAACAGGAAGTGCAGAGCAAGCTTCCAAAGCTATAGAAACAATAGAGACAGCTGGCTGCCTGGACAGCCACAAAGTTCTCTCTGAAACATTGGGTCACCGTATTCAGCCTTCTGGCCCAGAATATGACAGACCTTTTCGAGAAGCAGGAATTATGAAGGACTGCCTACCTTCTCTTGGCTAAGCTCGGCAGCTGCCTTCCCTGCATAGTTTGTCCAAGTTTGAACAGCATGCTGTCTGCAGTTGAAGCAAGGGTAGTTTCTTGCCCAGTGGCTAGCTTGCCTTATTTGAAGCAAACTCCTTTTAGAGGCTCTTTGATGCTCATCATCTTCTTTGATGTAGAATGGGGTGTTACCAGGAGTTGACATATCTCACTGTCAAAAAAGCCTTTTACTAATAAAACATTTTTTTTTTTTGAGACAGGGTTCCTCTATATAGCCTTGGCTTTCCTGGGTTCATTTTGTACACCGGGCTGGCCTCAAACTCACAGAGATTTGCCTGCTTCTGCCCCTCATAGTTCTGGGATTATAGTTGTCTACCACTGTGCCTGGCAATAAAACATCTGAAATGCCAAAGTATGTGGATCTGTGAGGTTTTTGCAAACCACCTGTTTCCCTGTAGTATATCTGAAATAGGAAAACATTGCTCATTTCTAGATACTTACTGTCTGTTCAACCTAGGAAACATATTTCTGTAATTAACTAAACTAGTATCTAACAAGTTTGACTGACTTAAAAATTGTATTTCTAAATTATTCCTAGAACGTTTTGTAATAGCAGCTTTCAAGAGGACTAGAGTGTCACACTGTATTTTTTAGATGAGTTGCAGAGGTAAAATGCCTTGCACAAGAGCTGAAACATCTGTATGTATATGTATCAAAAATAACATTAAATTTGTATCGATATACAAAAGTTTATAACAATATAAAACATCTGAGATTAGTAAGAGCTCTATATTTTGAGTCAATTCAATAATCTACCCTTTTATCCTATTATTCCCATGTCCCCCTTTTATCTTTTCCTCCCTATTCCTCTTTTCCCTCCTTAACATCAGATAAGAGACAAAGAAGCTTAGAGGAAAGAAGACAAAATAGAGATCCCTGAGTCTAAGCTCCATATATTTTGTTTTTTTTTCCCTGACCAAGATCATTTATCAACTTGCAACAAGCTGCCTTCTAGTGACAACAAACATCCATCATCGATAGAACTATCAAAAACCTCCCATCCCTTATTGGAAAATGAGGCACCATTTTCTTAAATGTTTCCTGTTGCTCTTGGGACGATGTTTCTTCTGGGACCCTAAGGAAACTGGAATATTGGGAAGTCTTGAGAAGGCTAGCTGTAATGCTCTGTGCAGGCTTATTTGAAGTCCTGGCTGGAATGGTCTGTGATGCTGGATGATGTGCCATCTTAAGTTGTTCTGGATGTAGATTTCTTGAGAACACAGCTTCTGTGTTTGGATTAGGCTGGGAAAAACAGGTCTCAGTTTAACAGCATCCTTCAGGATGAATCCTGTCAGACCCTGTCCAATTTTATTGGTGTCTGGTCCTTTTGTTCTGTAAACAAATAAACTTTCCCAGGTCATATACATTTTTGTATAAACACATGTATGGAATGTGTAGTGTGCACAATTTAGCAGAAAAGGCATCTGTCTTTTTTTTTTTTTCTCCCCGAGACAGGGTTTCTCTTGTGTAGCCCTGGCTGTCCTGGAACTGACTCTGTAGAGCAGGCAGGCCTTGAACTCATAGAGATCCACCTGCCTCTGCCTTCCAAGTGCTGGGATTAAAGGTGTGAACCACCACACATGGCTGCATCTGTCTTTCTTTATGGACTATATAACCAAGCTGTAATATAAATCTTCATCTCTGCCCTATGAAAGGATGGTATGATAAGTCCTGAGGACTGTGTAACCAACAAGACTTATTGGCTATGCAGTGGGTGGGTGGGGGGTTGGGTTGGGTGGGGGTTTCAGGCCAGTTATATCCCGTGCCCCTGGCATCGGCAGGTGATACCATCAGAGGTTGCTAGGCAACCTAAAATCAGGCTAGTGGGAGCAGCCTAACAGGGATGAGAAAAGTGGGCCCACTGCACTAGCTTGTAACTCTGTGGGCCCATCCTGGAGTCTGAGGTGGTATGGTATAGAAAGGGGTGGGTGGGAATGACACAGCCTGGGGAAGAGGCTAGGGAATCGTGATCCCACTCCTCCGGAGGGTCATCTGTGGACTGTTACCCCCAGACAGTTGAGGAAGAGGCTTTGATAAAGAATAACAACACCTGTAAGGACTTCCTCATTGAGGCTATGAAGTACCACCTACTGCCCCTTGACCAGAGGCTCTTGATCAAGAACCCCAGGACCAAGCCCCGGACTCCAGTCAGCCTGCCCAAGGTAAGCCCGGCCCAGCCTCTGTCAAGTCTCACACACTCTCCCCGGAAAGTGGCCTTCCACTCCGGCTTCGGTTCCTTCTGGCTCATGGTTGCGTTTATGACCCAAGAGATGACCTGTTGGGTCCTCTCAAATCTGTTAGTACCTCTGTTGCTTTGCTTAGACTTTCAAAATGGCCACAGTGGCATCAGGGAGCTTTGATCAGCGCCCTCTCCTGATATCCTCCCATGTCATGCTGTATGTGATATGAAGGACAGCTAGGGCTGACAGAGCAGACCCCAGGCCTCAGGACTCTCGTAGATGGCGGAGCAGGGTGGGAGTCAGGTAATGGGAACCTGTGAAGTGAAGTAGGAGCCTGGGGGAAGGAAGGTGCTGGGGGATCCTGTGGTTCAGAGTAGTCGGGGGGCTGTCTCTGTCTGGTCTTTGTGTCTCTCATCAGTGGGATGAGGGATGTGGCACTGGTGGTCCCTAGAGTCCTCAGGCAGTAATTTTTCCACTATCTTGACATATTGGTGAGAGCAGGGTGGGTGGGCGGGGTGCGGAGAGGAAGGTCTCAGTCAACCCAGTGGGGAAGGGAGGCGGGAATGAGTCACATTGCCTATGGACTACACAACAGGATGTCACCAGAAAGTGCTTAGACTCCTACTGTGTCATGGTGCTCCCCCCTCCCCTCCTCCTCCTCTTCTCAGCTAACTACTGCCCTCCTCCTTGCCTGCTGCTTCCAAGAAGTCTCTGAGAGCTGGAGACACAGGTCATTGCTCACTACCGTCCACCTGGCTTCTCTGAGCGTGGCAGCCCCGGCCCAACCCCCACCCCTCTGGATCCTGCAGGTGGACGCAGTGTGCTCATACGTCACAAATGTTTCCTATAGTGCAAAGGAGCTGGGTCCTCATGGAGTTCTCCTGTGTCAGACACCCAGCTGAGCGTGTGGTGCTGTCTTCATTATGGCTGCTACTGATATGATGAATCACCAGGACCAAGTGTGTGTGGCGGGGAGGGTTTGTTTGGCTTATGCTTCCACATTGCAGTTCGTCCATGGAGAAGTCAGGACAGGAACTCAAGCAGGGTGGCTGCTTACTGGCTTGCTCCATGGCTTGCTCAGCCTGCTTGCTTGTAGAACCCAGGACCACCAGGCCAGGGATGGGCTCCACCCACAACGGGCTGGGCCCTCCCCCATCAATCACTTATTAGGAAAATGACCTACAGTCAGATCTTATGATCTTATCCCAGATGATTGCAGATGTGTCAGGTTGACGTGAACTAGCCAGCACAGCTAAACTCCACAACCCTAAACACCGGTGCTTGTAAATCTTAGTTCTACAAAGGAAATTGAGGGTCGCAGCAGTTCAGTGACTTGCCCAAGTGTCAGCAGGCCACTGTGTGGGACTCACTGAGGGAACCCATTCTCTGACTCGCACCTAATCCTGAGCTAACCTGAGTGTGTGCGTGATGGCTGCCCCTGCTACCCGTGCCCACTTAGGGGAAGGTACGAGAAGAGCAAGGGACTTGTTCTCTGGCCGTTTGCCTTACTGTTTTTCACTGTTGAAACATTAAACTGGAACTTGTTTTTTATTTTATTACATTTAATTCTCTCTCTCTCTGTCTCTCTGTGTGTATGTGCATGTATGTGTGTGTGAACCACCTGTGGGAGTCTGTTCTCTCCTTCCACAACGTGGGACCCCTGGGATTGAACTCCCAAGTTGTTAAAACTTGGTGGCGAGTACCTTCTCCCACTGAGCCATCTTGCTTGCCCTTCTTGTAGTTTTAAAATGAAGACGTTTATGTTTCTTTAATTATAGAAATAGAAATTTATTGTATATTAATAAGAATACACTATGAATTAGAAATAAAGTAAAGGTCACCTGGAACCCCTTCTCCACAGCTGCAGCTTCTGCTTTGGTGAGTTCCCTTTTCAGCAATATCTCTGTACACTTATTCATGAATAATTGAAAGTGTATTTTTTTATGTATATGTAATCTTCTGTGAGGCCTGAAATATGTCTCTCTGGCCCTACTTAACCAAATGCTACAAATGACGGGTACAGGCCAAGTCAGCATTTAAACTGAAATGGGTACAAGGTGCTTTGTTGTAGTTCTATATCATGTGTGTTTCACAATCCTTAACTGAAAGTCTTTGGAATAATTCCATTTTTACATTGTAAGTATATCTGTGTCAAATATTCCTTATTAAATGGCATGTTTTCATTTGCGTCTCTTTAATCTTGAATGGTACTAATCTTGGTTTCATGTCATTATTTGTATTTCTTTTGGGGGAAATGCTCTGTTTGTGTCCTCTGTCCCTGTCCTTTGGTGGGTTTTATGGGCCTTTCATACATCGAAGGCATTAGGCCTTGGTGTGTGCACATTGTTTTAGTTTTCCTCTTAAGCTGTTTATATTTTCTGCTACAAAAGTAGCAGAAAATATACTACTTAGTATATTTTAAATATACTTAGTATTATTTAAATATACTACTACTTAGTCAGCAGTATCTTTGGAGGAGTGGATGTATAAAAATTAGTTATTTCAATTGACAAGAAAATTTGTATATGTTTATCATGTACACTGTGATTTAAAATAGTTTAAAGAACATATACCTTATGGAATTGCAAAACTGAGCAAACCAACATGTATTATGACCACATATACTTTTTTTTAATGGTTAAAACATTTACATTTTGCTCAGTGATTTTCAACAGTGTAACATTTTGTCAACTGTGGTCATCACGTCATAGGGCAGAGCTATTGAATTAGCCTTTCTACCTCTAAGGGAAGACTGTACCCTTTAATTAGTAGCTCCCTAGCGGCCTCCCTAACCCTCCGCCTGTTGTAGCTGCTCTTCTGCTCTGTCTCTGAGTTTACCTGTTTGAGACTCTGCAGGCAGGTGAGAGCTGTTTTTCTGAGCCTGGCTTATTTTCCTTAACGTTAAGTGCTCTGACTCCAAACGACAAGATTTCCTTCCTGTTTTGGGCTGAATAACATCCCACCTTGTGTTGTGCCTTCTGTTTGTGCTACCATCACAGACAGGGACTGCAGCTGGAGCTCAGCCATCGTGGATCAAGCTGTAGTCTCCATCAGACTGATGGTGTCTTTTGACAACTTGATTTCATGTACTTTGGATACACGCGTGGCAGCAGGATTGCTGGATCTCATGTCAGAACTATTTTTAACTTTCTGAGGAGCCTCCAATACTGTCCTCAGAAGTATCTACGCTTAGGGGAGAGCAGATGCCTGAAGGTTTCAATTTCTTTCTGTTGTGATTTATTTTGAGTTTAAGCCCCGCCCCCCAGGGGGAAGGGTGGCTTCCCCCTGTAAGTTTGAAGCTTTCCATTTAAGTCTATAGTTCATTTTCAGAAGATTTTCAAAATACGTTATATGGAGTAAGGATCATCTAACCACTCGGCTTTTTCTGTATGTGAATATCTGGGGGCGACATACCACACATTGGAAGGATCTCCCCTCCTCAGTCCTTGCCCCTTTAGCTGTAAGCCGTCAACTGTATATGTTGATTGACTTAACTGTGTACGTCCTGGTCTGTTTCTGGTCTCCGTTCTGCATCTTGTCCATCTGTCTGCCCTATGCAAGTGTCCTGTTGCTTTGCTCTCTGGCTTCAGGTCCCGAGGTACTACCGGTACCTTCAGTTTTGTTGTTGGGCATGGTTTTGCTAATTTTGGAGTCAGTTCATTATTTCTGCAAGAAAATCCTATGGGAGTCACTCGGGTTGGATTCCATCTCTAGGCCAGCGGCGGACTGCCTCAGTCTGTTCCTGTGTGTGTGGCCCAGCGACGCTTTGTCTTGGCCACGCATAGCTTTTGCCAGCTTGTTGTCAAATCTCCTTATGGGCGTTTTTGATTTTGATACAATTCCAAGTGTTCTTCTTCTGTGGGCGGTACTAGGAGTTGATCCCAGGGCCTCCCACAAGCACAGGACTGCAGAGTTAGAGGAGAATTACTGCTCGATGTTCACACTGTGATGCTTCCTGAATTCTGACCTCTAGTAGTTTCTCACTCACGTGTGGACATATGATTGGCGGAGACGAATTGGTGATGTGAACGCTGGTCTATGAAGAATGGGCGTGGTGGCTTCAGGAACGCGCATGCACCCCTCAGTTGAGGCCTTGACAGCCCCTTAGGGTTCTCTTGTGCAGTGTGCATTCCTGCACTAAGCTGTAGGTTCTGTGGCAGCATGTGTCCTTGGCACACAGCCCAGATCCTGGCTCTGGGGTTCGAGCTCAGGGTTCTCATGAATGACAGATATTTTAAAAGGAGAAGTAATGCTGTGGGACGTAGGACTGAGCCATTGTCCCACCTCTCACTTGCATGTGGCTGTCTTCAGCACCCACGCATGTTTCTGCGTGATTGTAGGAAGGATGTGTGCCGTGCTTTCTAGAATATTTGGTTCAGTGTGCAACACCATCCATCACTGAGGGAGCCTAGCCACCATTCCTGGGAGACTAGAAGCCGCTCGGATCAAACAGACAAATCATGGATCCCAACCTGCACCTGGCTGTCAGCTGTCACACGCACACATTATTCACCCAGTGTCCTTCCACGGGCTCCCAGCACTGGGTAGGTTGCAGACATGCAAAGACTTGCAACTAACTGTCCGTTCGTCAAGAGACTCCACGTGAAGGGTGGGGAGTCATGTGTACATGGGCCAGTGCCATGATGTAAGCGCCGTAGCGGGGCACTGCCCACGATGCCCTTGCTCCGGGGAGGGGAATAGGAGAAGCCTTCCGCTGCTCTGGTCCCAAGCTGAGCACTCAGGCTAAATGCAGCCAGTCTGTGGCACAGGCCTCTGAGTACTGCTTCTGTCCCCGGATGGTGGAGGCTCATGGCGATGGGTGCTTTGTGTCTTGTGTCTGCTTGGGTCGCCTGAGGCATCCATGATGACACAGAATATTGCTTACACAGAGCAGTCACGAGGCGGCCTCTCAGTGTTGTGTGCTGCCCACTAAACACATGCTGTCTTTGTCTTCATGGGTCTGGAGGCTTCACTGGCAGAGAACCCCAAGATACAGTAGTGTCGAGGGACTCATCTGGCTTTCCAGCTTGTCCGTGGCGGTGCAAAGGATGGCAGACCCTATAGTGATAACAGCACGGAGTCTCAGTCACCAAGCACAAGTACCTAACACTGGGCCAAGTTCTCCACCATTATTACCTCAGAGATTTTTCAAAATTGTAATCGCCCCATTTGGAAGATAGGGAAATTGACTCTTAGGCTATGTCACCAACTCGCCATGGACTATGCATTATCTGTTTCCATATTCCAAGCCGCCGTAACCTTGCTGGCTCAACACAACGAACACTGACTGTCTTGCAGCTTCCTGGGGCAGGTGTCCCAGGCTGGCTCACCTGGGTTGTGCTGGCTCTGGTCTCTCCTAACGCCCAGCTGGTGGTCAGGGAAACAGCCATGCAAAGGCTCATCTCAGGAAGACCTCACTCACAGGACTGCCGGCAGATTTCGATTCCTTGCTTCATGACCTCAGTGCTTGCTTCTCCAGTGAGGGACTCTACTGTGTGAAAGAGAGGGGGCACACTCAGGCAGGGCCTCGCTGCAGCCTCATCGGAGAACCATCCCGTTCCTTGTGTGGTTTTCTTTGATGGACACAAACTACCAAGGCGGCAGCACACAGGTAAAGGGTGGAGAGTTAGTTTCACGCCCGAGGAGGAGGGTCAGAAGATGGCTGCCTCATCTTTGAAATGCAGTCAGAGGGTGGCTGGGCCCCTAAACCCCACAGGAGCCTTTTACCTCATTCTTCTGTGCAAAGATCCCGACTCCTGCCCCCTAGGAAGTCTCTCTGAGGCGGCAAGAGAGTTGTGAATGGCCAAGGAGGCTGATAAAGAGAAGGTTACTTGGGGGAACTGCTGGGGAGTTCCAAGGACTGACCGGTTTGGGCTGTCATGATTTCAGCTCAGTCAGGCTTCCTGACACACCAAGCTTGGAGAAATGAGGGAGGGAGGGAGATTAGCACCGTGGTAGCGTTTTTTTCAGCAGTGACTCTGGCTAGCTAGTGAAAGGAACAGACTTCCTTGAGCTAGCTTCAGAGGGTGCCGAGAGTGCGTTCCCGAGCTAGGGACAGGCAGAGCATCCTGATACATTCCAGCAGGAACAGCTAATACCGTCTTGGCTCCCATACCTTTGGCACCCGGCACTCTCCCTGAGGCTGGGTTGCTATGGACAACCAGAGACTGCCTCTCAGTCTCAGGGCCTGCCTACATTGCCCAGCTCCACAGATGGCAGCAGCAAAGAAGAAAACTGGGTTCCAGGAGGTGCAGAGGAGAGCTCTCGATTCCTGCTCAGTGGGCACCTCTTCCTAATCCTTCAGAAATGATAGGAAAAGCTGTTTAGGATGGCCATGGGCAGAACATAGCAGCCTGCTCCTGGGGTGGATTACCCTGCTCTCAGATCAAACTGTTGGGAGCAGAGGCTGCTGGCAGGTAGCTAGGGTGACCTCACACCTGGCCCGAGGCCCTTGATTGGCACTGCCTCTCTTCCGTCTTATTCCATGCCCCATCAAACACCCCGGGATTCTGGAAACCCACGCCTTGACCCCTGGGGTTCACAGTCCTCACTCTCTCATTCAAGGCTCATGTATTTCCCTTCTCTACATTTTCAGTAGACTCTTTTTAGCAAAACCTTCAAGCATCAGTAATGATACCCAGTGTTTACCTAACAACATGGCGTGCAGTTCACCAACCCTTGTAACAAGTGCACTGAGTCACGTACGCCTACAGACACTGTGTGAGAAATAGTCTGCTTTCCAGATGATGCAAGTGATGAAGATGTGGCCTAGCAAGGTCCACCATCTTGCCCGTGGCTGACTGCAGACTAGAATGGGACTCATAGCTGAGCCAAGATGTGTCTGACCCAGATGCCTGTTGCTTTCCCAATCCTTTACTCTCTCTTTGGGCTTTGCTCCCATGCTGCCTGGTCGTTAGACCCTCTGTTATTTCTGAATCTTGCTGTGCGCTTGCCAGGGGCGCCTACGTGGACCAGTCTTCTACTCTACCGGACACGCTTCGTTCGGATGCATTTTTTGGTGTTAGCCCTGCGGCCCCACGCACCAGGGTAAGAGAGACTCGCTTCCTGCCCTGGCCCGAGGGACCGACTGGCTGGGCCTGCCTTCTGCCCAGCTCACCTGTCACGGAAGAGAGCTTGGACACACCCTACTCTCGTGCAGCCCCGGTAGTCCCCTCCGTCCTGAGCGGAGGTTTCCCTGTGGCCAGGATTAGAGTCTTGATCTGCAGGTGTGTGCTGGTTGCTCCGGTGTGGTCATTCCTGTGTCCTTGTCTTGGAAGCAGAATGGCGGATGAGAAAGAGCATCGGGCGCATGTTTTAAAACTCGTTATGCTGTCAAGGTCCCAGTCTAAGAAACTAGGCGCCAGTATCACTGAAATAAACATTCATTTGACCTTCCACAGCAGGTGTGTTTTCCTGGGGAGGTGCCTAACGACCCTTGCTTGTCATGGCAGAGTTCAGCTTGGCCATATTCAGCCAACCAGAAATCTCCAGTGAGCAGAACTGCAGCCCCTCAACACACAGCTGAGACCTGGGTTGGGGAGGCCAGGGCCCCCACAAGCCTCTCAAGTACATTGCGGTTTTTAGGAGGATTACACGACAGTCAGCTAGCATTATTGTTAGCTTAGGACCAGTTCCTAATGGTTCCTGCACACCCATCCTTACCCAGGGTCCCCTCAGAGGACAAATCATTATTGCTGGGCGTGAGGGGATGGCATGTGTCTGGAGTTCCACCAGGCTGAGGCAGGAGGATTGTTTGAGTCTAAGAGTTTGGGGTTAACCTAAATGACAGTGAGACACTTAATGCAAGGCCTGGGGAGGTTTAAGGACACACCAGCAGCCTTTAGCTCAGAGCTTCTCCATTACCCTTTAATACAGCTCCTCTTCATGACTGTAATTTCGACACTGTTGTGAATTGTAGCATAAATATCTGTGTTTTCCATCGGTCTTAGGCACCCCTGTGAAAGGGTCATTTCAAAGGGGTTGCGAGCCATGGGCAGAGCTACCTCAGAGGAAGGGAGTTGGACATTCTCTGATGTTTGCCAAGAAGCTGAGTTCATCGCCACCCCTCTCTCTCTCACTCTATGGACCTGCCCATGGCTGCCAGTTAAACAAGACATGGTGGGAAGAAATGTGCAACCTGACTTTTCTTTGAGAATGATTCTGCTGACCCAAACCAAGGGTTTTGAGCTAAGGCTCATAGGAAAGGCACGGGAAGACTCATCTGGGAGCACTGCAGTGAGGTTGGGCCTGTGGTCTGGGAGCACCGCAGCTAGGTTGGGCCTGTGGTCCTGGTGCACTACAGCAAAGTCGGGCCTGAGTGTCTTGGTTTGCTCTGGGAGGGATTAGAGGTCAGAAGAGACCCCTGAGCTTTGAAGACTTTGTGACCGACATTGGCTCACAGACCCTGTGGACAGGTTCTAAGGAGCAGTGACCAGTGATACAGGCAGTGGGGCAGTCTGGCATCATGGCTGACCTTGTGTTAATGGTTACCAGTTTGGGCTTCTTCTCCTGAGGTTCGTCCTTCTGCCAGATCACATGGTATAATGACCCCTACTCCTTCAGTAACTGCAGCGAGGAAGTGTGATGATTCAGTGTAGCTGACATTGTTAACTGCAGATCATCAAGAAATCCCTGCAGGCCAGGGGTTAAAAATGTGCTTCTCAATGTCCACTTCTGGAGCTGAGCCCTGGCATTTCCCAGGGTGTGTTAGAGATGGATTTGCAGCCAGACTCTGGATCTGCTAAATTGGAAACTTGAGGCAGGGCCCAGCGATTTGTGTTTTTGTGAAGTTTGAGAACGGCTAAGTGGATAAGACAGGCTTCAGGTTATGCTTAACCCCATGGCTTAGGCCAGCCAGCTGACACCTCCTGCTTTCCCACCTCGAAAGAAGGCGTTGAAATGCCAGGAAGGGGTAGTGTTATCACGATGAAGGCAGTGAAGGTGTGCCCAAGTTTATCACCATACGCAGACTATTGCTATCCTTGGCATTTTGGTTCTTATTTACTAATGGTATGTATAACAGTTCTGAGAGTGTGGGTGCCACAATCAAATACCAGTTCATCAGTGTAGCCAGGACACAGCTTTACTGTGATTTGACAACTCCCAGCAGCAAGACATACACATGAATTGCTATCCGGAATATACTTTTAAGTGTGTATAATTAGGAAAACTATTTCATAAAACAACACCCTGGCTGTATATTCTGAGCTGTTCAACTTGTTGCGTTCTGGTCACAACCCTGAGCTGATTTCCTGACTCCCCAATGAAGTGCAGCCCACAGTGGGCAGTGCTGATGTAGGCCACAGTTTCGGTCTAGAAGAGGAAGAGGAGCCACAGCAGCCCAGCCTCTGTGCCAGCTGGGCTTGGGTTTCCTGTCTGCTCTGCCTCCCGCTGCTGAGCGATCTCTGGCCATTTACCTATGATTTCTGGACTTTACATTCCTCGTCTCTTGGTCACAGTGACTTGCCTGGTTCTGTTAGCTATGGCCTTACTTGTAGGAGATTTAAACAAAACAAAACAAAACAAAACAAAACAAACAAAAAACCCGAGTAGGGGTGTTTGGGAGGTTGGTCATCCTGAGGAGGGGTGTTTGGGAGGTATGTGCCTATATGTGTGCTTTGGTGGTGTGCAGGCTTCGCTTGAACAGGTGTCACGCTCTGTGTCTAGGGCATCTTCTTGTGTGTAACTCTGCAACCTGGCAGGCAGCGTGTGGAAGTTTCCACGCATGTGAGTTAATGTGCATTTGTCTTTCTGGAGGTCATGATTGTGGTTGGTGGCCAGGCTCCTAAGGCGATCCGCAGTGTGGAGTGCTATGATTTTGAGGAGGGCCGCTGGGACCAGATAGCTGAGCTTCCCTCCAGGAGGTGCCGAGCAGGTAAGCAGCCCTGGTGGCCCTGGCTCACCTGGGCTCCAAGCCCCCCCCCCCCCCCCCGCTGGTCTCTGCCTCACGATGGCTGTGCTGCACCTTATTTCCCCAGACTCCCCTTCCCACCAGCACACGGGGGACACTTGCTTTGAAGTCAGTTCTTACCTACCAACTTACCAACTTCGGGAATTTGCTCAAATCAGGTGAAGTGAGAGAAAGGAATAGCAGAAGAAACCCGAGTTCCACAGTTACAGATAGCTAAGGCTGGAGGTGGCCTTCCGTAGGGAGTCAGTCATATCCCCACCCTGCTTTCTCGATGTCATCCATCAAATTGGGCAGTCACCCCCCCCCCCGACTCTCATGCCTTGTGTTCCTGTGTCTCAGGTGTGGTGTTCATGGCTGGCCATGTGTATGCCGTGGGTGGGTTTAACGGTTCTCTGCGGGTGCGGACAGTGGACGTGTATGACAGCGTGAAGGACCAGTGGACATCCATTGCCAGCATGCAGGAGCGCCGGAGCACGCTGGGTGCGGCCGTGCTCAATGACCTTCTCTACGCAGTTGGGGGCTTTGATGGCAGTACCGGTAGGTCCTTGGCATACCCTCTTACCCTGCGCCACCTTGCTTTGCTTTGCTCTGTCAGTTCTTGCTAGTCTCTTTGCAACCGGAGCAGCGCCCTAGGAATGAATCCGTCGGAATTAGTGAGCTCTCCTTCGTGGTCATGAGATGCTGATGGAACCCTCACACACAGAAAAGGCATCCGTGGCTTACAGTTGTCAGGTGCCAGTCCACAGCCTGTGTGGACCTGTGGTGAGGTCATTCATCACGACACAGTGTGGCCACGTGAAACGGCTCACTTCATTAGCCAGGAAGCAACAAGAAGAGAAGAGACTATGATCTTAAGTCGCCTCAAGGGTCACCACCAGTGCTAAGGATTCCCCCAAAGGTCCCAGTACTTCCCACTACAACTATCCAAGAAACAAGCCGTCAGCGTAAATGTATAGCTCTCTAGGGCATTCAAGGTCCAAACTCTTAAGTTCCGTCATCCTAGTCACTCAGCCTACGGGGCTGGAAACAAGCCTTCTTGTGTATTGAGGTCATAGCTGCTTTAGGATGTGCTGGCTTCTGAGGAGACCCTGCAGTCAGAAGGGCCCTTTCTTTCCTCTCCTGTGCCTAGCAGCCTGTGTCCTCAGAGGATCAGGAAGAGGAAGGAGCTGTTCGGATGGAGCATATTCAGGATTCTAGTCTGAGCAGTTGACTGAGCAGTTGAGCAACCCGAGGCTCAAGCTTTGAGGTTCTTGGCTCAGAACCCATACTGTTGCCCCATTGGCCACCGTTCTTTCTACTGCCCCGCAGAGCCCAGCTGTCTGTGCCACCAGCTCATGGGCCTCACTCCCAGTTTTTATCTCACTTCAAAATTTCAACCTGGGGTCTGGAGAGAGCACTGGCTGGCTGCTCTTCCATAGCACCCAGGTAATTTCCAAGTATCCATATGGCAGCCCCAACCATCTGTAACTTTAGTGGGCAAAGGTTTGGAGAGAGGTCATCTGTACTTATGGTGTCAGGTAAGATGACTGAAGTCTGTGACTCCAACTTCAGGGATAGTCTTTGGCCTTGAGGGAAGTAATAACTGTTTGTTTGTTTGTTTGTTTGTTTTTTTATTGAACACCTCTCTGGAGGTCTGTTAGTGAGAATGACCTAGGAAGGAATAGTAGTTATTTCAGCAGGACTTCCTTTTGCTGCAGAGAAAGCCTAGCCGACTCCATGTTTGTTGAAACTCCATGTTTGTTGACTCCATGTTTGTTGAAACATGGAGTGCAGAGGTCACTGATCCCAGTTTGGTCTGATTGCACGCGGATACTGGAGCCAGATTCTTCAAGCTCCTCTTGGCTCTCCTCGTGCTAACAACATAGCCATCATGACTCCAGCCAGGTCATTTGTGTCCCTGGTAGCAAGAAGCAGGAAGGGGTTGTGCCTGTATCAGAAATATGAAGGCCACCCAGAAATTGCACACCAGATTTCTACCCAAGCTCAGTGCCACCTTGGAAGGTACATTTTTAGCCACCCAGCTGTAAATTGGGGACTGGTGTTCGGCATGGCATCACATGTTCCATTCTGTAAGTTTAATGGTTTATATCTGCAGTGCAGGTAAGATGTACCCTTGCCATCCCACCAGCTTCCTTGTAAGTCATATCTTGGTGGTCAGTGGTCGACTTAAGTAGGCTGAGGAGTTACTGTGGCCACTTGCCAGGCAGAGGCGTACCAAGCTGGACTTCCGGAGTCTGTGGTCCTGTCTTGCCCTCTGTCTGGCCCCACTGTTCCTCACACGTCAGGGTGAGTGAGGCTCATGGCTGTAGAAATATCATTATTCTCTTCTCCCTAGGCCTGGCATCGGTAGAAGCCTACAGCTACAAGACCAATGAGTGGTTCTTCGTGGCTCCCATGAACACTCGGCGGAGCAGTGTGGGTGTGGGTGTCGTGGAGGGTAAGGAGGCTGTAGAGGATGGTGGCTGGTCCCACCCCAGCCTGAGGGCCTTGTCCCTAGTCCAGCACCTCGCTCCATGCTCTACTGTGGCTGTACTTTTCAGGTCACTGGTCCACGGTCTGTAGTTAGCAGGCAAGGAAGGGTGCGACTCAGGGGGGAAGCTCCTGAGCCAAGGCCGAGAAAGGGCTCAGTAGCTTAGAGGAAGAAAGAGGCAGCCCGTCCCTTGGGCCACTTGTAAATATCTCTGCTAACAGTGGGGGTTGGGAAGGAAGTAAGGAGCCCAGAGTCAACCCGGGACCTGGGGTACCGAGGAGGGGTGCTGACTATGGTTGGCTAGTTCTCTGCTCACCTTCGTGGTTGCTGGCAGGGCCACGAGAAAGGCAGGTTTTTTTTTCAGGTCTGATACATCTCAGGATAGGCTAGGTGTCAGGGGTGGCCAAGGCAGGAGAATGTGGTGAGATTGGAGGCCTGGCCAGACAATGCTCAGAAATTTGTAAAACATCCCTTTCTCTTACTAATTCTCTTGAGCCCTCTGGAAGAACGTAGGTAGGTCTCAGAGTTTTCCTCAGTGTGGGAACTGAATCCTGGAGAGAGCAAACGAAGTACTTAAGTTATGATAGTAAATCTCAGGGCCCTCCTAGTCTAGATTCGGAGACCATTCTCAGCTGCTGATAGGTAGGAGTTTGTGAGTTTGGTACCAAAGCAGAGAGTATGAGCTGAACTCAAATATTAGACACGATGAGCCAATGCAGATTTATTAGCCTGTACTAGTCTGCTCATCCAGATGTGTGCAGGGCTGCTTCGTGTGCCCCTCCCCCCACATTAGCCTAAAGTGCAGTGAGATGGTATCTTAGTTTGTTTTCTGTTGCCGTGATAAAACACTGACCAAAAACAACTTGGGGAAGAAAGGGTTTGGCTTGTAGATCACAGTCCATTAAATAAATAAATAAATAAATAAATAAATAAATAAATAAATAAATAAGTCAATAAATAAAGCAGGAACCCAAGGCAAGAACTGATGCTGAGACCATGAGGAGTGCTGCCTGCTGGCTTGCTCTCTGTGGCGTGCTCAGCCTGCTTCCTTATATACAACCCAGGACTACTTGCGTGGGGATAGCATTACCCACAGTGGACTGGGCCCGCCCCCATCAACTTGCAATTAATAAAATGAGCCACAGAATCGCAGGGTAATTGGCTCCTTGCCTCCTGGAAGACTCTTTCAGAAGGACAAGGTACAATCTGATGGAGACAGTCCCTCAGCTGAGGCTCCCTCTTCCCTGGTGAGTCTAGTTTGCGGCAAGCTGACACACACTAACTGGCACAGACGGCGACTGTCTCCTCTCGGCACGTCTCAGCCCGCAGCGCGGTTATGTAGTTTGAAATTTCCACTTAAAGGTGTGTTATCCCAGCATAGCTGAACATATTGTCTTAGGGAGGCCAGGATTCTATCCCTCGGTCAGGATAGATTAATTATTTCTTGGGGTCTCATCCTCTTGGTGAGACAGAAGTTGATTTGTCTAGCCAGGAGCACCGAACAACAGAGCAGGAGTTAAAGGCTTGCTGACACACTCAAGGCCAGACCTTGAGTGGCCGTTTGCTTCGGCTGGTACGAGGTTGGAGTGGTTGGTGGGGTTGGAGCAGGTGCCTTGATGGCAGAGAGTTAAAATACTGTCCTGACAGGGGCTTTTGTCAGAATGCCAACAGCTTGCCCTGCCGCTGCAGAGGAGGGCTGGGGCTTGTTTTTTGCCCTCCTGCCCCTGAGGCTCTGTGGGCTGTGGGCTGCCTGGGCAGCAGAAAGTGTTTCTAAGAATGCGGAGGAGGAATTGGAGTGGACCTTGCCTCACAATGGCCGAAGACTCTTTCTGCCCGGTCTGTTCTGTCTCTCCCCCTCACTCCCAAGGCTATGCAGCCTGAATGACCCGTAGCAGTCACAGGATAATTGGCTCCTTGCCTCCTGGAAGACTCTTTCAGAAGGACAAGGTACACAGTATGGGGTGGAGTGTAGACAGAAATGCCCATCAGAGCAGACAGGGTGTCACAGAGATGGGACCGCCTGAGCCAGTGTACATGAAGGAGTCGCCTGGACTCTGGAGAGGGTCCTTCGTGAATTTGTCTGTCTGTCTGTCGGCTGCAGTTGAGGTCTTTTTGACAAAGGTCAATTGAAAAGACTCAAAGAGAAAAGAGTTTGGCAACAGGAGGATCGCTGGGTCAGCAGTCCTGATGGCCTGAGAAGCTAATGACGTAATCATGCATTCTCACATCCTAGCTGTACCCTCGTATTAGGGACTCACACAACGACCCCCAGCTCTTGAGTAAGTAATTCTGTTAAGTAGATTTGCCCATGCCTTTGTTGATTCAGCCTGAAGCTGGTGTCAGTTTAGCTACTGTCACGGCATCCTGCACATCTGATTGTCCACAGGTGGAGCAGGGTTCTTTCTCTGTCTCCACAGAAGGGACTGTCCTATCATGTCTAAAACTAATTGTTAAAATTGTGTTCGAACCCTTGTCCTCACATAGGTCAGGTAACCGTTTTTCCTTTCCTTATTGTACCCAGCTTCCAGCTTCCCACCCCAGATAGAAATAACACAGGGAGACCCAGGAGCTTAGCCTTATTTTTACTTAAGAGCAGTTGATAATGCTTCGGGGTTCTTGTCCATGGCTCAGAGAACACAGGTGGCCTGCAGAAAAATGCCAGCTGCCCCAGCCCAGAGCGTACCCAGCGTGCCTGACACACCTGCTCTGCAAGCCAGTGTGCCGAGAGGAGTCCCTGGGGCTGCGCTTGGCTCTCACTGAAAGATACTCTTCTATTTTCTCACTTGTCACACTGTGAGCCTAGAGCCAGCGGGTGGGTGTGTGGTCACGGCTGAGAGCCCTGTAGCTTCCGGCACTGGCATCTTCTTCTGGATGCGCTTGAGCCTAGTTCTCCAAGCAAGCCTGTACTGAGCCTCAGGGATGCTGAGTGGGTGCGCCGTGCTGGGTACCTGGGCTCTAAGTGTCTCATGGCTTCAGAGCAGACAGAAGGCAGGGATGGGAGGGGCCGTGTGCCCCGTGGCTGGAGAACAAGCTGGGTGCTCTAGAAGGAGGGGACCCAGAACCCCAGATGAGGCAAAGGCAGCAGCTCAGCGGGATGAAAGTGGAGCTTTTACCAGCCGAGCTCCTGTGCCGTGTCCGCGTCCCCAGCACACCCTCAGTCCCTTCGTCTGTTCCAGGGAAGCTGTATGCCGTCGGGGGTTATGATGGCGCTTCCAGGCAGTGCCTGAGCACTGTGGAGCAGTACAACCCGGCCACCAATGAGTGGACATACGTGGCAGACATGAGCACCCGACGCAGTGGCGCTGGTACGTGAGAGCCTCGGGGTACGGGAGAGCCCTGGGGTCCAGGCTGCATCCTCTTTCCTTGTGGCTGAGACTAGAGACAAGCAACGGAACCGTACCCTATTCCCCCTCATGCCGTCTCCTTTCCTCTCGTTGGAATAGCCCCACCACATGCACACCACATATGAGGACCAGCCTTTCCCAGCGACGCCTAGCTCAGCACGGAAGGTGTGCTGACTTTACTGCTTTCCTATCACTACTGTTTTCTGTTTGTTTGAGACAAGTTCTCCATGGCCCAGGCTAGCCTCAAGCTCACCAGTAGCCTAGGCTATATCTGGGCATTCCCTTGTTTGTACTCAGGCCTACCTCTCTGGGGAGTACAGGCCAACTCTGTGCTGAGTGCTGTCATGGTACAAATGCCTTCCCTTCCTTCCTCCAAATCTTACGATGTAGCCCAGGCCGCCCTCAGACTTCAGCCTCTGGGATTACAGGTGTGTCTGGCCTGAGGCCTCCACCCACTTACTCCTTACCTCAGTTTATCAACGCTGATTCCACTGACAAGATTTTGAAAGTCCTACCAGAGGTGGCTCGCTTTGCCCATGGCTTTAGAATTAGTGACTTGTAGAGTTAGAATTCTCTCTCCAAAGTAGGAGCCTTTAGTCCTCAAATAATGAGCCTCAGTCCTGTCCTGGCTTTAGCTGACAAGCTCAGCTTGCTTCCTGAAGCTGTTGCCTTGGGACGAAAAGCCAGCATGGTAGTGTTTATGGCTGGAGATAAGCCTATGGCCCTTGTCCCTACCTTTTCCTTACATTGTTCCTCCCCAACAAGTGGAGAAAATGATCTCCCAAATGTTTTTCTATTTCTGTCCTGTGAGAGGTCCAGGCACTCATGAGCTACTTCCACAGTCCCTTCCTTTCTCCTCGTCTTCCCCATCATCCCTGAGCTGTGGTCTGGGAGAGCAGGCAGAGCCTTGGCTCTTGGTTCCTAGGGCTCCTGGTGATGAATCTGAGCCTCAGTGTGGGGCTGGTGGGAAGACCTCGATTCCTGGGAAGAGAAGCCAGATGCTCTCCACAAAGTCACACATTCATTTTCTCTCTGACCCTCTCACATATCTTCATTCTTAGCATTAGGCCATTTTAGTTTTTTTTTTTTTTTTTAAGAGACGTTTTGTGTACACGTCAGCGGGGTCGTGGAGTTGAATGTCTGCATGGTTCCATTTCAGAAGCATGTGGGGGGGAGGCTGTCTCTGTGAGTCTTGACAGGTTGGCCCCTCATGAATGCCTTGAAGTCAAGAAGCCCGAGCTTTAGAGCTGGGTGGGCTTGTCCTTGCCACGTCATCTTGGGCGACCCCATTCCCCGCCCTTGGCATTTAGTGCCCCCGCTGTGCTGTGCCCATGCTCTCAGGGGACCAGTTCCATTCATAACTCCTGTGATTTCCCCCTCTTCCCTGACGGTTTAGCTGTGATAGCTTCAGGCACCTTCCTTGCACCTCCTAAGATCCGTGTGGTGATGCCCTTTCCCTGTGGGTTGTGCAGAAGGTGGTTGGGAGGAAGGTGGCGTCACCTGGCCCATCCTTGCCTGGAGGCCCCAGATGCTGCTGTTACTGCTGTCTGTGTCTCTGGGAGGCCTGGTGACCTTGGCTGGGATGACTCTTGTGACTTTTGTGACTCAGCGCACAGCATAGCAGAGCAGATGGTCGGAGAGAGGGACCATCTCAGGGTTCCAGAGGTGTCAGTCCTGCTGATCCCGGAGGAAGGGAAGGGGAAGCAGCTTGGAGTCTACTGAAGGTTCCCAATCCCACAAGCTGACAGCAGCCGTTGGTGGCCCAGCAGCACCATCTGCTGCCAGATTTGGGCAACTGCTGGGAACCACTGGCTGTCCGCATAACCACTGCCTGGGAGTCTACCGTACACCCCTTCATTTAGATAGCATCTGCTGGGAGCGCGCCAGCAGCAGCCTCTGGGAAACAGAGCAGGGCAAGACATAAGCAGTTCCTGACCTCCTGAAGTCTGTAGCCTCCAGGTCCAGCTCTTGGGCCCACAGACCTGCTGCACATCAAATTCACCAAGACAGCCTTTTGGGCTTCTGGCCAGTAGCTCTGGGGTGAAAGTTCCGAACAGAAAGGATGCAGCCTGTCCACAGAAGGGAGTAGTCCACGGAATCACTGAGTCATCCTGGCTCCCTTCTTCCACAAACGGGGAAGAGAAAGGGCCACCCCAGAGGAGGAGAGGAAGGCCTAGGTGTCCCACCTTCCAGAGCCACTGTTCTCACTAGGTGCGGCCTTCCTCCTCAATGGCTAAATCTCCTTATCACACAGCAAAGGCCCACTCCCCGCCGCCCTGGCAGCTCCCCCACCCTCACCCCTGTCCCTGGACATTTGATGCCTTCTGCCATCAGGGCACAGGCTGGCAAGGTGTCTGTCCTCAGCACCTTGCTCTGTGCTCTGTGTCAACGGGTACAAGGCTGAATAATAAGATGTTAAGGGAAAACAAGGCCGCATGGTGGAGAGGCCAAAGGGGAAACAAATGGTGTCGGTTGAGAATCAGCCTCTTGTCACATCCTATTGTGTTTCTCTGAGTTTTTTTTTTTTTTTTTTTTTTTTTTTACCCCTTGTTACCCTCTGTAGATGTATGCACACATACATATTTACATTTTAAAAGCAGAAATGGGGTCACACTGGCTTTGTTCCTCAGTGTTTGCAGGCAGCCTGTCTTGTGGGGAGCCAGGTGAGCATCATTGTTTATTTGTTTTACAGATTATGAGGGCAATGAGGTCCAGGGAGATGGGACTTGCTCCCCAGGTCACTCTGCCAGCGATGGCTCACCAGGGCTGGGCACCAGGCCTCTTGGGTCTTGTTTTTTTTCTATCGAGCCTGGGGCTGGGACACTGTGTTCTGCCTTTCAGGGGTTGGGGTGCTCAGCGGACAGCTGTATGCCACTGGGGGGCATGACGGACCCTTGGTGAGGAAGAGTGTTGAGGTTTACGATCCTGGGACCAACACCTGGAAGCAGGTGGCAGACATGAACATGTGCCGACGTAATGCAGGTAACGTGACTGGAGGGGGCGGTGTCACAGCTGGTGCCCATATTCACCTGTGCGATGGCTCTCGCTGGTCGCCACGCACAGAGCTGTGTGGACCCCAAGCCACACAGAGGTACTGCCAGTGTCTGGCTGAAAGGTTTTCACATCTCCACAGAGTCCAAATTCCTTCCTAGCGGGAGAGCCGGACCCCACCTCACGCCCCTCTGTCATCTCTCCCTTTATTGTTTTCCTTGTATTCCCAGTCCCCACTTCCCTCTGCTCTTCGAATCCTTCCCATAGGGAGAGCCTGTCACGTGCTGCAGGGCCTGCCAGGCCTGCGAGGCAGTTTCCTTTCACGACGTTGCTGTTGCTTGGAGCTGGGCATTGCTGTATGTGGCTTTGTGCTTCTTTGCTCTGGGAAAGGGTGGCATGGCTTTGCCCACCTTCCCAGGATGGACTGGCTAACAGGTGCTGCCAGGAAGAGTTCCTGCTTTTATTCTCACGGTAGCTGTTTGCTAAACTCACTGTGGCTGACTTGTTGGAGGCGTAAACAGAGGCGTTCCTCCTTGGCTCACCGCCTGAACCTGCTGCGATACCTTGGCGTTTGGCCTCTAGCTACACAAACAAGGAATTATAACACCCGTAAGGCAGCTAAGTCTGCCTCTAGCCTGTGAATTAGGTTTAAACATGGACGTGTACAAACATCCCCAGGTATATGTTACTTATTTAATAAGTAATAATAAGATCCTATCATAGCATTGTTTTTTTTAATTTTTTATTTAATTTTTATTAATTACACTTTATTCACTTTGTATCCCCCCATAAGCCCCTCCCTCCTCCCTCCCGATCCTACCCTCCCTCCCCCTTCTTCACGAATGCTCCTCCTCAAGTCCACTGATAGGGGAGGTCCTTCTCTCCTTCTTTCTGATCTTAGTCTATCAGTTCTCATCAGAAATGGCTGCATTGTCATCTTCTGTGGCCTGGTAAGGCTGCTCCCCGCTCAGGGGGAGGTGATCAAAGAGTAGGCCAATCAGATTATGTCAGAGGCAGATCCTCTTCCCATTACTATGTAACCCACTTGGACACTGAACTGCCATGGGCTACATCTGTGCAGGGGTTCTAGGTTATCTCCATGAATAGTCCTTGGTTGGAGTATGAGTCTCTGGGAAGACCCCTGTGTTCAAATTTTCTTGTTCTGTTGCTCTCCTTGTAGAGTTCCTGTCCTCTCCAGCTCTTACTATTTCCCACTTTTTACATAAGGAAATCATGAAATTTGCAGGTAAATGGTGGGACCTGGAAAGATCATCCTGAGTGAGCTGTCCCAGAAGCAAAAAGACACACATGGTATATACTCACTCATATAGACATACAACATAGGATAAACCCACTAAAATCTGTACATCTAAAGAAACTAAGCAAGAGAGAGGACCCTGACTAGAACACTCAATCCCCATCCCAAAAAGCAAAGAGGATAGGCTCACGGGTAATTGTCACATGGCGATTGTGTCTTCCCCGTGTCTCCAGAAGAAGAAGAAAACAGGAAACAACCTAGGAACCTGCCACAGAGGGCCTCTGAAAGCCTCTGCCCAGCAGACTATCAAAGCAGATGCTGAGCCTGATGGCCAACTGCTGGGCAGAGTGAATGGAATCATAGCATTGTTTTAAAACTTGCCTTTCAATCTTTCATCAGCATCTAATTACTAACCCTATCTTCTCGCTCCCAATTATCAGGGCTCTCTCAGAACTTACCAATTCAATATTGGCTACTTCATTTATGTCCTCTTCTCTAGGCTGCCAGCGACGCTGTAGTTATAAATGATCTTTATAGTTAAGCCAATGTACACATTTAAAATGACCTCTAGAAGGAACAGCCAAGAGTAGAATCTTGAGGCAGAGGAAGGATACGTGTTTTAGATGCCGTGCAGGGAGGCAGCGTATTTTGTGCCCTTCGCAGTACTGAGAGTATTCATCAGCATTGCTAGTTACTACTTTAAAAAGCGTCATTGATTAAGTGGAGTTTGTAAAAAGAAAAAAAACAAAAACCAAAAAAACAAAAAACAAAACCAAACCCAAAACCCACTCTCTGCTGGACTACGAGTTTTAAGTTGTTGAATAAAAGTTACATTTCACTGCTCTTCCATCCAGCTTTATGAGACCTTGCCTTCAAACAACTCACACTGTTAGGAACGAGAAGGGAACCCCAACCTGGGGTACTGTTTGTGAATTCAAATGCCCATCTTGTGAGGCAGCTACAGTTTTAGCTGCCTCACGGCTCGTCAGGGCAGAAATGTGAGCTCAGAGGCATGAGGGCATCCTGGCACCTTGTCTCTTTCCTAGCTCAGGCTGACAGGGAGGCCTGCATGCTCCCCATAAAAAGTTCCCTCGGGGAAACCCGCCCCTGCAGTGTTCTCTCTGTAATGTGGAGGTGGCGGGTGGGGAGAGGCGTGCAGCGGGAGCATCCGTAGGACCCTCTGAGCCCAGCGGCTATGCTCAGCATGCTCCTCCACTGAGTGGCTCAGACCTCAGGATTACATCTCTGCTGTGCGACAGAAACTGGGGAAGAGAGGCTGTGGGCCCGGGACCAGCTTCCCATGGCTCCTGATTCCTCGCCCCGTGACTTCGGTTTGATTTGCAGGGGTCTGTGCGGTGAATGGGTTCCTGTATGTGGTCGGAGGGGATGATGGATCCTGCAACCTGGCGTCAGTAGAGTACTACAACCCGGTCACTGACAAGTGGACGCTGCTGCCAACCAACATGAGCACTGGGAGGAGCTATGCAGGTCAGTTGGTGTGCAGCTCCGGGGACCTACACACCAAGGGCAGGGACAGCAGGAGACGATGAGGGCTTGCTTTCAATGGGGAATGGAATGCTTCCTGTAGGCTCACGGGTAATTGTCACATGGCGATTGTGTCTTCCCCGTGTCTCCATGACCACCACTTCCCCCGTGAATCTGAGTGTAGCCTTGGAATACTTAAAGGCATGCTGTGCCTTGCCTCGGCCACTCCTGGTTCACTTTGTGCTAGGCATTGTGGGTGGGAGAGCATGGTTCTCGATCTTTAGAAGTTAGACCTCCCTGTACGGACTGGAGCTCTGAATGGATGCCTCAGGACACAACAGTTGTGAGAATAGCATTCCGTTCTTAGGAGATGGCTTTGTTGGATTCTGGGTAGTCTCACGGACCAGCTGCCTTTTATTGCACTCTTTTTATGTTAGTTATTTTCCTGTTGTGACAGATTCCTGAGAGGAGCTGTGTAAGTGTGTGTGTGTGAGTGGAGGTATTTTGTCTCCCGGTTTCAGGGATTTCAGCCTGTTGTCTCTTGGTTACTTTGTTTCTGGTGGACTATGGGGCTCAACACTCAGGGCTGCTGCAGGCAGCATGTGGGAGAGTGGCCCGTGGAAGCCAGGGTCAGAGAAACCTGAGTGGGTCAGGTTCAAGTGCCCTGCAGTGGCGCCCTCTGGCCACTCGCCCCTCCCCCTCTTCAGGTTTCCAACATCTCCCAGAATAGCACAGCCAGCTGGGCCCCAAACCTTCAATGGCAGCAGTGCCTGCAGGGGCAGCAGCTGCAGCCCCAGCTGTAGCAGCCTGGCCTGAGCGGGCTGGGCCAGTGTGGTGGGTGCGGTGTGCACGCTCCCTCTCGTCTTCTCAACAGCCCTCAGGCTGAGTAGGACTGCATGCCCCCACCCCACAGCCGAACTGTGGAGACTGTATGTAACCACCAAATGCCAGCACATCGCCAGTAGGCACGAACCCAAAGTTCATACATAGGTCTGGCCTCTTTCTATAGTGTCCCAGTCCAGGGCTGAGTAAAAGAGGCTGAGGGGTGATGGGTAGACTGGGGTGGGGGTGATGGGTAGGCTGGCACAGAGGATCTGGTGCCAAGTCCTGCACAGGGCGAAGAGCTGATGTTGCTGAGGTCAGAGATCCCCTGAAGAGGAGAAGCACAAGCCCAGTTTCGTATGTCTGGCCTAAGCGTTTAGGTTAAATGGTCTAAATGTTTATTTACGGGGCACACACACAACGTGCCATCCATATGCCAACTATTTAAGCCATGCTTTTGCGTCACATACACCTTGGCTCCCATGCTTTTCCTCTTACTCCCACATCCGTGAGGAAGGCCAGCCATTCTGTCTTGTTCAGGTTTCAGGACGTGCTGCCTGTGTCATGCGGGTGCCAAGGGCTCTGTCCCCTTCTTTCCTCACCGCAGTGCATTTCTTTCACCTTCCCCTCCCTTAAGCCTTTCTCACAGGGTCACATTTCCTTCACTA
Source organism: Psammomys obesus (assembly GCF_907164565.1). Classification (NCBI taxonomy): domain Eukaryota; kingdom Metazoa; phylum Chordata; class Mammalia; order Rodentia; family Muridae; genus Psammomys; species Psammomys obesus. Next base: position 26,124,279 of record NW_026596117.1, on the reverse strand, counting down.
AGACACTGGAAGCGTTTTGATCCTAGAACAACTCTGTTCTCACGAAAATCAGCACCCTTTTTCCTGAAGCCACAGAGGAGAGCGCAGGGCCTTTGTAGGATGAGGAAGAGGGCGGGACCCTTGGGCCCCTCCCCTGTGTTGATGAGAAGTGGGCGGGACCCGTGGGCCCCTCCCTTGTGTTGATGAGAGGTGAGTGGGCTGCGTAGGACCCATTAGGATTTCATGTATGCTCTGGATGTTTCAAAAGCCTGTCTGCCCACGCCAGGACTGGTGAGAAGGAGACAATCAAGCCATTTTGTCCTCAAATCAACCGACGTTATTTTAAAATCTAGGGAGTGGGTCTGATGTGCCAAGACTTAAGGCTGACATTACTTATCTGAGCGTTGCTTATAGTAGCACCGTCCTCTGGGCTTTGCTTATAATAGTGCCCCTCCCCCACATCATAATAATGATTGACATTAGGGAAACAGTTACATTTTCTATGGACTGCTTACTCAGTGGGTATATTGTTTTCTATCTTTTTACAAATTGAAAATATATATTTTTTCATACAGTATATTCTGATTATGATTTCCCTTCCCCCAGCTCCTCCCCACCTCCCCATAGTTTTAAGGCCATGAGGAAATGCTTGTGCCTGACCTGTTGGATTAGAAGAGGTTGAGTATGCCCAGTGCACTGAGTGCTCTGGCCCTATTGGAGGACAGGGAAGTTGAAGAGCTGTTAGTTCTGGAAATGGGTATGGGAGTCCCAGATCTGCTGCTAGTCCTGGGGCTCTGGGCAAGATATTCCACCTAACTGAACTTGCGTTGTCTCAGTTGAAAAATGAGGGTAGAATTAGATTGTGCCTCTGAGGGCTTTTAAGAGGATGTACCCGTGATAATGCGTGTGAAGTTTGTAGCATGTTGCCTGCCTGGTGTGAGTCACCACAGGCTAACGCACTCTGGTTATTATTAGAAGCTGGGATGTATTAAAAAGATAATGGCTGCGCTGTTGGTATGAAGGGATAAAAGACTTTTCCTTTGTGTTCTGTGTTTTCCAATTTTTCCATAATGAGAGCATATTTTTTTTTTCTAATAAAAAAATTCTTATATAGAACACTACATGAAGATACTACAGGAGTCTGCTCTTGAAAAGTATTACTTAGTGAGAGGTAGCTGAGGTAATGAGAGCTACCTCTCACTACGTAGCTGGAGTCTAGGTGAGGGTGCCAAGGCCAGCGGGTGGGTACCTTTGGTCTGGACTCAGGTGTCCACAAAATGCTTACAAAATGTCTCTGATGTAGTATCCCCCCCCCCCTTTCCTTAGTTTCTCGTCTTCAGTTCGAATGTCTTATAGCTACAGGACTATGTTAAAATAAATAGTTAAAATAAATATCTAGCAAAAGTGTTTACTCCTGGGCAGTTTCTGAGTTAGGATTTTAGTAGCAGGTTCCAGAAACCTACCCCTGGGAAGGACATGCAGGGTCCCAAGTAGAAAGACGTGAACAAGCCACCATCACAGCACAGAAGGCTTGCCTCACCTTCTCCTTGGCTATGACCGGGCCACAGGCAGTCTAGGAGGCTGGTTTGTCACAGCTGGCATCTGTACTAGAGGGCAATGTATGTAGAAAGCATGTTGGCTGTCTCAGCCTCTGGTGTCGTCTACACTGACTCAGTGGATCACAGTGAGACTTGGGTTGTGAGTGGATTTACAAAGTTAGGTTTGTTAAGTTTTACAAAAGCACTGACACACAGGACATGCTTGAAATGTTTGTCCAGTTGGGAGTCAAACACTGGGTAAGGGTGTCAGTTCTAGGATTTTGTGGACTGGTGTGTGAGGAGTCTGCCCGCATGAGCTCCTTACGATCATGTTTGTGGATACAGACGGACATCCCAACAGGACATATCAGAGTGGAGACTGCAGCTGCTGGCAGTGATAGCTTGTGACCCTTGGGGACCTATTGGCTATGACTTAGGTGTTGGAGATTCCTGGGCTCCTTGGGACTCTGAAAAAATCAGGAGAAGCTAAGATTGTAACTTTCTTTCCCTTTCATGTTAGGTGTTGCTGTGATTCACAAATCCTTGTGACCCGAACTCCCTGCCTGTGACTCACTCAGCAGGGAGCAGCTGGACCATGACAACTGATGAGATTGACTGGGAGGCTCTGCAGTGGTTTGACAACCACCCGAGTTGTCTTGGCAGGCCAGCCTCAACCCTCTCGGTGTGGACATTGATGACCCACCTTCTGCTCCCAGGTGCTTTGGTTTCTGCTCTAACAGTTGGGTTCCTGACAGCCCCAGCAGCACCCTTGGGAGTGTGTGTGTGTGTGTGTGTGTGTATGAGTGTGTGCATGTGTGTAAAACATTTCATTCAGTGGGGCCTGGGGCTGTGTAAGCATCTACTAGATTTCATTACTACTGATATTTTTACTGTGCTAAACTCCTACACACATCTTCTGGACTTGTCCTGTGGACATACTAGACTACTAAAGATGCTGTCTTCTGGAGGTCCAGGCAGAACTAGCCAAAAGCACACTCCACCATGTCTGGGACCATGACTTGACTACTGTAGCCATGTGGAATTTGGAGGTTTCTTCAGAGCTGCTCTATAGCCTCCATGTACCTCCAGGGTACCTGTGCCATTGCCTCTTCCTTGGCTGCTTTCTAGGAGGTGGATGAGAACTGTTTTGTCTTCACATCTTGGCCTCTAGTCTTTGATGTCATGGATTGAAGGTTTGGAAGATTTTGTGTCTTTTCAGCAGGGAAAACAAACTCATCAGATAATTGCTAGGTCAAACACTGGAGAGACATAGACAGGAAAAGCAAGCAAGGAAGCAAGCTATCAAGCAAATGAGCAAGTAAGCAAGCAAGAGGGCAAACAGTCGATCAAGTGAGCAAGCAAGTGAGCAAGCGAGGAAGTGCTCAAGCAAGCAAGTGCTCAAGCAAGCAAGCAAGTCATCAAGCAAGCTAGATAGCAAGCAAGCATTTATGCAAGCAAGCACTCAAGCATGCACACACTGCAAGCAAGTGAGCTAGCAAGCAAGCAAGCTAGCTAGCAAGTGCTCATGCAAGCAAGCTAGCAAGCAAGCTATCAAGAAAGCAAATGAGTGAGTAAGCAAATGATCAAGTAAGCAAGCAAGCATGCGAGGTAGCAAGCAATTGAGCAAGCAAGCAAGCTATTGAGCAAGCAAGCAGACAGACACTAAAACCAAAGTGGTATGGATGTTCTTTCCACCCACAGTGATCTCAGAGAGGTACCCTGCCTTTGACTGTTCTCAGGGCACCTACCCTATTTATTATGCTTTTTTATATAGGCTTACTTATTCATGGTATCAGCACTCATGTGGAGGATGAGTAAAAGGTCACCCGGCCACTAAACCCAGAGATAGGTTTGTCCCTGGGTTAGGAGGGGCCATGCATAACTCAGAGGGACATGAATGACTTCTAAGAAATATACTAGCTGGATCTGGCCATTTGTGATGATGGTCAGGGCTACCCATATCGTTATCTTCCCTTTCTCATGATTCCCTCCTCTTTCAGGGTCCTCATCCTTTCCCCGGCCTCCAAAACACCCCATTTTCCTTTCCTTTTGGGGAGGAGATAGTAGTGCGCCCTTCCTCAAAGACACCTGTATTTTAAAAAATGAAAGCAACGTTTTGCTCAGCCACAGATCCAAATTATTAAGAATGTAACTTCAGGTACCTGGCGTGGCATTTGGAGGTTCGTGAAAGCACACACATTAAGGGGCGGGGGTCGGATGTTTGCTGCACAAGCATGGATTTGATTTCTAGCACTGATGTAAACAAACAAACAAACAAAACCAAAACCTCTCTGGGTAGAGCAGTTCGCATCTGCTATGTTAAAGCTGGGAAGGCTGAGGTTGGCAGAAACCTGAGCCTTTGGGGGGACAACCAGCCTAGGCTACCCAGCGGTCTCAGGCCTCAGGCAGAGACTCATAAAACATGAGTCAGCAAAAATGCTGGCTCCTGAGGACCAACGTTAAAGGTTGACCTCTGGTCTTTGTACAAACAAAGAGCTTCAAAGCCGAACTCTTCCTAAGCAAGGAAATTGCTTGTACTGGCATTTCTGCTGCAGGGGGGTGGGGTGGGGACTTTGTGCCCGGAGAACAGTCTCACACCCAGGGGTTGGAGTCCATCCACCCCCAACTCCCATCCCCGCATCAGAGGCCACATAGAAGAGACCAAGGAACTTCATAAAACCCTGACACAGATAGCTTCTTGGAAGTACATTGTGTAGGAGGTTGGCACGCCCTGCCCTCTGCATTTGGAAACCCAGCTTCTCCCCAGCTAGGCAGTATTTCCTGAGTGATTCAAGCACCCTCTTCCACGAGGGCAAATCTTCTGTAATGTCAAGCAGAATTAGGAACCGCCACATCCAGATAGCTCACAGTCATCGGAAGAAGCTAGAGTACCAGGTTTGGGGGACCCAGAGGGATGCAAGCGTTTTCTCAGCAGGTGCTCTGGCTCCAGCTGTGAGTGGGGAGAGCGCTTGTGCCAGGAAGTGTGCAGAATGCATTCCTAATGCCCTGCCCCCATTTCCAGGCAAATCTGGGGACTTGTTTGAGGTAGAGAGAGGTAAAGATAAGTTTGGGGATCAGAGTCTAGTGAGCTGTTTGCACAAGCACTCTATTTTGGGTGAAAAGTAACCCCACCGCCTCCCCCACTCCCACCCAAGAACCTAGACTTTTCTATGTAGGGGTCACGATGAGTCTTCCTTTGCATCCTCTTCCCGGAGAGAAGCCCTCCTTCCGTGGAGGCCGGCCAGCCACGGTTTTCGCTGGAGCTTTTGCTGTTGGCTGCACCTCATGTCTCCCTCCTTGTGAAGCACCGCTTCGGCGGGTGGAACCGCTGAGGGTCCACTCATTCCACCCCTGTGCGTCCTGTCTCACGGGGCCTAGAACACTGGTACGTCACCACCAAAAAGCCAATCTGCCCTAGCTGCCCACAGATGCCACCCCGGGACCTGTGCTGCTCCATTCTCAGGTAGAAGTCTCCCCATGGTGGATACCTCAGACCTGCTTTCAAGGCTGTGCTAGTCACGCAGTGGGTGGTGACCCCACCCCCGCCCGTCACAGCGGCCACCCCTGCTAGTGAATACAGCCCTGTCAGGGGCACATCTGAAATCCGACTGCAGTGGCTACCCAAGGTTAGAAGCAGCTTCGACACCACTTGGATGCTGATTCGGACAACGTAGAAGTCAGCTTCTGAATTCCAAAGTTATTTCTCCTAAGTACCCAACAGCATCTCCATCTTAAAAAACAAAACAAAACATGGCAGTATTATGCAAATGAAGTGACCTCATTTTTTTCTGCTATGCAATAAGAATTCTGAATTGTATCTCATGACAAGCCAGTTGCAATATCCCCTCAGCTGCTTTCTTTCTTTTTTTTTTGAGCTGTCCTACTTTGATATCTGTTGTGTAACGTTTGTATATTTCTGAGCTAGATTCTTTCAAAGATTACCTTTTTGTAAAATTGAAGCTGTAGCTTTCAGGCTAAAGTTTTAATGTAGATATTTTTATAGATAATTTTTCACGACGTTTGAATCACTTTCTATTGTCCATGATGATGAAATGCTGTCGTGTGTGTCGTTCACCCTGACAGAGCCGCACACCTGTTGCTGTGCTGTTTTTCGTTTCTCACCTGTGTTAGACCCTTCTGAGCTCCAGGCCCTCGGCCTTCTAAGGAGAGTGATGAATTCCAAGCACAGTCCCTGGGTTTTGTCTCTTAGTCACTAAGGACTAATGTTAAGACTCGACTCAGCCCTTACCCATGTCTATCTCTCATGGCTTTGTGTTTATGAGTCTGTTCTCTGCAGGGCTGGGGTTGGGCCAGTCATGTGGTAGTGGCTCTCACTGCTCTGGCAATGAGCTTGCCCCTAGCCCACACTCCCTAGGTTGCCTGGGCCCTGCAGACCTTGTTCATTCTCTACTGTCTCCTTTCTTTTAGAGGTTCCTGGCACTCAAGGCCTCTGAGGCTGGGCCATGTCTCTTTGGGAAGCTTGCATTCCATGTACTTTGGAAGAGGGGTCCACTGTGGTCCCTCGAAGAGTGTGTTTAGCAGGCACTCACACATTTTTTTTTTCTTGAGCTGCCTCCACTCTGGTTTGTGTAGGTATCTGTCTGCCACTGGCCTCGTTTCTCTTTTTAAACCTTAATTTATTATTTTTGGGACAGGCGCCATTTAAGTCGCCTCCATGCTTCTTCCTGTTTGACCTGGCAGGATCAAGCTGGGAGGCTTGATGAACAAACTCCTTCGGCTGGACAGAGTATGCAAGGCTTTGATGCGTAGAAGCACAGGGGTCAGAATGTTGTGTTGTATTTTGTGTTTTTGTTTTTTTGTATGTGTGCGTTTGCATGTTTGCACTACTTAGGCCCCTCATGTTCAGCTGCACTGTTTATCTACTGAGCAAGCAGGAAATCCAGCAGCACTTCCAGGAGAGGCCTTTCCATATGGGTAACCCAGCCTTAGAGGCCTCATGCAGCATTTACTGTGGGACTCAGACAGTCCTGGGTGTGGCGGCAGCCCAGGCAGGAATGCATGGGGCTGTGGCGTTTGCAGGAATAAATCGCTCCTGTGCTGTTCTTGCCTTTGGTTATAAGATTGTAAATTATTCCCCTCCCCTTTTTGGTGGTAATAAAGGACCCTTGTTAGACTTCTTGTTTAATTGTATGTGATGTGTAAAATACTTTCTTTGAAAGAAAACTCAAAACATAGGACATGTCCTATCTGGGTGGATGTTCTGTCCCATGCTTGACATGGGCCATCAAACTGGACACTATCTGGCACAGGTAAGGCCCTTCATCTGACCTGATGTTTTCTGTGTGATGTTAGGGACCATGTATCTTAAAAGAACACTTGTCACATGATCAGTGCAGTGAGAGCCAAGAAACATCCCTCCAAATGTGTTATTTTCAGAGGATCCCATTCCGGTTCCCCACACTGCACACGGCATTTTAACAAAAGCTGAGCTGTGCTAACACTGCAGACTTCATTTCCATTGCACAGCATCTTCTATGTCTCAAGTAAGTGAGGGAAAGACTGGTCCCTGCACAGAATCAGATGGAAACTTTTCTCCTCAGAATCTGCGGCACAGGGTCTCCATCCTTCTGATGGAGACCCTGTCACATGGCCCCAGCACAGTGCCGACCCAGGGAGACCTTCAGAAAGACCTCGTGGAGACAGTCCCTCTAAAGGTGTTGGGTAGTGTGGACAATAGTTGCTGGGATCTGGGCCTGGAGGGGAAGATGGCTGGCTGTTCTGACATCACTCCTGGAAGCTGAGATGTATCCCATGCATGTGGAATGTTTAGCTTGGTGGGAGTTTCTCAAAGCCACCTACCTGCTGACATGGATGTCCCTCTGGATAAAGGCCCTCCTGTCTCAGGTCTCCTCAGACTGTCAGGTGCTCTGTGTCATAAAAGGTAACAAACAGGCATCCAGGGCCTAGTGCTTACTTGGCACTTGGAAAGAATGTAAGGATGGAGGGAAAGTCAGCAAGCTGAACGCAGGTAATGGCTGACCTTCTGCCCTCTGCATAGCCCTCTTCTGCCAAGCTGGCCCCTGCTCTGGCCTCTTATCCCTTGAGGCTGAGTGAAAGCTGACAGGATGTGTCTCTCCACAGCCCTTTGAACCATGAGCAGGAATTTATGTCCCTCTGGAACAGAGGTCCAACAGGTGAATGCATCTGTCTGAAGAGATTGTAAGGGGGAAGTGAGACAGGCTCAAATAAAGGACACCAGCCCTTTGAACCCTTGTTTGAGTTTGGGAATGAGTTTGAGGAGAGGCCCCAGGATGCAGCTGTTTTGAACATAGCATCTGTTGTGCAGTCACGGTGCCATGCCCACCTTGAAGAGACAGGTGACTATATATTGTGCTGCTAATTCACAGCACAACAAGGGTTAATTCATTGGCCCTTGAGAGGAGATCTAGGCTGTTCATCCTCCTGAGGCTGCCTGCTAGCTCTGTCACTCTCCTGTCTTGGTGGCTGTGTTCTGCAAGTGCCCTTTGGAGAAGGGGGACCTCAAACACTTCCCGGAAACTCCCAGGGAGGCCTTGCTTCCTCCTCCACTTCCTCCAAATGGAAGGAGGCCCTGCCTGTGGCTTTGCAAGTAGGACTTGCCCTGCCCTCTCTGGATCCTTATCTGCAAAATGAGGGCTCTCTTGTCCTTTCCTGAAGACAAGAGACAGGGGGTGGCAGAAACCTTGAAAGGTACAGAGAGCTCGGATACGCAGAGAGGAGGTCCCACCTAGCTAAAAGTACAGGGGCAGAAGCTTGGGGGGGTGTGTGTGGGGAAAGGCACCAGGGGGAGCTAGAGCCGCAGAGACTGGCCAGTATGATGATACAGAAGCTTTAGGAGTGGGAGAGACAACTTCAAGGCCTAGTTTCCACAGAGGGTCAGGTACCTATGGGCAAGTCTCTTGTGTCTCAGGCAGTTCCCAGTCTGTGAGATACAGATGAAACACCAGTTGGCGACCCTGGAGAAGCTGAAAAGTGAGAATTCCCCTACGTGGAGAAGGCAGACTCAGCCTTAGGAGCAGGTGTGGTCTGGCAGCATATATATATATATAGCCTTTGGGAGGCGGGGGCAGAGGCTGAGTCTCCTGCATGATGGTTGTGTGTGGTCATGTATGCTGTGCACAAGCTCCAGTTGCTGGGAGTGTGCAAGGAGAGCTGATGCACACGAGCAGGGTCATGGGCTAGGGCTGTCTGTCTCTGGGCCTTTCCTGGCCAGGCTTCATTTCTGCAGGGGGCCCAGTGAGGTGATCTGGAAAGGCTTGGTTTCACCTGGAACCACTTGGATTTTTTTTCTGAAAAAATTTTTCCCTGAAAGGAGAAATGACTCAGTGGTTAAAAACACTGGCTGCACTTCCAGAGGACCAGGGTTCTGAGCACTCACCAGGAGGCTCTCAACTACAGGCCCAGAGGATCTATGCCCTCTTCCGGCCTCCGGGGGGTACTGCATGCATGTGGTGCCCACATATACACAAAGACAAAACATCCAATACACATCAAGTGAATAAAAGATGTAACATCAGATTATGAGTATTTTGTACTCTAATATGGTTAGCCATGAACATGGACTGTCCCAGCTCGCGGCCAGCGCAGAGCCTGGACAGGAGATCGGGTGACACTGGTGTGTCTGTTTCATGGCGGCCCCTGGTGTGCCCATCGCGTCCAGACTCTGCTTCCTCCAGTTCCACCCCTCCCCTGAAGCCCACAAGGTCGCCCACCCCAGAGGCTGTGACGTAGGCCTTCTCCACGGGCTGTTCATGGCAGTGTCCAGCTGAAGCAAGCATCAGTGTGGCACCCCTCCAGGTGGGAAGCGTGTCGGGACCGATGTGCCATTCCTGACCTCACCAACGTGCTGGTTGCAAATGGGCTCCTTGGAGAGGCTGTCTGCAAGGGTCTTGACGGCTGCCACCTTGTTCCACGTGGCTTCTCCCTTACGCTCTGCTGTTTTGTAATCCACCTTCGTCTCCTTCCCTCCGAGTGGGCACAGGAGGTGTGGGTCTCATGAAGTGACCAGCCTTGCTGCTCATGGTTTCCGGTCCTTCTGGCTAAGATCACGTAAGTACCCACGCGCTCATCTTCATCCCACCTTGGGTGACTCGGAGACACGGCTTTGTAAGCACAGGAGTCATGCGTTATGTCATCTCAAGCCAGGTCTCACGACATCCTCACGGAAGTCTCGCGCAGCGGTGGATCTTGTCTACACCGCGCCAGCCGGCCGGGCGTGGTGGTTGCTTTCTTGGTGCGGCGGCTGGTGAGTGCTGACAGTCAAGGCACACCTGTGTGCAGTGTGTGACTGGCTGCTGGCTTCTCCCCCCGTCGCCCCCTTTACAGGAACACAGGTTTGAGAGGCAACACGATTGGCTCGAATTCTCGCGAGATCCCTGACTCTCGAACCAGACTGCGCTTGGCTGGGCAGGACAGCACTCCAGTGGCTTAGCTGAGGAGTGCGTTACTCCGCTCCTAAAACCGCAAGCTCTGGGGCTCAATTCTGCGGCTGGAACGGTTGTCCCACTGTGCCATCACACCCCAGATCCCATTCTGTTGGCGTTTCCATTATTAGCATGTTGCGGGGTAGCCGCCCCATGGCTATTTTCAGCTCAGAAAACAGGCACGGAGAAGAGGTGGTCTAGAGAGCTGTGAGGGGTAGGCTCTAGAACGGGAAAACTTCCCCAGCGTCCCCAGCGGACTGGCGCAGATAGCTCCTGCAGCCTCGCAGATGGAAGCGAGGCAGGCGGCCCACTCCTGTTCAACGTGGGAGAAAGAGAGACTTGGTATCAGGTGGGCAATTAGCATCATCAGTGGGCCTGCTGGACACTTGCATGCTTTCCTCTCCACCGGGCCTCGGGCTTTGCTGTCTTGGCCTCTTGGATCCTCCCTGAAGGTCGTTTTGTCTGGGCACTGAGTATATCCCCCGGCTCCTTGTCAGTGAGAATGATGTCCCCTGTGTACTTGGCGTCTGCCGAAGGGACACAGGGCACGGGCAAGGTAGGGCGGGGAAGGCTTTCTCAGAGTCTCAATTCCGCCATCTTGCTGGCTCTTCTTGGCCTCAAGACTGGATGCCCCTCTTTCAGGATAAATGAGAAACCCTCAGCAATGGAGACCTTTTGGAGCCTGAGGCTGGGCCTTTGAGACAGCTCATTTATCAGCGGTGGAGGTTTTCCTGAAGCAGTGATTGAGGAGCTCCGTCAGCAGCAAGATCTATGACCTTTATCTCAAGAGTGACCCATCTGTGCAGCACTATAAATCTTTCCGAGTCACAAGTGGAAGGTAGAGGCCGTGAGGTTTGGCGCTCGACTCTTGGAGGCAATTTTCTCCAGTTATTTGTCCTCCAGTCCTTCAGGACATCCTTGCATTTAATGGTAGCGCCTGACGGGCAGACAGCCTCTTTCCGAGGCGCTGTTCTGCTGTTCTTGCCAGGTGAGGCTCCGTATCCAGGCAGGGCGCAGGAAGGGAGAGATACCTCAGCGAAGCGGCTTTGCCTCTTATCTTGCGAGGAGGATGGGGACAGTGTGGGGAGGTGGTGGCAGCTGGAAGGTCTGGCAGTGTGATGATGTCCACATGACACTCTGAATGCAGGTTCTCGTGTTGGCTCACCAAGATGTCCACTGAGACCCGGGAGAAGAGAGTGCATCCTGGGCAGCTCAGCTCAGCACAGCATCATTCCCCCCCCCCCCCCGAACCCCCCCCGGCCACCCTAGGGGGCCCACAGATCCCTCGAGGGCCTTTCCACAATCCTAGGCCTTACCTTCATCATCCCTCGGTGGCTTAGGTCTGAGATAAGCGGACAGAGGCCCCTCGAGGGATTCCAAAGGCATTTTCTAGCCACAGATCCGTCATTTTAATGTGACCTGGCCCCCACTTAGAATGATTAACTAAAGGAACCCTCTGTCCTTGTGCTGGTGGCTCCTGCAGAGTCTTGATAAGGAAGCCCATAAAATCATCTCCAAACAGCTAAATGAGGCCGCTGGCACACGCACTCACATCCTGCAAAGGTGGTGTGGTTTCTAGCTTCTCGAGATACTCTACCCCTGAATTCGCCTAGTTCTAGGCACTGGGAGCCTGTGCATGTACACAGCGGCATCTGGGAAGACTGTGGAGGCCTGTAGGGTAGATGGAGGAACTGACCTTTGCTGTGGCACTAGCTGGTCATCACAAGTGGAGTGTCAAATGGGCTCCAGAGCTCTTCATGGCTCTAGGTCAGCTCTCCCACTGGGCCTGGGAGACTCTGAGCCCCTCCGAAGGCCTGTGGAGAAACTGCTCCATGGGGAAGCAGTCTGTACTTAGCTGCCGCTTTCTCTGCGCTGCCTGTGTGATTTCTATGTGCCATGTGTGCTCTGGAAATACGGTTTAAATGGCAGGCAGGACCCTTGTTGTCATGGGCTCAGTGGAGCTGACGCAGCGAGATGAGCGCAGGGGTCTGGGAGATGAAGGTGGTCTGTGGAAGCATGCAGAAAGGGTACGGCAGGGTGTGTATGCAAACGATGGTAGACCGAGTCCTAGAGAAGAAGAGGGTGGAATGCTGAATCAGGAGGAGGAAGGAACCACAAATACCAAGGCCCAGAGGCTGGAAAGAAATAAGAACTAGTCCAGCATGGCCGAACCTTGACGTATCAGGAGGCTATGCAGAGAAATGAAGCTAGAAAAGAATGATGTCAGGGTAGGCTGTGAAACCACGAGGGTGAGGTGCCCTCTGACCTGTGGGAAACATAAAAAGTGGCTAATGTTGAATTCCTAAGAACTTCTACTAGTCAGGGCTCTCTAGAGGAATAGAACTAAAATCATATATATATGATTTATTAGAGTGGCTTACAAGCTGTGGTCCTGCTAGTCCTACCGTGGCTGTCTGAGAACCTATTATTGTTCAGTTCACAAGGTTGGATGCCTCAGCTGGTCTTCAGTATGTGACAGAATCTCAAGAATGTAGGCTCTCATGCCAGTGAAGGAATGGACTTGCAAGGGCAAAGGGCAAAGCAGGCAAAGGGAGCAAGCTTCCTCCTTCCATGTCCTTCACAAAGGCTGCCAGCAGAAGGCATGGCTCAGAGATCTCCCCCACCTCAAAAAATCTGGATTAGAAGTGGGGTTCCCCACTTGAAATGATTTAATTAAGAAAAAAAAATCCCTCACAGGAGTGTCCGGCCTCTTGGGTTTTAGTTAATTCTAGAGGTAGTCGAGTTGACAGTCAAGAACTGCTGTCACAGAAGCCAGCTCTGAAATGCTGAGATTTCTTCAGAGGCTCCAGGGAAGAGGGGGAGAGGGTGAGGGAGAGGCAGACATTCAGCATGGCCCCAGCGGCCGTCCTTTGGGGAACTGTTGAACTGGGTGTTCTTTTAATGTTGTTTTGACACATGGGATCCACTAGTTTGTATTCCTGAAAAATCAGCCATTGACTCCAAAAGCACAGGCAACAGAAGAAAATTGGATCTCATTAGAATAAAAAAATTACGTGCTTCAAATGAGACCAACAAGAAAACAAAAGGACAGCTCACAGAATGGGAGAAAAATATTTGCACATCATGTATCTGACAAAAGCCGAGCACCAGAGCCCATGGGAAAAAAATGCATAGGGATAAATAACCAGATGTTTAAACTGGGCGACAGATTTGAGCAGATATTTTTTTTTCAGAGAAAATACACAAATGGCCGATAAACACTCTGAAAACAGCTCAGCATCCTGCATGACCAGGGAAATGCAAAGGAAACTGTGGAACTCTGCTGCCACACACATCAGCCCAGCTGCAGCCAAGGACAACAGCAAGGACTGACAGAGGCCTGTGAGAAGAGAGTCTTCATCTGCAGCCAGGGGTAATGCGTCAACATGCAGCCTCTCAAGGTCCAAACTGGCAGTTCTTCAAAAATTAAATGTAGATGTCTGCTATTGCCCAGTAGTCCTGCTCCAGGGGATGGATCCAAGAACATGGAAGACAGAAGACGCAACCACACAAAAGCTCGTCTGTAAGGCTGGGTGTGGGAGTGCACAACTTTAATATGAGTACCTGGGAGACAGAGGGCAGAGTCAACCACCTGCCTCTGAGAGTCTGAGACTCTCTGAGAGCCTGGGGCTAGCCTGGTCTACATAGTTGGTTCTGATCCAGTCAGAGATGCACAGTCTCAAACAAGCAAGCAAGCAAACAAACAAAGCCAAATAAAACAACACACGCACATGCAAACTTGCATACGAAATTTCATAGCAACTTTATTTACTTATTTGGCTTTTTGAGACAGGATTTCTCTTTATAATAGAACCCTGGCTGTCCTGGACTCTTGTAGACCAGACTGGCTTCAAATTCACAGAGATCTACCTGCCTCTGCCTCTCTAGGGCTGGGATTAAAGGCATGCATGACTACAGCTGGCTTGCAACTTTATTTATTTATTAAGTATTTTCTGTGTTTTTTTTTTTTTTTATTATTTAAGACAGGGTCTCACTGTGTAGCCCTGGCTGTTCTGGAACTCAACATAGAGACCAGGCTGCCTTCGAACTCACAGATCTGCCTGCTTCTGCCTCTGTAGAACTGGGATTAAAGCCGTGTGCCACCATGCCCTGCCAACATTTCTAATATCTCGAAAGTATTGTAAAAACAACTGTCTGCATGCCCAACAACTGTTGAGTGGATTAGCCAAAGTTTGCTCAGCCATATGTCCTATTTTGAAATATATCGAATAATATTGTGAAATATTACTCAACACAGAATTGAATGGAGTGTTGGTACAGTCTGTGGTCTGGGAATGTCCGGAGCTGCATTGGAAATGTAATCCCCATGGGCTGGGGCTGTGCAAACATGCACACCTGAGTTCAGACACCCAGTCACCACGGAAAAAGTCAGCTGTGGCCATACATGTCTATAACCGCAGTGTGAGGGGCTGTGGGTAAAGACAGGGGATCCCTAGGGCTTGCTGGCTGCCAGCAAGCTTAAAAATGGTGAGCTTCAGGCTCATCAAGAAACCCCGTCTCAAGGGACTAAGGTTGGGAATGCTAAAGGAGGAAGCTTGGGGTCCTGCTCCTGCTTCATTCAGCACATGCACGCAGCACAGGCACATGTAATCTCACACATGTGTACATGCACACACACACTTAAAAGTATAAATTTAGCTCCAGTGCAGGAGGGTGGGCCTGAGGGACATCACTGTTGTCTTGCCTGGCATCTGCTTCAGAGGAAGGCACTGCTGGTTTAGTACACAGTGGAGGGTTAATTTCCTCAGTGAAAGGCGAAAAACACATTTCAGGCTGTGAGTGTGTCTGCTGAGGGTGCAGAGACAACTTCCTGAGATGAGACAGACCCCTCAAGCATCTGAGGGGTCAAAGTTCTCAGCTCCAGGAGCGTCCTCCCACCAATACCATTCCATGTTACAGAATTCCATTCTTTACCCATCCGTACCCTTACTTTAACTGCTGACACCCTCTGAGGCCGGGACTTGAATTTTTGCTGTACTTCAGCCAACCTCTATAATGAGGGCTTTGGTTTGAACTTGAACTTGAACTTGCATGCTGGAGAGAAGACTCTCTTCCAGGGCACACTTGGAGACCTTTGGATTGTTTATTTTCACCTGGAGCTGGGTCAAGTTTTCAGTCTTTGTTGTCCTTCACCATGTTCTGAAGCTGGTTAATTTTATCACAGTTACCCAGAGATGCTAAGAGCAACTAGCCAGCAGCAACATTTTTCTCCAGATTGTCAAAAGTTTCATATGGTTACCAAGTCCATTGCCACTTATGGGGGGAAGTGGCACTTACCGGTGTGACTGCGGGAGCCAGCCTGGAGCAAGAGAGAGGCTGAGGAATGTCCAAACCCCGGAAGTCTTGTCCTAGGATGGGCAGGAGCAGGACTGTTCCGTCCTTGCCGTGGGCCTGTATATCCCAGTGCACATGTCCCGTATGAGCCACACCTCTGCCATCCTTGAGGTAGTCACATAGTCTGGTAGCCAGGTTTTAGGTTAAAACTCTTCTCTCCTTGTCAGGTGGTCTCCAGGAAGCACCTGAAATCCCTCTTCATGCAAACGAAGCATTCCCAGCACCTTGACCCCAGCCAATGGTGTATTCTCACCCTAATACCTCTACCCACTCCCCGAGATATATACAGCCCCTACTTGCCTCCAATGAAGAGAACTGTTTCACTGAAAACCACCTCAGAGGGGGCTGTTTCTCTCATACGCCGACCAAGAACTTGCGAATCCACTGGCCAGGCTAATTGTCATTCCTTCCAGTCCAGCTGCTTGCCCAGTGGTGCCTGGATGCCCTGAGGGCAGAAGCAGACCTGGCCAGCAACTCACAATTGCTGAAGTCAAGATAATCAACTGCATTTGTCTCCTTAAGTCTGTAAAATAGTTCATGTCGTGGGCTTTCAGCCACTCCGAGCTCCCAGGAAATGCTTCAGTAATTACATGTGTTGGCAAATTGGAAAGACTATTACAGATACTTAAAAAATTCATCATTATACTTCTGTTGCTCTAGAAATACTTCTGGTACCAAAATATATATTAACCAGGTTCTCTAGAGGAACATAACTTACACATACATACACACACACACATACACACACACACACACACACACACACACGTATGGTATTTGTGTGATGAGAATGGAATCCAGTTGGCAGTTCAGCTAGTCCAACAATGGCTGTCTACAAATGGAAGCTCCAAGAATCCAGTCATTGCTCAGTCCACAAGGCTGGACGTCTCAGCTACTCTCCAGTATATGTCGGAATCCTGAAGAAGTAGGCTCTAATGCCAGTGAAGGAATGGACTTGCTAGTGAGAGTGAGAATAAGAGGCAAGGGGTTTCCTTCTGTGTTCTTTATGTAGGCTACAGCAGAAGGTGTGACTCAGATTAAAGGCAACTTCAGCTCCTCCCACACGTGCACATATGTTACATACACACTGACAAGTATATGTACCACACATGTATGCACACACTCACACAGACACACTAGTACTGTTCACAAATACAAAGAAAAATTACCAACCCGAGGTGAGGCATTCCCATTGCACTTTGCCAGAGGCGCTGTAATAACAGTAACTTCAGGCAACAATCCTTCCCCAATGAACCACAGGGAACTAATGGATTAAATGAGTTTTGTTTTCAGATACATATTTTTGCTTATGCTTTGACAGCTCATTTGTACTGAAAAAAAAACCCCTAGTATCAGAAGGCATCTTATTCATCAACAAATTGTAGACATCAATATTTCAGTCTCCTGTCAACTGCTCCCACACCTAAACATGTTCGCTTGACGGCAGGAAGAGAGTTATGGCTTTCAATAAATGGAAGTTAGGGTTGACGGAGATGCTGCTGTTTCTCCCTAAGCACCCACACGAAGTGGCTTTGCTGTCCATGATGGAGAATCCCGCACACTGTTGTTGACACAGATGTTGGCCACTCCCAGGCTGGTTGTTTCCTTGGTGCCCCAGGCTTAAGATTGCCAGGTGTATTTGTCTTGTTGCCGCTGGTAGATCTTTCTTCACACGGGAGATGGTGGGGGGCAGTGCTTGGATGGGGGTCATGTAGCAGGCGACAGAAAGGATCCCTAGGAAGACGCTGTGCTGTGTTCTTCAGGAAAACCTCCCAGGCAGTTCCTCTGCCGCCTCACTGTAGTCTGAAGCGTCACCCCAGAGCTCAGCCCAACAGGCTGTCAGTGCCAGTCACGCAGAATGTCCCTGTCTATCAAAGTCAATGGCACTAGAGCAGCTGCCACCTGTCCCAGCATTAGTGCTCTGGCACAACCCAAGGGGAGGAGGCGAAGGGTACTGAGGTTCAGGGTGGCTGGGAGAGCTAGGAAGAGGAGCAGGGAAGGGCAGTGGAGTGACGAGAGGGGCTCTGGAGACGCACTGTTCGGCTGCAGCCCGCAGCCGCAGGGCTGCTTGTGGCTTTGGGTGTGGCCTGTCTGCTTCCTCGGCCTTACCTTTGAAAGGAAGGCATGATAGTTTTCCACTCGCTGGGTTGCTGAGAGCACTGAAAAGGTAACACAAGTATGGCAGGCATGAAAACGGGGCCGAGAGGAGAGGAGAGGAGAGGCGGTCTGGGCCTCTCTAAGCATGCTCTGGTTTTTCTCACAAGCCTCCCACTTGCTGCCTAGTGGGAGGAAAAACACTTCAATTTTAGTCGTCTGGTAAATTTAGTCTTATTTAAAAGCTGAAGTAATCGTCTTCGGCAGTTCTCAGATATGGATGGTTGTGAGCCACCGTCATAGTCAATGGAAAACTAGCCCAGGTCCCCAGCAAGAACAAGAAGCATTCCTAACTGCCGAGCCATCTTCCTGGGCCCTGCCTTTACTTTTCTTCAGCCCCATCTGGTCTTCGTTTTCTCGAAAGAATGACACAAATTCAGAAGATTTCTCAGTTATGATTCATCATTTTCTCTAGCATGGCCTATTGGTGCCTTTGCCGATTTTCAAAGGAGTTTCCCCTGAAGGATGGCTGCATTCAAAGCAGCTCTTTTTTTATGCTGTCTTTCCTCATATCCTGATTGTCCGTGCTGTAGTTTTGTTTTCTTCTGAGCACTCACTGGACAAGCCGACTGCTTTACTACCTTCTTTCTTTACTACCCAGCAGAATCTGGTTACTTCCATTGATCCTCCCAAGTATCAAAAGCATATTAAGAGAGCCTTGGTATCCTAGCCGGAGCCCAAGGCAGACATCACTAATCAATTGCAGCACTGGGCCGGTGGTTCCTGTAAGAAAAGGCATGAGGCAACCCCTGCCAATCAGCTTGAGTTAGCTGCAGAGACTAAACTGATTTGAGGTCTGGGTTTTATGCACTTGCCCTTGTCTGGTGCCTTTGGGTTCCTCGTGTCTGGTGCTGACACATTGTGTTTGCCTGGTGCCTCTGAGGTAGTGAGCTGTGCAGGGAATTGCAGTATTAGGAATATTCTGTCCAAGTGTGTGAAGCTGTCTGTATAAAACAGTGAGATAATCCATGCCTTCCCCATAACAGTGTGAGATTTGCAATTTGTTTTCAGGTCTGTAAAAGTACCATGAGTATCTCATGGGGAGACTTAATGTCTCTTCCCCACAGCATGTATTCACACAAAAAAGGTGTCATTGCCATTTCCAGATCTCAAGGAGATCCTAGAAGCTTCCCCTTGTGCATGCAAAAAGGTTCTTAAAAATCTTTACTATGAGCTGGGCATAGTGGCACACACCTTTAACCCCAGCACTCAGGGAGGCAGAGGCAGGTGGATCTCTGTGAGTTTGAGGCCAGCCTGGTCTACAGAGAGATTTCCAGGACAGCCAAGGCCACACAGAGAAACCCTCAGTAAACTCAGGCCATCTCAAAACACCCTTAAGCAGAAAGAAAAACAAAACCCACACGCGCAGCCTTCACACTTTACTGCAGTAAATGAGTTGAGTTTCTTAGTGTGGCCACTTGAAGACAGCCCTGCTCAATCCCATCTCACTTTGGAGGGGTCTGGCATATGGCCCTCTTGAGCTCCTGCTTTGGCAGAGTTTAACTATGGATGGGGTTGAGCTGTACCTCTTCCCCCCTCTAAGTCTAGCTATGTCTTTTTCTGCTCTTAGTTCTCTGAGCCCCAGGCACACAGAGATTTGCCTCTGGTCCTGTTTACGTATAGACCACAGGGCAAATGAAAAAGAGATCCATCCAAAGTAGAACTCAGCAGGACATGTGGCCTTCTTGGGGCCCCAGAGAGTGGTTCTGACTTCCCTGGTATGGCCAGGTTCTCTTTTGTTGTTAATATTAGACCTTTGCACACAATCATAGCACATGCTATTAGACCTGGGCCCTGGAGCCATTTGGTGCCCACTTGCCTCACACTTGCTATCAGGCCTGGTCCCTATGTTAGCTGGTCCGTTCTCCAGGTAGCGGCCCGGGGACCTGCAGGCTCAGGGCCCTTCCTCAGGTGATGAACACAGCACGGATTCTACACAAGTGCTGTCTAGAAGCGGCAGGAGAGGCAGAGCACTCCCACGGCCTTAGAATAATTTGGTTTTATTACAAGGGTTTTCATTTTGATGGCAACATTATTCTTTTCACGGAAGAAATTATCTTCAAATTATTTAATCTTTCTCTTTTATCTCTGGGGGTGCTTTGGGGGTGGATTGCTGCAGCCTTTTCAGATTGCTGGAGAAAACTGTCCTATCATTGTACTCCTCAGGGCCGTGTTGGGAACAGGAGGAACTATATTTCTGCTACAGAGACATTCAGTCCCCGAAATGAGCCCAAGATATTTGTGCTTTTTGAAAGAGGCTCTGGGCTGCTTGAGTCCTCCAAAGGGAAGTGTTCTCAGCTGGGCAAGAGCTGAGACTTCTTCTTGAGGGAGTCTGCCGGCTTTCATGCAGAAAAGTACCGTGTACTTTTCTGAGAGGCAGATCCTAGGGACAAGAGCTGCTTTACCTGTGATCTGGAATTTTAATTTTGGAAGCACAAAAAGTAGCTGCTGCTGCTGCCAATAAAGCAGTTGAATGGCCGTGGCATCTCTGTGAAGCCTAGGAAGAACGCCAGAGCTGGGAGCTGGGTAGGAGGTAAGGTGGGAGGGGCTGACCCTGATTGATGCCACCAGGTCCAGCGGTACCATGGTGCCATTTCCCAGCCCAGAAGCAGCTCTGGAGGCAGACACGGTCAAAGTTCAAGTTAACGTGAAAACAGTTTAACCTAAGCCCCCTTGGCTTCCCTAGGCAGGGTCAGGAGCTGAGCACAGCCAGGCCCCTTAGGTGGCCTGAAAAAGCCCGGGGCACGGGAATGAGAGTGAAGAGTATCCAGGAGACGGCTCCCTCCAATGCCTTTCCACCTCTGCCCTCTGCTGGCTTGGTGAATTCCTTCACATGATTAACGGCTCTGCTTCAAAATCCCCAATCAGGCCTGCCATGACCCCAGCCACTAAATCCAGTTGCTTTGTCACACACCGGCAAAATTCACCTTTCCCTCACCGTGTTGCCGCAGTTGTTAGTGGCATGCGGATATTTTGGAGTTTCTCTGCTTCTGCAGCCTGAAGTCTCCAGGATGATATTCCCTCACAGAGACTGGCACACAATGCGGCACACTGCAGGTGCTCAAAGCTGTTTGCTAAGGAGATGGAAAAGTTTGTCCCTTGGCTGGGAGCAGCCCCATCCTATGAAAAGCTTATCTGGGAGAGTGTTCCCTTGTGCTTTTTGCAAAGTAAAATTTCATTGTGTGATAAAATGTCAGTCACAAAAAAGCAAACCACAGATTAAACAGGAGGTGCTCCCCACTCTGACTCTAGTCACTTCCAGCCCTTGGTAAGTGCCGTGACTCATTTTCCTGGAGGTGGTCAGGACCTACCTTGTTCGCTGCTGCAGGACTGTAGGCACATGTTTCTTTTCAGAGCTCAATGCAACATGCTACTACGCTTCTGAAGGGCTTCCTGTCCTTGTGCCATCTGGACACACACCAACTTATCAACACACACTTAGTGAGCACCAGGCGCAGTGCCAGGCCCTGGGGGAAGCCGTTAACAGTGCAAGCTGTCAGGTCAGAGTGTCTCAGAATTGACTCCCAGCACTTCCCAGCGATGTAACATCAGGCCCCTTAGCCTCTGGTTCTCAGTTTTCTGATCTACAGCATGGTGTAGCATGCACAGCATGGTACCCCAGGGAGGGGACTGCAAGAGGCCTGGCTAGGGAGCCCGAGGATGGTGCCGTGCTGTAAGGTCCCTGCTAGATGTCAGGAAAGGGAAATTAACGTCAGTGGGGCCAGGCACATCCCTAAATCCTATGGCATGTGGCTTGGTCTCTGGTACTATAGCCTCCTTCTAGAAGTGAGGGGCTTAAGTAAGGGGGCTGTGGGAGCAGCACAGAAATCTGGCGGTGTGTGGGGGCTCTCAGCAAGTTTGTGCTGGTTGTGTCTGGGGCTCCTGTTCAGCGTATGTGGCTGCTTGGCCCAACGCCACCTTTCCCTGGGTATCCACGGGCTGGCAAATCTGGGTTGTGTGCAGGGAACCAGTATCTGGGGAGGGAGAAGAGAAACTTCCTTTGGTTTCCTGCTTCTCAGAGGTAGAGCTCCTCCCCTGCACAGAGAAGCTCCTCCCCTGCACAGAGATGGCTGGCGGGAGGTCATGCCCCCCTTTGTGGCAGACATAGGTTCTTTGCCTTTTGTTTGTTTGTGGCTTAGAGATTATTGAATTAAATCTTTGATTTAAACAATGAGGAATATATTAGTCAGCTTTTGTTACCATGACCAAAGTATTGGAAATAAGCAACTCAAAGGGAGATAGATGTTAGCTTGTGCTTTCCAAGAACTTAGTCTATGGCTGAATGGCCTCTTCTGCTTGGGCAGAACATCATGGTAGTAGAAGCATGCTTTGCTTTGTTTTTAAAACTCCTTTACCTCATTATGGACAAGAAGGGAAGCGGGGGAGGAGGGACAGGGACAAAATACCGCTAAAGACTCACCCTCAGTGGCGTGCTTCATCCAGCTAGGCCACCTTATGAAGGTTTCAAGACACCCCTCTCTCCCAAACAGCAGGACTAGCTACAGACTAAAGGTTCAAAATATGACTGTGTATGGGGCAGTTCAGATTAAAATTGAAACAAGGACGCTGATGTCCAAGCCAACAGCTTGGCTGGTGAGCTGGGATCCTTGGCTGTGAAACAAGGCCATGAATATCTTTGTAGAGCTGGTGTGAGGCTAGAGTCTATGCAGGCAATGGGTCCCAGATTATACTTGCTTATGGAGGCCTTCGGCAAATCTAATCCCTCCTCTGCATGGCGCTTTGGCAGGGGAGTACTGCTTTACTGTCTTTCATAATGAATCACTTAGCCCTGGAACCATAAAGCCTGAGCCTAAGTCTTTGTCTTGCTGCTCTTTAGGGGAAAGCCCTCCAAACCTGGGGCAAATTTTAGGGCTTGCTTTTGGGTATCTGCTTTCTTTATCTTTAGCCCAGAATGTCTTCCCAATGGCCTCACTGGCGTGAAGCATCTGTAGAACCATGTGCATTCACGGCAAGGTATAAAAATTCCTTCTTCTCTCCCTACTTGTGTGACACAGGTAGGTTTTTCTGCTAGAGGAGGGTGTCTCTAGACACGAACCATGATGGGAGTAGGGGTGGGAGTGTGGTGTGGGCCTCTGAATGAGGCTCAGGGTACAGAACGATGGCCTGATCCCCACCTACAGGTTTTCATCAACTTTGACATCCTTCTCCTCTGATTTGTGTAAAAGCTGGGCTTTCCAGCCTATATTTCAATCCTGTAATGATCTTTTTAAGCAAGAGCTTCTGAATTGTCTGGCTGTAATTCCACACTTAATGACTGAGAGTTACAATCTGATCCTATTCATAAGTGCTAAGGGCGATCACATTATGGAGGAGACAAGCCTCTGCTTTATTCCCAGGAGGAAGAACAATTCTAGCCTGCTGCCTGGGACAAGGTATTTTTTGTTTTATTTTTTTAAACAGTGTCTTTCTTGTGTTCAGTTAATCACATCTCTTAATATTTTCCCTCCGGAGGCCTCCATTCTTTTTCTCTCCCAGGCATTCATGGTAAAAACCGTCTCTTCTTTTATATGAACATGTTCATTAATCCTAGAACATTTATTGTGCTTCATTAATCAGGTTAGAGGATTAACAGAAATTGGGATTTTTAGCAATTTTAAGCAACAGGCAGATTGGACCAGCAAGATGCATACTTTTAGTGTGCTGATCACTTCATTACCCCACCTGGATTTTGTGGATGACAAAAGTGTTCAGTTTCCCTCCTGGGTGTTGAAGGCCTCAGTCCATCCATCCCCAGGGCTGTAGGTGTGTGGGAAAGGTACTTGTGCTGGCTTCCACATGGGCACGCCCTAAGGGTGGCAGGGTCGGTGTCAGAAGTTCAAATGAACACAGCTGTAAGGATCTTGTCTTCCTGGGTTCTCTGGAAACTCTGATGTCTGGTTTCTTCACAGCTGGTGTATGTAGGTTGGTGGTGAGGTTTCCGTGGTGTGAATGCAGTTGGCCGGGCATGGTGCTAGGAGCCTCGTCTGATCCTCCATGGACCTCAGAGGAGAGGTGTTAACGCTGTCCCTCTTCAGTAAATGAGGAAATGGGACACAAAGTAGGCAGGCAATTAGCCAGATCAAGACCACACAGACACCATCTGGCAGAGCTGAGTGGACAGGGGGGTATTAAAGGTAATCACTGGGGAGGGCATGGGTGTGAAGAACAAAACAAGTCCCAGATTGGGGCCAGAAACTGGCACCTCAGCCTTGATTATCTCCCTAACTTCTCTGGGTTTAGTTTTTCTAAAAAAAAAACAAACCTTTTTTTGTTGTTTGCTTGTAAATGAGAACACTGGAAAAAGATGAAGTTTGTTTTGACTCACCCCAGCTTTGACATCCTTGAATCTGAGAAATTCTGTTGAGAAGAAAAAGAGGCGCTAAAGTGGGTCGAACGGTTTCATCTCCCGTGCAGGAGGCCGAGTCTGGCCTTCATTTCCAGCTGGGCCACCTCCTAGCCCGGGTCTGTGATTACACTGTGGCCAGTCTTTATGCAGTTCTGAGCACTTCTCCGTCACCCGGCACTCCGAGACCCTTGAACATTGCCCTCAATTTCGCAGCTTCTCCTCATGTGCCCTGAAGCAGCAACAGCACATAAACAAGCAGACAAGGAACAATGGCTGCTTCTTGGTATTGAAGAGTGTATCAATTTTCTGTAATTCCTCGTAGCAGGCTGAGCATACATTACAGAGTTCAAGTGTTTTGAAAATAAGCTACGAAGAATTGTTATCTGCCGAGAGAACTGGCAGTTTATCAACTTTCAGAGTTTGAGTGTTTGGGTGTGTGTGTGGCAGAGTGTGTGAGAAGGGCTGGCCTCAGGCAAGCATCTGTGGGGGAGTGGGAGAGTGGGGGCAGAAGGGAGGGGGGCAGGGAGGGAGTGCCCCATGCTCTCTGAAGAGAAAAATAATTTAGCTTTTGGAGCTGGGATGAAGCATTTGTCAAATGAAGCATTTGACCTGCAAGAGGCCATGTAAAGTATGACACAGAAGCCCAATTTTGCATCAAAGTGTGCAAGGAAAACCAGGAAAACTTGGGTCAACTTCAATCATGCCGGCTCCTCCTTCCTGCCGCCTTATCCCTCCTCAAGATGACGGACTTTTGCAGTTCCTTTGAGCATCTCTTTCCTCCCTTCAGCAGCCATACAATTCATATCTCAGTCACGACTGACTGTGACTTCTTGATAGACATTGTCTGAACAACAACAAAAAAAATTGAAAAGTCTTTCTTCCCCCCTTTGTTAAAGTATTGGTGCTCCTGACTCTTTTTGTAATTCTTTTGTAATTCTCTCTCTCTCTGCTCCTTTCCCACATTTCCTACGCTTTATGCTGCCCCCCCCCATTTTCTTTTAGAATTCATATGGAGGTTGTGGGTGGTCATTTCTGCTGTAGATTAGCTGTTTGTTGAGTTGGTCCAGAACCACGGACAGCACCACCACCAAGTCTGCCTCCTGGGGTGTCTCAGTTTTGTTTAATTTGAATGTTTTCATTCACACACTTAGAAGCCACTGAGCCCAGCGTGGGCTACCGTATGTCTCCCTCGTGCTTTTAGGAGCTTGGGGAGTGACTTGAGCATTAGTGGCATCACCTGATGTTGGGGAGAGGCCAATGGTGCTGAGACCTTCCTCCAAATGTCTGAACTGAGAGACCCCTGTCAGCAGTGAAGGCTGAGAGACCCCTGTCAGCAGTGAAGGCTGAAAGACCCCTGTCAGCAGTGAAGGCTGAGAGGCTGAGAGGCCCCCGGCAGCAGTGAAGGCTGCTTTCAGAAGCAAAAGGCTCAACTGCCCAAGGAACTGGTCCCAGTGCTTGGTAAAGCAGAGAGGGCAGCAGGTGTTATGAGGACCCTGTAGCCTTGGAGATTAAAAGCATATGAATGCAACTTAATTTATCTGAGTACGATTATAGAACTTAAAATGAATGAAAGGTGGTATTGTGTATTAATTAATTATCATACAGAGACTTCAAATGTTTGGCTATTTATGTTTTCCAGTTTGTTATTTTATGGTGTTTTCATGCTGTGTTCTGTGCTAAAGAGGCATTAAGATTATGAAAAGTATAAAATTTCCCTCTAGGACTTTCATACTTTTAGATTTTGAATGTTTTTAAAATTTCAGATAAGTGTTTGTTTCGTAACTACCCACATCTCTCTTCCCCAGGAGTGATGGTCATTACTCATCTCTTGTAAATCCTTCTGAAGACAGTCTCCCCAGAGCTCACACAGACCACATTTCCCTTCTTTGTTCACACACAACAACCTACCTCATACATTAGTGTGCATTTTAGCTTTTCAGCATCACGGCATAGCTCTGAATGAGTTCGTAACCCCCATCCTTTGCAGGTAGGGAAGACCTTTAGTGCACACCCTGTCAGGGGAGTGGGCAGACATACCTGTGGCACAGATGATGAGAACTCGGCTACCAACAGTTTACCCTGATCAGTGCTTACAGGCAAGCATGTAAATTCAGGCCTTGAAGACAGAGAGAGAGAGAGAGAGAGAGAGAGAGAGAGAGAGAGAGAATGTGTTGGGTGGCTGGAGAGATGGTTCCGTGGTTAAAGGCACTGGCTGCTTTTGTGGAGGACCTGTGACTCAGATCATGGCGGCCTGATGACCTCCCTCTTTTGGCTTCCGTATGACGCTGCATGCACGTGGTTCACAGATGCACATGCAAGGAAAGACTCACATACATAAAACAAATCTTACATATTTCAGGCCTTGAGCTCAGTGCTGAAGACCCTCTTGCAGCCACACAAACATTGACTAGATTTCCCTCCAGGAAGCTCCCCGCTTCCCGGAAAAATCTCATTTTCCTTTGTTTTCAGTTCTTCAAATCTAGACTATAGGCATCGCCCTCAGTGCGTGCTCGGGCCCTCATTACTCTTCTCACAGCTCAGCCAGCTGTCTATTTCCCCTTTGACAGTTTTCACAGTTTTACTTTCTGTCTTTGTTTTTGGGTGCTTTCGCTAAGTCATGACTCAAGGTGATTTATTTGAGAACTTCTGCTTCTTTGGTTTGGTTGAGTTTCCAGAATCCGTAGATTGAAAATGGTTATAAGATCAGGAGAATAACCCTCTTCCAGTCTGCCTCTGGCTGAATTTCTCTTCTTTCAGAATTCTGATGGCATTAGGTCTTTTTTTTTTCTTCCCTTGTTTGTTTTTGTTACAAGTTCCATTGAAATATAATTTGCATATAATACTGTCAACTGATTTTAAAGTGTGTAATTCAATGATTTTTTAGTTTATTCAGAATCGGGAAAGTATCACTACAGTTAGTCTCATAACTTTTAATCACATCAGGAAGAAACTCTTGATAACATCTCACTTTTATGGTTTGAATGAGAATGGCTGCCACAGGCCCACATATTTGAATGCTTAGTCATCAGGGAGTGGAACTGTTTGAGAAGGATTAGAAGGATTAGAAAGGGTGGTTTTGTGGGAGGAAGTGAGTCATTAGGGGTGGGCTTTGTGGTTTTAAAAGCCTATGCCCGGTGTCTCTATCACACTCTGCCTGCTGCCTGTGCACCAGGATGTAAGGCCCTCAGCTACTTTTCAGTACCATGCTTGCTACCATGATTTCAGGGTTAGGGTTAGGGCTAGGCCTTTGAAACGGTAAGCAAGCCCTAACTAAATGCGCCCTTTTATAAGACTTGCCTTGGTCATGGTGTCTCTTCACAGCAATAGAAGGGTGACCAAGGCACTCCCCTAACACTTAGCAATCAGAAAGCACTTTCTGTGAAAACATGCCTGTGTATTCTGGACATTTCATATAATAAATAGTCTTTTGTGTGTGGCTTCTTTTATTTAGCATAATATCATCATCACAATCTATCTTTAGATAAATGCAGCATACTCCAGTCTGCTTCATGTTTAAATAATATTTCATTGACTAGATATACCAGAGGTTATAGATGCATTCATCAGTTGATAGCTATGTAAGTTGTTTCTACATTTTAGAAATTATGAATACTGAAGCTTTACAAATCCATGTGTATGTCTTTAGTGAACATATAACTTAATTTCTCTTAGGCATTTATTGAAGAATAGTATTGCTAGCTCAAATGGTAACCCCACATTTAGCCTTTGGAAGAAGTTGGTTACTGACGATTTCCAAAGCAGCTGTACCAGCCACCAGCCACAGAGGAACTGTCTGATCTCCAAGCTGACATCCATTAGCCAACTTGAGGCAGCATCTGACTGTGTTTTCAATGTTCGTTTCCTTAGGTCTAATCATCTTTTAAAGCCTTACTGGCCATTTAGTTAACTTCTTTTTGTTTGTTTCTTATCTTGTTTGTTCAGACTTTTAAGTTAGTTTGTAGCACTCACTTCCAGCCCAGGCTGGCCTAGAACTTATTGTGTAGACCAGGCTGGCCTCAAAACCCACAGGGATCTGCCTGCCTCACTGGAATCAAAGGTGTGTGTCACCATACCCAGCTAGATTTCAGCTCTTTTTGAAATTACATTTTCTGGCTTTTGAAAAATTTAGCACATTTTTATATATTTAAAATAGAAATCCTGCATGAGAAGAGGTTCTCAAATATTTAATCCCATTTTATGGGTTGTCTTTTATGTCCTTTGGAGAGAAATGAATTTTACTGAAGTCCAAAATTGACTTTTATTGCTTGTACATTTAATGTCACAGTTTAATGACATTTAATGAATGCAACATTGTGAACATTTATTTTTCTATTTTCTAAGAGTTTTATAGCTTTGTCTCTTCCATGTAGATATTTTATCCTTTTGAGTTAATTTTTGCAGATAGCATAAGGTAAGAGTCAAATTTCACTCTTGTGCCTGGGTACATTGTTTTTGTGTGCTCTAGTTTTAACACACTATTTGTTGAAATGACTTTCTTTTTCTTCTCCAATTGGGTTGTTTTAGATCCTTGTTGAGAATTATTTGACCACATACGTATGGATTAGTTTTGGATCTCAGGTCTCCTCCAAACTATGTGTCCAACCTTGTGCACAATGACCTGTCTTGATTGCGTTGGTGGCGACTCTAAATTTTCTTCTAAATGATTTCTCCTGTTTCAAGAACTTAGGCGATTCTGGGTGTTCTCCTTTACATAAGGATTTTTATGATCAGCCTGTCAATTTCTAACATGAAACCATCTGGGAATAGAAAGAAACTGCATCAAAATCTGTAAGTTGGCAGGCGAATTCTTAGAATCACAAAAATACCGTCTCTGATTCATGAACAGGGGATGTCTTTCGATGGCGCTAGATCTTTATTTCTTTCAAATATGATCTATACTTCCCAGAGTGTAAGTTTTGTACTTATCAAACATCCCTAAGTATTTTGTTTTTCTTGATGCCATTTTTGTCAATTTTGATGCTTCCATAAATGAACCTGTGTTCTTAATTTTTCAACTTTTGCATTGTTCATTTTCTTACACTGATCTTACTTTCTGTAACATGGTTGAGCTCACTTACTAGTTTTTGTTGCTTTGGTGGTGAAGGCCTTGGGAATTTCTATGCACAGTTTTACCTTTCCTTTACAATCTGGGCAACTCTTATTTCCTTTTCTTTCCTGGCTGTCCTGTTCAGCACATTTGACATAATAGTGAATAAAACTGGCAAGAGTGGACATCCTTCTGTTATTTCTCACCTCAGGAAGAAAACACCCACTTAGTGGACCATTAAGTATGATGGTAGGTGGTTTTGTTTCATAGAGGCATTTTATTACCATATTCAGGAGACTTTTTTATTCCTATTTTGTTAAGTTTTTTAAAAAATAATTTTGTGATGTTGCATTTTGCCAAGTTTAGGTTTTATATCTGTTGAGATAATCACTTGATTTTTTTCTTTAAATTTATTTTAAAATTTATGATTTATATGTTATGCATTGAAGGCTTCAGGAACTTCGTAGTCTCCTTGCCTTATCTGTATTTGTATTTTATTTTTATATTTTGCTAGCTTGCATTTTATGATAGTTGGTATCTCTTTACTAAAATATAAGCCTGGTGAAGGCAGACTTTCATCTTGCAGTAAACTATTGATTTTAGCTGTGGATACCAAAATATGTGAGTGGGGGTGGAGAAGTGAGAGGAAAAGGAGAAAAAAAATTAAGTGTGCATTCTGGACTGTGGCTCAGTCATCACAGAAGGGTCATTTTCTTATCCACCTGTCTGCACAAGAAGCTTACATTTGAGCCATAGCAACCAGGCAAGCACAGACTTTGTGGTCACCCTGGAGTGATGTAACTCTCCAGGGCTACCTTCTCTGGGGCATGGAACATGGATGTCCCTCTACAGCGCCTACGATGCATGGCCAGGATGGAATGTGTTCGTTTTATAGGGATTGTGCTCCTTGAATAAGTGGCGGTTAGATCGTAATGTTACGGAGAAGTATGAAATGGGCTTATTGTCTTAAGGAGCACAGAATTGGGGAGGGGGCAGAGAGACAGCTAGAATAGAGGTGAAAGTCCTGGGGTACCAGCAAAAGAGGGTGGAGGATGGGGTTCCCTGTAGAATGGTTTTGAGCTTTCTCTTAGCACCCCCACTAGCATCAGGGGTCTGCATCACTGGCCACCTTCTCCTGGACCAATCAGCAGCCTCCTAACTTCCCTGCTTTTCCCTGCACTCCATTCTCTCCTTGTGGCTCGCAGCTCACGCTGATGGTCGCCATTCCAGAGTTAAAGCCCACATTGCTTCATGGCTCCTATCTTCCTATCTACTGTCTCTCCAGCTCTCTCTGACCTTTCTACAGAGCCCCCTTTGACATCTCTGCACATTTTCTGTCCCTTTCTGTCTCCTCTGACAGCATCTCTGCACACAGCCTTCTGATTTTCTTTCTAGTCTGCGACTACATTTCCACCTGGGGCTTTTGCAAGTGAACTTTTTCTCCTTCTGGAATGTCCTGCCCTAAGTGTCAAGCTGGCATCTCTTCAGACCCTGGTGAGCAAGGCCTTTCCTGACCCCTCTATATAAACAGGGGAACCTCTTCTTACCCAGACTTCCTTTCACCTCACCTTGTTTTGTTTCTAATTTTCTCCACTCGGTAATGTGTTAGTTTACTGTTTGTCTTTCTTGATAAGAGTGTAAGTTCCAGGAAGGCAGGCATTTCTGCCCATTTTTTTTTAAATTGTTGCTCATGCTTGTTTGGCACATAGTAGGTCTTACTTAGGGGATAGAAAGGAAGATACTGCAGCCTGGGATCTGAGATTGACAGCACATCTGTTGAGTGAATAGTGTATTTCTCCACAGGTACAATTTTGGTGTGGACTAGGCATTGCTGATACTCAGTTTTAGCTGTTTCTGAAACAGTGTGGCAAAATCATGATTTGGAGACTAGAATGCAGTTGGTCTGTGAACTGAGTACGGAGAGGTTTTCGTGGTCTGAGGTAGGGGCACGATTGAAGGCATCGTGGCCCACGAGTAGGCAGTGAGTATGGTACCTGAGGCTGGAGCTGGTCAAAACAGGACCCAGTAGGAATGCAAAGGGCACCTGGTTCTTCCAAGACCCCAAAGAACAGCTTTAGCAGCCAGCCCCCCTCCCCCCCAGCGTCAAGGGTTCTGAAGTCATTGAATGCTGCTCGTCTACCAGGCACTGCTAGACGGCGCATGCACACACCCACGGCTGCCCGCTTACAGATGAAGCGGATGCTCCAGAAAGTTCCCCCCTTTCCCAGGGCCACATGGACGGTGGGTTTTCATTTCGGGGTCGACCAGACCTGCAACAGAGGACAATGACAAGTGCTTGCGGCTGCTCTACCTTTCTCATCTAGACAACAAGATTTGGGGGGTTTCCAAAATCAGCAAGCAGGCATGCTTTAGCCACATCCTTGATAAGAAGAGAGTGAAGG
Organism: Psammomys obesus; assembly: GCF_907164565.1. Lineage (NCBI taxonomy): Eukaryota > Metazoa > Chordata > Mammalia > Rodentia > Muridae > Psammomys > Psammomys obesus. The sequence continues at coordinate 26,093,035 of NW_026596117.1, read as the reverse complement.
ACGGTACAGGTCTGGGCATGGCTTTAAATGTATTATCAGGGCTAAGCATGTGGCACGTTTAAGAATAATTAGGGAAGTCGTTCAGGGTACCTGAGGTCATTCGAATAGGAATGGACCCCCTCCTAGACTCAGGAGTTTGAATGCCTGGCCCTAGGGAGTGGCGCTTTTAGGAGTTGTGGCCCTGTTGGAGGAAGTGTGTCAGCGCCGGGGTGGGCTTTGAGCTCTTAGATGCTCAAACCTGCCCAGTGTGGCACACAGTCCCTTCTGCTGCCTGTGGATCTGCATACAGAACTCTCAGCTGCTTCTCCAGCACCATGTCTGCCTGTGTGCTGCCATGCTTCCCGCCATGATGATAATGGACTAAACCTCCAAACTGTAAGCCAGCCCCAGTTAAATGTTCTCCTTTATAAGAGTTGCCACGGTCACGGTGTCTCCTCACAGCAATGAAAGCCCAAGACAGTGTCGCAGAGAGGGAGGCCTGGGTGGGTGTTGCTGCTTAGGATAAACGTCACCTGGGAAATGCTTTTCAAAATAGTAATGTGGGAGGAAGCCCAAGGTGTGTTTGAGGAGAGAATTTGGTATTGCCCAAATTCCACTGGAAAGAGCAGAGGGTGTTCCAGGGTATGGGCTCAGGACCAGAGAGGCAGGGTGCAGGTTTCAGAGGACCCTGACGTTCAAGTGGTGGTGGAACCCTTCCCTTTGGGGAGCAGGTGGCTTCACGAACAGTGTGGCCAGGGGCTCAACCTGCAGGAGCTGTCCTCGGGAACAGGTATTTTCACAAGCTGAGTTCTGGCTCAGGCTGTGAACTACATGCTTACACCTTACTGTGTTGAAGGACAACGCTTTGATGGCCCTAGTAGTTCCGTGAGACCTCTTGTTTGTGGCGCACTGTGCAGGCTGTGATGAAACACGCTCAGTAATCAGCACGCTCAGTCTCGTTAGCCTTACTAGACAACCTGTGGGGAGGTAAATTGTGTGTGTGTGTGTGTGTGTGTGTGTGTGTGTGTACGTATGGGCATATGTGTGTATGTATGTACATATGGGTATATGTGTGTGTGCATGTGTGTGCATGTGTGTGTGTGTTTAGGAGGCAGCAGAAGGGACTGAGGCTTGAAAATTCCGTGAGACCAGCAATGTCCTCGGCATGGCCTTCTCACCCACTGCGGGAGCCTCATGTTAACCCCGAGCTGCTCACTGTTAGGAGTGCTCATCCTCCCAGCCACCCTGGCCAGTGTCCGCTCTCCCAGCTCACCCTTTCCTTTACTGACTCGGGGATTTGGTGGGTTTGATTCTTCTGTTTGCTGTCTTAGTCTCCCCTGTGTGTGAGGGGTCTTCCTTCGCCTGAGCTCACTGAGAGTCAGAGAAAGCTTCACTAGACTCCTGTAACAGCTGCTCGCTGACTGAGTCACGCTCGCGTGTGTATCCTAGTGGGCTCATGGAGCACGCCTCACACTGTGGAGTGGCTCTGGCTTTCACAGTTACTGGGCAGCTCAGTGTCCAGGTCCAGACCATGATCTGGTGGGAAAAGCCATGAGAACCAGAGGGAAAGAGGGGAGCACACAGGCAGGGGACGTTCCCTCTTCTGTGTGGGGAGCCGTGGGAGACAACTAGAACAAATGTTGTGCTGGGTATGCTGGGAGTTGCGTGTTATGCATGGGACTTGTGTATGTACATGTGGGGCATGCTAGGACTTGTGTATGTGCAGGGCATGCTGGGACTTGTGTATATATGTGTGGGGTATTCTGGGCCCTGTGTGTGTATATGTGTATGTGCACATGTATGTATGTATGCATGCTAGGTGCTGTGTATGCATGTGTGAGGTATTCTGGGCCCTGTGTGTGTATATGTGTGTGTATGTCTGTGTGTATTGGGCATGCTGGGCGCTGTGTATGTATCAGAGCTAATTAGGAGAACAGCTTAAGCTGCTTTGGTGTCAAAATAGCTGTGGGGAAAACAACCTTAATAGCAGGTTGCAGATGAAAGGAAATGAAATGGGAAAGAGATGAGGAACATTTTAAAAGAAAACAATCAGGCTAGAGGGACTGGGGCGAGACAAGCAGAGCATTTCAGAAATCTGAAAAATTGGCAGGAGGCAGCATATGCATCTACTGAGGGTCAGGAGACAGCTCCGTCCAGCCTCAGTGCTTGCCACGGGCAAAGCCCCTGAGATTGCTGGAGACAGCAGGCGAGTGCTCTAACATGGGAGTGTTGCTCAACTCCTGGGAGACTGCCAAAGTGCTTCTGGGGTCCGCCTTGTCCTAAGGCCAGGCCTGCCACTCCCCACGGCTCCCCTTTCTGCTTTCCTCTTGCCACTCCTCACCTTGAGCTCCTGGTCATTCTATCCCTCACACGGCTTCCAGATCCATCCCTTAGCAGATATTTCTCAGATCTTCTCCTCCAACTGAGAGGGGCTTCTTAGGTTTACCGAGCAGCTCCCACTCTCCCACTCGGTCGCCTGGCAAGCTGGGAGGTGCTCACCCCCTCCCCTCAGGCTTTTCCTATGTCTCCTGCTCTGCTCTTCCATTTCAGCCCCGGGTGCCATATTCCACCCCGTCATCCCAGTCAGGGCGCACTGCATGCTGCCGCCTTTACCGCCCATCTCTGCCTGCGGTAACCATTCCCTTCACGTCTTGGCCACCTTATACCTATATGTATGCCAAAGAGTTGTTCTGCTTAATGCTCCTCACCTCCCAATTCATTTCCCACCCGGAACACTCCAGAACAGATATAATTTCTTCCAAAGGACCTTCAATGGTCCTTTGCTCTTCTATCCAGTGGTGTATAAAACAAGATCCTGAAGCCATCTTAAATCCTATAATATGTAGATTGGAAATTCAGGCAAGCGTCGGTGGGGATTCTCCTGTGTTGTGGGCAGAAGTCTGTTGGTCAGCATGTAGCTGGTGATGGCACCACAAACTTCATGGTCTTATGAACTCAAAAGCACCCTTTCTGTAGTGTGTCTCTGGCTGCTGCTGTTAGAGAGGGGCATGTAGCCCCATCCGTCATGGCAGTATTATGAGAGACTATTTAGCCATTCTTTTAACCACTGTCAGGGCGAAGGTTGCTCTTTTTGAACATAGCGTGTGGCCCTTCATGGCTGGCCTCTGCTGATCTTCCTGCTCAGCATCCCCAGGCTCACTGCCCTTTGTGGTCAAAGGCTCTGTTTATTCATTTTTGGCAGCTTACACAGCCTTGAGTATTCGGCTATCTTCCACTGTTCCGTCCCTCCACATGTTTACAAAGGACCTTTTACCCCTCCTTCGGCTGACAGATTTCGGATCCCCTCAGCCGACAGGTTAAGCGCTGCATCCTGAAGGGAGATTTGTGTGAACCCGCTTGTCCAGGCAGTGCCACACTTGGTAAAGCAGTACTCAGCACCGTAACCGATTAACAGCTGGCATTCCTCACTGAACTAAACACTGCTAGAGGGCGTGGCTATGTCTCGTTCAGTGTTTCCATCCTCAGAACCTACACACAAGGTCTTGCACACATTAGCTGTTCAACAGATGGATCCTGAGCTCCTTTCCCACTCTGCCCCAGTTTCCTCATCTGTAAAAAGAGGATGTGGGTCAATGTATAAGTTACTCTTCTGTCACTGTGACAAAACACCGACCATAAGAGGCAATGTATAGAGGAATTGTTTGTTTTGGCTTGTGATTCCACAGAGGAAGAGTCCCTAATGGCGCAAGGCGGGGGTGGGGGTGGCAGGAGGCTGGAGTGGGAAGCTTTACATTTTTGACCATAAGCTCAAAACAGAGAGAGGGAGAGGAGAGGGAAGAAGAAGAAAGGAAGGAGGGAAGAAGAGAGAGAGAGAGAGAGACTAAAATAAAAGGAGAGCAAAGGTATGAATTTATTTTTAAAATTTTTTATTTATTCAGTTTACATCCCTATCGAAGCCTCCTCCCTCCTCCGCTCCCAGTCCCGCCCTCCTACCCTCTTCCCCTTTCCCCTCCCTTTCTCCTCAGAAAATGAGAGCTCCCCCAGCCCCACCCCCCAACCAACCTTCCTTGGCACATCAAGTCGAATCAGGACTAAGCACATCCTTTTCCACTGAGGCCCAGCAAGAAAAGCCCAGCTAGGGGGAAGTGATAGTAAAGCAGGCAACAGAGTCCATGGCAGAGGCAGGCTCCATTGTAACTGCTAAAGGACGCTACATATGTGCAGTGGATTAAAGCGATGAATTCTTAAAGCCTTCCTCCAGTGATGGACTTCTCTCAAGGCTCCACCTCTTTTCCAAACAGCAGCACCAGCTGGGGTCCACGTGTTCAAACATCTGAGCCTGTGGGGGACATTCTCATGTAAACCAGCGCTGTTAGCACTGGGGCTGGGAAATGGGTTTGCCCTGCTGCCACTGTCATTCCGTTTCTTCCTTGGCACATTGCCGTAATGTGTTTGGAAACAGTGAGTGTGTTTAGCAAGAAAGATAATCACGACTCAATAGTGATACCCACCACGGGCCCGGCAATGGAAGAGACAGCCCACGTGCTGTGGAGTTTCTATACATCAGAGGTTTCTCAGATTTAAGTCTCCATTTGGGCTATAATATACAACACACATTTCTAAAATCCAGGGCTGTAAGAGTTTCCTCCCTGAAGAAGAAACTCTTTTCCACGTGGTGATCCATGTAGCAAGGTTTTCCCTGTAGTAATCCAGTTAACAGCCTCAGGGCCTGAACTAGAAATCTAAGAGGCAGCAGGAAATTGACTTACTCAAAGTCAGAACCTGCTTCCAGGGTCAGGTCTAACTAGCGAGGCTACGTGTTTATTGGAGACGTGCCACTCGCAAGCCAAACCACGGCTCAATGTTAATTTCCTCTCCTGTCCTCTCTAAGCTCCCTGACGACATTAGGGTAGAATCGACTGGACCTGGGCCGACGCTTACAGCTGTGTGTACTTTGAGAAAATTACCTTGCTTTTCCTAAATTTTAGGCTTTTTTTCTGTGAATTGTAGGCAATGCCCTCTCAGAGGTGAGGCGATACAGGAAGAGTGCTTTGTGGTTGGAGCACAGTAAGGAACCACAGCCTTAAGACAACTCTACCGTTACCACTGTGGTTCTTACCCGACTTGCCTCCGGGAGCCAGCGAGAGGCCAGAGCTTTTGTAAAGGATAAACCCAGAGTCTCGTTTCCCCAACCTGACAGCTCTAAAACCGAGCTCAGTGGTGATCGTGGCTTGTTCGTGAGATGTTTCCAGTCTGGATCCCTATAAAGAGAAAAGAGTGACTCACTTAGCAGGCCAGAGGGTTGACAGTGGCTGAATAATTTTCTCTTTGGTGGAGAGGGAGAGAGATGAGAGGGTAAAAGCCAGTATGAAACAGTTGACCTCACGCTTGTGTGTGTGTTCTAAGGTAATAGTGTAAGGAAACATCCCAGCCAGTGAGCGGTCAGAGTGAGAGGCCTCGGAATCTGATGTTCGTCACTGGCAGAAGAGTAACACTGTATTGAACTGATTAGAAAGTTTAAAATATACAGTAATAAATTATGAAGTTAAAAGAGTTGGTGACTTGGGAGAAGCCAGCAGAGGTCAGTTAGGACCCGACAGTGCACTGAAGACTCCGGGAGCCTGGGGAACAGTGGGGTGTTAATCTGATTTTAGAAGGGCTAATGCAGGAAGCTCTCCAAGCGCCAGTGACAAATACACCTCTAATCATCCATGTATTAAATTTAGTACCGAGGAGAGAGGCACTTCTCTCTCCTCAATTTTATTGGAATGCAATTAACATGGATATGAAAAAAGTTAAAAAGAAACGGAATTAGATTTGAACTTCATAGTTTATCTCGGAGAGAGGGTACAGGCAGATACATTTCCCAGGGACTCCAGGCTGTGTCCGAAGCAGTTCCATCCTGAGCATCTCTCCCCTCCTTGAGCTTTCCTGGAGGAGTAAATTTACTGAGCTGGATGCTGAAGGCAGGTGTGGGGAGGATGCCGCGCCTGGGACGAGGAGGAAGGCACACGGTCAGCATCACAGTGAAAGATTCCAGGCTGGTATGCAGAGGAAAGGAGGCCCTGTTGGCATGAAGCCTTTGCCAGCACAGCCCTGAGGCTCTTCGCTGGGTGGCCAGCAGTGAGCCACAGTCTGAGATGCAGTGAGCTGCAGTCTGACAGGCAGCAGGTACAGTTCTTTCACAGCTGCCCAGATGGGAGCTGCCAGATCCCCACCCTCCACCCCCAGCCACTCCTCCTCACCTTCTGGACAGAAAGTTTGGATCCTAACACCGGGAACTTCAAATGTAAGTTTTGGCCATCAGCATCTGAAAAGGCCCGTCTTCCCAGTTTCTCCTCGTCAATTTTAACAATTTTTGAATTCAGGGAAAACAAACAAACACACATACACAAGCTTTGGGAGAGGCTCTGAGGGCTCTTTCCAACTTGGGCAGGGAAGGCCCCTGCTGCGTTACTGTCTGTCTTGGTCAGTGGCTATGCCTGGTGTCACAGCATAGTGTTTTGGACATATTCTTTCTCTTCGTAGATTTAAAATCTTTTCTTTTTATGTACGTGAGTGCTTGCTTCAGACAAAGTATGTATGTGCACGTGTGAGTTCCTGGTGCCTGTGGTGGACAGAAGAGGGCCTTGGATCCTCTGGAGCTTGAGTTACAGAAGGTTGAGAGCCACCACGTGGGAGCTGGGAACCAAACCCAGGTCCTTTGCAAGAGCAGCAAGTGCTCTTAACCGCTGAGCCATCTCCCCCAACTCCATCAGACATATTTTTAATAAAAGAGAAAAAAATTGATGTTATGCACACAGATCTTTCTGCTTTATAAAACACGCTCTTCCTTCAGACAGGGATTAAGGAGCAGAGCCCCTTGGTAAGGGACAGACATTGGAAAACAGTATAATTAAGAGAGTGAGTGGGTTTAATTGGAGAATTGACCCAAAGCCCCACTTAGCACCCCTCCCCCACCAGACAGGGCAGCTTGGCTGCCTCAGGAGTTGGGGATGGAGCTTTCTTGATTAAGATGTTTCTTGGGAAATGGAATTAAGCCTAATGATTTCCAATGGAAAGGACTGCTAATTGGGGAGGCAATGTTACTTAATTGGGACACCTGCGGGTAATTAAAAACTCTCTCCCACTGGCCTTTCCTGCTTCCAGCTCTGGGAGGCTAAAGGCAATGCAAAGGATCCACACATGCTCAGGCCCTTATTCTGGCAGCCTTGCCCTCTGTCCACACTCAGCGAGACATTCCTTATGGCATGCGGTTCTGAGAGTGAGGTCCTCCACAGACTAGAAAGCCTCGCTAAAGTCTCTGGCTCAGATCCACTCTTAGGGAGAGTCATGAGCTCACTGGAAAGGAGAGGAGCAGGCAGTTGGGTGTGATCTCAGAATTCAGAGGGTGTGAAGCAGGAGGGGCAGGGATTCAAAGCTGCCTCTAGTTACATAGCAAGTTTGAGATTAGCCTAGACAGAATAGAAAGGTAGATAGTGAGGTATCTATCTAAAGATACGCCGGCACCCAGGGAGTCCTCGGTCCTACTGACCATACGGACCAGGCTGCCAGGGACTTGGTGCAGATGGAGAGGGTGGCCTTAAATGTGGATGCCTGTCCTTGGTTACAGGATGCTGGGGCATGACTGTCCCTGATTACAGGACAGAAAGGGCCTTTCATCTGTGGCTGTTAGGTGGGAACGGTGAACGTCTTGTTTGTGAAAGTGTCTCACACAGGTCGGCTGTGGATTCAGCCCTCCTGCCTCAGGCCGTGGGGTAGACGGGTCTGTAAGGCAATGCTTGGTGTTTTGCTCCTCGGGCTCTCCTGGACAGTGAGGAGGAACTCCAACCACAGCAGAGCTCTGGAGAGAGGTGCATGGAACACAGTTTGTTGGGAAGACCTTTCGTGCTGCCTACGAAAGGGGATAAAGGGTGCCAGTGGGAAAGAATAGAGCACCCAGCCCTCTCGAATGGTCGGTAGGTTGTTGCTGGCATGTGATATTGTCGGGAGTGTGGGGAAAGAGAGGAGTTTGGGACAGGGGACAGCACAGGTTACACGGGAGGGGGTCTCGGATGCCGTGGCTCTTCCCTCAGGGAGCTCACTGGGCCTTTCTGTAATGGGTGAATGAATGGCTGCCCAGGAATGCGCAGTGTGGCGGAGATGGGTCAGTGAGAAAAGCCTCTTGTAGGATGCGCCATTCTGGACTGGGAGCAAAAGAGAACAGGGCACGGCTTTTCGGATAGTCCCAAAGACAGGTGTCAAGTCCCCAGTCTCAGGCAAAGACAGTGAGAACCAAGAGGGGCAGTTTGGGTGTGTATCAGGGGAGGACCCTGGCAGGCAACCCAGGCTTCACCAGAGCCTGGCAGCCAGTGGCCCTTTGTTCACCTTTCCCTCACCTTCTCTCATCTCTCATTGTGAGGATGGGCTCCCCAGGTCCTGACATTTCAACAGAAACTTTGAGGGAGTCCTGAGACTCCCACCCAATGCCCCCTGTCAATAGGGGGGGAAATAGGACAAGGATTTGGGCCCAGCTGCTTCCCGAGGAGGCTAAGGAGAGAAACAGGAAGCCTGGCACTCCAGTTTCAGCACCGAGAGGAGGCAGGATTGAATAGCAGGATTGAATAGGAGCACCAGGCGAGTTGGAGCATGGGTAATTGCGGCTTTCACCGTGACAGCCATCTCATGTTCTCTCTTTTCTCCGTGGTTTGGGTGAAAGGCATGGCATTCATGTGCAATGGATAAGGTCAGGTCCCATTTTCAGTCTTTTCTGAAAAGCTGTTCCCAAGAACCGGGTCACCTAAAAGGCTTAGCGCCGCTGCTGGTGCCGATGTAAAGTCTTGGGACGGAAGCTGTTATCTTCTCTCCCCATCAAAAGCATCTTCAGTGTTGAAGCCTGGTGAAGTGTTCGGCTATGGTTTTTTGTAAAGTGCTTCTGTGAATAGCCACTTTGCAGAGGGCCAGTTAATGTGGATGAGGTCAGCTATGTGGGAGAGCCTCTTGATTTTCTCCCTAAAGCTCAAACTGGCCCAGCCTGCCTCTGCCAGCCCTCACAGCACTAACTGGCTGTGTCACCCCTCAGCAGAGAACAACTTGTGCTGAGGTTGAAATGTGTCAGTGTCCCCGTGAGGGGCTTCTGGGACTGTTTTCAGTTCAGTTCCTTTCAATTCATTTGGTTTCCTTTTGAAGTCCTACTGTAGAAGAACAGGGGTCAGGAAGGGCCTTTCCCATGTGGGAGCCCACTGTGGCCTGTCTTTTCCCAGTGGCCTCCAGGGCGGGACCTGTCACCTCCCATGACCACTGTGCCTCCTTGAGGAGTGAAAACCCTGGACATTCCCTGGTGCTAACTTTACCACTGACCACATGAGACGGATTTCCCCAGCAGTGTGCGAAGCTGGTGCTGTTGCTTTGGTGCACGTCTGCTGGGCGGACGTGTACACAGACTTTATTTCAGCAGAGTTTTTACCCAAAGAGAGAGTAGGGGCAGTGCCACAAAGCACAGCCTTTAAACCTGTGGGTCATGACCCCGTGCGGGCTGTCACAACTGAATGTCGGGATCGCGCACACTTTGGCAAGTAGTAAAAGGTTTCTGGGCATGCAGTGCCCGAAACTGAATTCAAGATCTAGCACGGGAGGAATCCTGGGAGCTTCTGGCAGTGCTCAACCTTTGCTGCGTTGTGGGATTTCACTGCAGCCTGGGTTCTGAACACACGCCACATGCCATGCAGTGCCAGGGAGCTGAGCCTGAAAACACCTCACCCAGGTCTGTGACGGCATGCTGTGACTTGCCCTTATTTTTATTGCACAAATAAAACCTTTTCTCTCCCGATAGAAGCATAACGGTTTAATTATGAAATAAAAAAAGCTTTTCAATATTTTCCCACTGTCACTCTTCATATGTAAATATCGAATGAGACTGTCTTTGGGTTTTCTGGTATTTAGGGTATTTGGTTTTAAAAATTTCTGTTTGAGTTGCTGACTCAGGCTCACAATAACAACATTAAATGATTTTTGGCTTAAAATTAGGACAGAATTTCCAACCATTTCTGAACTGGTGGTCGCAGTTGCTTTTCAGTTTCTGTGACAAAAATGCTATGATTAAGGCATCTTATCAAGGAAAATGTTTTAATTTGGGGCTCACAAGTCTATGACCATCACGGTGGGGAGCACGGCGGCAGGCAGGCAGGCAGGCAGGCAGGCATGGTGCTGGAGCAGCAGCTGAGAGAGTACGCCTCAGTCACAAACACAAAGTAAAGAGGCGACCAGAATCACACGGGGCTTTGAAAACTGAGAGGTCCACCCCCAGTGACACAAGGCCACACCTCCTGATCCTTCCTAAACAGTTCCACCAACGGGAGACCAAGCATGCAAGCCTATGGGGGCCGTTCTCATCCAAACTGCCGCGCCGCCCTAAACATACGTCTGCCATTTGTACAGGTGTGTATATGTAGCAGCATTCTCAGTACGGAGAACCATAAAGTGGAAATGGCAGTCAGCTCTGAAAAACATTGACGTTGCTCTGTGCCCAGCGGTATCAGCTCTTCTACTGGGATTTTCATTCTTCATGTAAAAATAAATAAGCATGTCCATCTCAATGCAAATATGCCTTCATTTTAGTAAGTGATAAACTTGTGTATATACCAAGGAACTGGTTGGGGAAGTTTAAAAATATTTACTTCCGTGTTTATTTGCTTATTGTGTTTATGTATATGAGGCACATACACATATGTGCGCGTGGGGGGGGTGCACCAGGGGTTGGGGGTGGGGATCTTCTTCAGTTCTCCGCACTTTTTTTCATGGGGTCTCTCCCCCAGGATCTGCCTGCCTCTGTCCACCTGCCTGGTGCTGGGTGACAGGAGAATTCCTCCACACCTCACCTTTTATACATGTGCAGGAGACCTGAACTGAGGTCCTCAGGCTAGTCCAGCAAGCACTATACTGACTGAGCCATCTCCCAAACCCAAGGGTTGTTTTAAAATAAATTTCTCCATGAAACATTTTCATAAAGTTACTAACATTTCACAAAACAATTTCATAAAACAGTTCATCTCTCTCTTTCATGCACCTCTGTTTGAGGGTCACTTCCTTGGATGAGAAGCCCTGCTGAAAAGGGCATCCCCGACCAACTCTCCACCCGTGGAAAGAGCTTTCCTGCATAGGGAACCTCCATTGTGCCTAGGGAAGAATACAACTCCCTCTCGCCATGGCTTGGCACAGGGTTGTGCCTTCCCCACTGCTGGCACTGCTTAAGCAGTGCTGACAACTTGCCACAGTCCCATCCCAAGGACACAGCGCCTTCTGTGCGTTTGACTGGGATGTTCTTTCTTCCCATCTGGCAAATTCTCATTCATCTGAAGCTGGTCTGGGAATCCTTCACTGACCATTACTTTACATTGATGGTTCCATGGTAAGAGCTGGCAGGCATTTCCTAGAGTCAAGATATGCCTAAGTCTAATCAGTCCTAGAAATAATGATGGCCACAAATGCTTATAGAACCTTTGCTTCTACTCTCCTGAAGCCATGTGTTTGGGCAAAGAGCCCTAGCTGTTAGGATCCCTTGAATCAGTGGTTGTGCTTTTCCTTCCTCATCCTCTCAGAGTCCTGAAAACTCCATGGTGTTTTATTCTGTCCGTGGAGGGCTGGTGGGCTGCAGCTGTCAAGACAGAAGAGTAAAGACCTGCTTGGCCAAATTTGAGGCTGGTGAGCAGTTTTCTCAGCAGGATATCTGTTGATAAACTATCTGGAGCCAGCTGTGAGAAGTCATTAATCTCCATTAGAACTGGTTCTGACACAACTGGATTTAGGCTGAGGCTGTCCACACCAAGCCTGGCCCATTTGCTGGTCTCTTCCACACCGGCGTTGTCTCTGCAAGCTGGTGCCCACACCTGACGGAGCAGCCTCAGGCACCTTGGGAAAGAGGTGAGACACTCTGGGTATTCTGAGTCCCAGCCCAAGGGGGCTTATGGCATTTGTTTCTGGCTGCTTAAGGTAGATGTGACATTCATTCTGGAGAAATTACTCATCACTACAATTATGATATTTCTATGCAAAGTGCTCCTTTTATCATAGTGAAGCTGAGTTGGGAGAGGAGTTGGCCCTTGTGTTGAGCCAGGGGAGAAGGTTAGCAGCCTCTGTTGAGAACCAGGTGGATCCCTCATCAGACAGGAGAATGTTCACGGCTTCTGATGTTAAAACTATGGCTCGGCCTGTTGCTATGATAGGGAAAAACAAAGGGTCATTTGTCTGTGGGCCAGGCCTCCTGGCTTCAGGATGCAAAGGGATGGTAGCTATTGGTGATCCTGAGGTAGAGAGACATAACAGGCAGATCACTGCTTTGAAACATAACACATGCCTTGAGGTTCAGGCAAAAGCTGAGTGGGTACAAGTTGATGAGCTATAAAGAAGTATATGTTCAAAGAACAGAAAACATTACAAATCCCTCAAGAATAGTAAACTGCTGTCAACATTTGTGATTAAAAAAAAAACACTGCCCCTGTATTTATAAATCATATTCTAAATCTTTTCTTCATTCCTTTTGGACATTAGTGAATTTTATTAGAGATGAGCAGGTTTGGGTTGGTTACACACGACTTCTTGCACACCTTTCATTTCCCCAACCTCAATGCGACTTCCTCATCTTCTAGTAAGTTAGAGTCACAATGTGATTGGGTTGAATTATGACTATGATGATTTAACTGAATGTATAAATTTAGCTCATGGATAAGCCAAGTATTACTACTGTTTTTTTTTTTCTTTTGGGGTGCTTACTATGTTTTTCCCAGAGCATATACATTTTGGTCTCTTCATTTTCTATTATTAATTTATTTTGTTTTTATTACAGATCTTCATGGTTTCACCAAATCTTTGAAAATGCACATATATGGTTTCTATTTTGCTTTCCTGTTGTTGTGATAAACACTAGGACCAAAAGCAACTTTGGGAAGAAAGGTTTTATTTCATTTTATGAGTTACAGTTCTTTGTTGAGGGAAGTCAAGGCAGGAACTCAAGAAAGGACCTTAAAATAGACAGAGAGGACACTGTTTTCTGGCTCTTGCTCTCTCCTTGGCTCATGTTCAGCTTCCTTTCTTAGACAGCCCAGGCCTTCCAGCCTAGGGATGGTGCTGCTCACATTGGGCTGGGCTCTCCTACATTAATTAGTAATCAGAAGAAAATCTTATGAAGATGCTCTTGGGCCAATCTGATGGCGACAATTCTTCAACTCAAGTTCTGTTTTCCCAACTGTGTCATCTTTACAGACATGATTAACCATTTTATGTAGATATCCTGTCCATTTGGTGGTGATGATTTTTTCTGTTAGAGTCCTTTTCTCTAGATACTTTCATCTTCCTGCTTCTAGATTGTTCATTTTTCAGGTCTGCAATACAGAATCACTAATGGATAGTGCATTTCTTCTGTTTTAGATTCCCTGTTTAGGTTTTGAGTTCTTTCAAGTCTGTAATACATTTATGCTCACTCAAATGATAATTTAGATGGCTATAAAATCAAAGTACTTCATTTGAATAGCTTTTACATTGCCTCTTCAATTCTCACCCACAAATGACAGCTTAGCTGGCTATAAAATTTAAGTACTCTCTTGAAGCCTTTTGCATTGCATATTCAATTCATGAAACACAAATGATAGTTTAGCTGGCTATAAAATCTAAGTAAGCCATTCACTCCCTTTTTTTTTTTTTTTTTTTGGTTTATCTATAAAAGAAGAAAAATATTTCCAGGGTAAAGTTTTTTTCTTTCAATTATTCAATTGAATTTTTAATTTGTATTTTTCCTTCATTTTAAGTTATTTCTTGAACTTCATTTTCCTAAAAATGTCAGAATCTTATTCTTATTTCTTCAGTGCAAAATTTTGTAATTTATGAATAAATTAAAATGTACTTCTTTTTCTCTATTTTGTTTTTCTTTTTATACTGGAAGAATTTGTCAGATGTTAGTTGGTCATCTGTTGATTGCTAAAAAGGTGTTTGAAGTTTTCTTTCTGTGTGTGTATGAGAGAGAGGGAGAGAGAGAGAAAATGGGACAGGGTGAGAGCTACTGAGATTGATCAATTAGTTGGCTTTACTGTAATGATAACAAACAAACATATATATCTGACTATTTTTGCTGTAGATAGCAATGGCCTCATCTCCAGTCTGGAAGGATAATGACTCATTTCCAGCTTGAGACTGAGGTAGACAGCGAGGACAGTAGATACTAATTTCTTTATATCTAATGTGCTAATATTGTTTCAGTGCCAGAGTCTCTCTAGCCTCATGAGTTTGAAGAACAAACCTTTGGTTCCCTAGGAAATGAGTGAGTCACCTGGCTGTGTGGGTTGGGGAGGGAACAGCATTTCTGCATAGCAGCTTACAGTAAATTTCCCTGATTTCAGTTTTCAACCTCATATTCCCTACCTTTAGCCTTTCAATGCATTGAGACCCGAGCCTGCCTGGAATTCTGTGCTTGTGGGGGGAGGTGTGGGAGGAAGGAATTAACTTATTTAAAATGTAGTTATCTCCATCTTCAGGGTGTAGGAATGGTAGACTCCTCTGCCCTGCTGTGAACATTACCAATCCTCTACCCATTGTCTCTCTTCTTAAAGGCTGTGGAAAAAATTTTATTTACTGTGATTCCTTTCTCATTGGTTGAAAAATATAAAAATCTTTACCAGCATTTAAGTAGGCTTTTCAGAGGGAGAAATGATAAATGTGTTATCGGTTAGTTATGCCTAGCTAATGGTTAAATATAAACATAAAGACATGTTTCTGTTTTTGTTCTTTTTAAAAATTGAACACATACATGATTGGCCTAAGTCCATATTAGGACCTGAATGTGTTGCCTTTGGCTCACAAAATAAGTCACATCTTTTTTTCTCTAAATTGTACACATTCTATGCTTTTTTTTTTCTACAACAATAGGCCTTCTTTGTTCCTTTCTCTATAATCTAATATTCAAATATTTGTAAAAGTAAGGAATTGCACATAAGTGTAGCAAAGTTAACAAAAATGGAACAACTCTTAGGAGAGGAAGGCCCACCCACGAACAGACTGATATATTTCCCCATCAATTAGGAAAGTCCAGCTTTGAACTTTAAGGGACAATTTAATTCACCATTACATTCTTCCTGTCTAAAACCAGTCCAGTGCCTAGACAGAGCAGGCACCCAGACAGTGGACTGAGTAGCAAAGACTCGCACCAGATAATTTTACAGTCTGTAGAATGTTCGAGTGCCTCCGTGCTTTAGTGACTTAGTGAAAGAAGTAAACACCGACAACCTTGTGAACCACAAATCCCAAGGTGTTCACAGACGGATTTGCTGAATTTGTGAACCTTTTAAGAACCATGTGTGTGAGAAATCTCCTGTGTGCTCAATACATGTGACTTTTTCTAGGAAAGAGTTTTCATGCCATCAAAAGCTTAAGGGTCACTGATGTAAGTGAGCGTGGACTGTCAGTGGGTGGCCGAGTGTGATTCTGAGGAGGGAGGTGCTGCCTGGGCATGGGATGGAGGGCGTGCCTGCTGTCTTCAGTAGTCCTGTGCTTTGGAATGCCCAGCTTGGCTTCCCTGAGTTTTGTTGTCATCATCCTTTGCAGGTGACTGCACAACTTTGGGTACAGGATTTAACTACTGGGGAGCAGATTCTGAGCTCAGTGGATGAACCTGGAGTCCATCAAAAGAGACTCACACGTTCATGATTAACTGGACCGACGGAGCATCTTGTTCATAAACATGACCATACTTCAGTCATATTTACTTGTAAATTGTAAGTGATTATCCAATAGTTTTTTTTTTTCTTTTAAAAAACAGGCTCTTGAAAACATTGCTCTAATGAAAAATAAATCTCAAAGCAGCTGTGGTATGGTGTGTAATGAGTAATTTATAATTAAGAGTTGCAATTATTTCCAATTAGGCAATTGGAATGCCAGAGTAGGAACATCAGTGAAGTCAAGCCAGGCCAAGGAGGATCAGGCTGAAGACTAGAGTCAGCTGTGGGAGACAGGCAGGGGTTGGCTTAAGGATGATTCACCTGAAGCTTCCGCCACAGGGTGGCACCTCCAGTGACTGACCCTCACTTGTGGTTGGATTGTGGAGGGAAGCCCTAACTTCTCATGCTTGAAGATCAAGAAAGCCAGCCTACAAGAAGCAGTTTCTGGAAGACTTCTGAGAGCAAGCAGAGACCCCGAAGAGCAGACTGTCCATGTGAGGGACAGTCAGGGGCCAGTCCCTTCTCCCAGAGCTCACAGGGTTTCTGGTCTCCAGCCCTTCCAGTTCCTACAGTTTTGTGTTACTTCGTTCACTTCTTCTTTGGACTCCGCTGGAAACCTTTACCTGTTTTTCCCAGTTAGCATGACTAGGGTTCTATATTCTTCACAAATGAACTCAACCTAGCCCTTGGGACAGTTTCTCATGCCTGTAATGTGTGGTACGTGGGGGTTGGTTCTCCTGGTAATATTATCTCCTGCTGAGCCTTGTGCCTGCAATTGAGTAACAGTGCTGTTTGGATCAGTGTGGGAGCAGAAGGCCCACTGTGTGCCTGGCAGACCTACTGGCTGAAGGTATATAACACATGGCAGACCTATGGTAGAGGGCGGTTGGAAAGGTCCCTAACAATCAGTTCACAGCAGTGGACTTCGACACTTGTTTGCCCAGCAATGCGGGCTGATGTGAATCCACTGCAGGACTGTGAGTGAAGAAAAGACCTGGCCAGAGCTCCCCTTTGGGAGACGCATGAGGCCTTCTGTTGGTGGGTAGGGGAAGCCTGAGGACAGGAAGACGTCCTGGTGACCACTCCTGCGGTTTAGGGCAGAGCGGTGATGACCAGGGAAGCAGGCTAACCATGGCCAGTAGACTGGTTGTCAGCAGAGGGGAGCAGCTGCCTACCAGGGTGGTACAGTAAAGGAGTAAAGGGGAGGAGGGGCCAGGTCAGCATTGTCGGAGTTAGCAGCTTTTGAAATTAGATAGATGATTAGCAGAAGACTAGAAGAAGAAGAAAGAATAATGTTTGAAAACGGAGAGACAGAGAGAGACACACAGGGTGTACTTGCTTGAGGTAAGCCATGGTCTTCGGGGGGAATATCTATTTGGGAGTGTCCAGCATTAGGGGTGTCAGAGTGGAGTGGGGCAAGGCTGGAAAGCTCTGGGTACAGGGCCCTGCTCCACACAGCTTGACTTACTCTCACTCTTCACCTACAGGAACAGGGTGAGGCTGTGTACACAGCAGGGCTCCTGTCATTGTGAGTGGAAAGCTCTGTGCTGGAGCTGGCCTCTGACCCTAGCATAGAGCAGATCTAACCCCACAGGCAACACTGGCTGATCTATCTCACCCTTTGCCAGTTTCTTCATCAGTAAAATCGAGTAGTTAGTAACAGGACCAGCTTTGTTGGTCCATGAGGCAAACAATGAGACTTTCGGTGCTAGCACAGGTGTCTCCTAAGACATGATGCACAACTGCCTTCAAGCCTTTCACCACCCAGAGGGAAGACAGGTAGGTACAAACCAGGGCCACCGAATGTGGCAGGAGCTAGGGAGGATGGGGCAGGGGCTTAGGGACTGGGGAGACAGTCATGTGCATTGCGGGGCAGGAGAAGCTTTGGCAGATGGATTCTGAGGTTGAGTAGGAGCATGTGTGGGCTTCTCAGCCCTGGATGTACAGGGAAGCCTCCAGGAAGTCCTGGTTTACACCAACCAATCAAATTAGGCTCTCTGCAGGAAGGGAGCGTGGGAGCATGGGCCCAGTAGAAGAAAAGGGAAAGAGAAGTTGAAAACTGGAGGGCGGGGCTGGAGAGATGGCGCAGTGGTTAAGAGCACTGTCTGCTCTTCCAAAGGCCATGAGTTCAATTCCCAGCAATCGCATGGTGCCTCACAACCATCTGTAATGTGAACTGATTCCATCTTCTGGCAGATGTGAATGCAGATAAAACACTCATATACATAAAATAAATAAATCTTAAAAAAAAAACACAGGAGGGTATGTGTTGCTGTATGCACAAAATGTCAGTGTTTCCAGGAACAGGTATGCTGAGTCTCCCATGAGAGGTTTTTATTGCCAAGAGGTTTTTATTGCCGTGGGCCCAGCTTAAGTTTCTAAGAAATGTTAGCTCATAGGACTGGGCTGGGGGGCAGTGAGGAAGAAACAGTGGACATGGGGCAGTGAAACACACTCAGGCTCTAGGACATCCCTAGGACTGTGGGATGCATTTAAGGGTTTTCGTTAGGGAGAGGCGATGTGTTCCAGAGTGACCCATCTCTCACTTGCACCTGGCCGGTGGCAGGTAGAGAGACTGCTGCTGCAGGGAGGGTCCACGTGAGATGTGACATAGCTCAGGCAAGGGTCAGTGGCACATGAAAGAGACACGCCAGGGCTGGCCATCAGCTCTTCTCTTACATGCTATGTCTGTGACAGGCCTTTCCAGGGGACCAGCTATAAGAGCAAATTCTTGGACTTGGTAGTATCTCTCCTGCTTCCTTGGTGTTTCCACCAAGTGGAAGTTCAGCATCACTTAAGTGACTCAAGCACAGGAAAGAAGCCTCCGGAACCTTTCTTAAATCAAGGCACTGTTTGGGCTTCCTGCTCCCCTAGATGCAAAAGTAGCAGAACAGAAGTGTCTGATCCTCTGAGAGAAAGTTTTCTTTTAGTTGATATCAAACATAAATGCTGGGCCCTGAAGGGAATGTTCAGAACGTTCTGGTTCTGGCTTTAATGAGTGAATGGTGGATGTGGGCCACCTCGCAGCATCTGTGGACTATGGGCTCTTGAGCATTTTCCCTGTGACTGACCCTTTGTTTCTCAAAAGGTACCCACTCCTTGGGGGGGGGGGCTCTGTAGTGGAGGCTTTTTAGAGTCTGGATCAGTTACCAACTGATATTAATATGGGAATTCCATACAGAGGCCTCTGATGTTGCTGAGCAGCTCTACCATCCTTCCTGGTCCTGGGACTCAGGCTGCATCCTACTCTCTGCTTCTGAGCTTGTATCACACTGCCTCCTATATGTTCCCAACCTCTCCTCCCGTTTGGAGGCTGAGAAGCTCCACCTCATTTTTTTTTTTTTCTCTCTCTCTGTGTCATTTTATCAGCTAGATTTGAGGCTGGTGGGAGGTTTTGGTCCCAAGTTCCAAGGTGTAACTGTTTTATTTTCTATTTGTCCTTATCCTACCACATACTAGCATTCTTGGGTTTGCCTCTCTGCCTATCCCTTTCCTTCAAGGCTTCAGGTTTCAGGAAGCACCAAGGTCTTGGGAAGGTTCTGTCCACTGATCCCACCATCAATTCTAGTCCCTCAGGCCTGCTGCCTGCAGTTTCTTCGCTACACTTGAAGCTTTTAAACCAAACATGCCACCCACTTTACAAGAGTGGTTGCTGAGCATGGACCACACAGGCATCTCTGAAGAGAAACACAGTGTCTGTCCTGAGCAGCCAGCTGGTCTAGTTTCCTTAGTCACAGGATCCTTATGTAAAAGGACAAGCCATCTTATCCAGTGTCAGATTGATCAAGAACTCCGGCCACTGGGAGGAGGGCTGAATGATGGTGGAGGCCTTCTAGGGCAGAGGAGTTTGATGCTGTGTCTGGAATGTGGACTCCCTTGAGGGCTCCCTTTGGTGAGAAACTAATCCTGATTGCATAGAAACCCTGGGTAGTCAACCCCGCAGCCAATGGGAAGTAGGACCACTGGAAAAAAAGAACCAACTTGAGCTGTTGAACTCTGAAGAACTTGAAACACTGTGCTAGGCTATTTCTGTAGCGCCGCTCACCCCCTGCTGCCAGCCTGGCTGGGTACTGCTGGTTTCACATGCCCTAGCCCCATGGCATCGCTTCTCTTTGTTACAGCGCGTGGCTTTGAAGTATAATATAACAAGTTCACCTGTCACAGGCCCGAGCAGTTCCTCAGCTGTCGCCCCCAGCTCTGCTGCTCCTGCAAAGAGGCACATTAGAGTCCAACCCGAAAGAAAATGGACGTGGAGCTGAGTGAAGACAGCAGGTGCTTTTTACGGCGTTCAATGGGTTGCCAGGAAGGCACAGAGCTGACAAAACACCTCCAGGGCAATGGCTTCTCTGGACAGACTGTTTTGAATGGGATTCAATTCCGTTTGAATGATGCTATTTTGAATATATATATTTTTTCACATTCAGTACCCCCTGTCTTCCTTTTTGTTTTCTATAGGGGGGATAAAAAAACGTAAATGTGAATTAAAATTGCCTGGGAAAGTCTAGGAATAAATATTAAAACATTTGGCTGCTGGTTAAATGGAATTTATGTCTGCAGTTTCTCTCTGGTGAAACATTGCCCCAGACTCCATAAAAGCTCCTTTCTGGTGTGTCCTCACTCTTCTTTAGCAACCCCTCTGCTGTCTGCCTGATCTACTTCTTTATCTGGTGGTCCTGGGAACAAAGTATGTCTACAAAGTAGAGTGGTGAACTCTAGCACCAGCTGGGGCACAGCAGGTGATCCAGGCTCTGGGGGCTGGGCTGAGCAATGGTGGACATGCCTGTGGGAAGAGCGTGCAGACCTCGGAGGTTTCCAGAGAAGCCAGCTCCAGATGTGAAGGTGAAAGTTATTGATTCTTCAACGTACACAACTAAAACCCAACCCCATTGTGGGGTGGGATAAGGCCCAGCGAACCCTGCTGTGCGCTGGCTGATGGGAGCTTCTGATGTGGATACCCTAGGCCTTGAGGACCAGGAGTTGTTGGTAGAAGGAGGTCTCCTCAGACTTGAGGCCTGGTAGCAAGCAGCCTCCCTCAGGACTGTTTCAGTGGGAAGTAATGCCCTTGTCACAAGGCAGGAAAAGGCTTATCCAGAGAGATGGAGGTCTGCGCACCATCCATGCTCTGAACTTTGGGGCGGGGTCACCAGAGTAAGCTGTGTGAGCCCTGTTGGTCTTATTTCCTCTGCGCCCTCTTCCTCTCCCTTCCCTTCCCCCTTCCAGCCATGTAGCCCATGCTGGCCTCACACTCATATGGCCTCACATGTTCGCTTTGTCTCAGCTTTCTGAGTGCTGAGGTTACAGGTGGGTGTCACTGTGCTCAGGTCTGTTTTTTTTTTTTTTATTTTATTTTTACATCAATATTTTAGGTTACTGCGAGAAGTAAAGGGTATCATCACGGTGTCTTCACGTATGTGCCATTATGGTGTGTTCTCGTTCCCGGCAGTGTCCCACGGGTCTCTTCCCCCACCTTCAGTCCGTTCCCTTCCTTCTTCCAATTAGTCTCAACTTCTGATCTCCTGGAGGTGGGTGCTCCACCTCCCTCAAGATCTCTCCCTCCCTCTCATGGTCCGCTTGCTAAAATGAAACATACATGTGTATTCTTTAGAACCAGGGAAATTACATCTGACCCACCCACCAGGTTTCTGGAGAGACAAAAGGTTGGTGCAGGTAACCTTGATGCGATGGAAAAGTCAGAGCCTGCTGCGGGGGTGCGGATGGCAGCTGGACTCCCCCGCCTCCCCGTCCGTCCCCGTTCTCTCATCGTGTACTCTGAGAAACCCAGTTTCTTTCTCTTTTTCTTGTTCTTTTGGTCTTTCCGAGTCAGGGTTTCTCTGTGTAGCCTAGGCTGGCCTCAAACTCACGGAGGTCCACCTGCCACTGCCTCCCTGAGTGCTGGGATTACGGGTGAGCGTCTCCATGCTGAGGTGACACCCAGTTTCTTTAAACAGAATATCTAAGCAGAGACATTCTCTCGAGGAGTGTTTCCAAGCCAGGCTCTAAGGAGCTCTACAGTCTAGGATGAGGGAAAGAGCGAGAGAGTTCAAACTCAGGTTGGAAAACTTTGCATTAAACAGGCCCTTCCTTGCAGGGCACTCTTCTTAGCCTGGTTGCTTGCTTTAAGAATGCTCGTGTCGCTATGAAGAGTAGAGTCTTACTGAAACATCACTCTTTCCCAACAAGCCCACATTGAGCTGGGTCAACATTGAGCTTTTGTTCTTTGCAGAGCTGTGAATATTGCTGCCAGGTGCCAGTGCTGGGACAATAGGGAGCCACTCAGTGGAGCTAGGCCTCTGCTCAACCCTGACCTCATGACTTTGACAGTCTAGTGAGTCAGGGCTGGCAGTACTGATGAAGAAAGCTCACACTCAGCACAGAACCAGACGGGAGAAAGCCAGGAAGGACGACTGTGCCCTGGCAGTTTGGCATCCACGAGGTAGGGAGGGAGGGTCCAGGGGTACTGTCAAGGGTACAGTGGCATGAGATGGGTCAGAGAGGAGAGAGTGCTTCTCAGAAGTGGGGTGAGGCTCTTGTGAACAGAGGCTATACACAGTGAGGGCTGGGCCAGGTGGAGAGATGGGAGGGGCTGGCGAGGTGTGGGGAGGGGCTGGGGCATGTGGGAGGGGTGGAGATGCGGCCTGGCTGGTTATTCATTCAGGGACTGAAGATATCTCCCAGAATCTCTTTTTGGAAGGAGGGGACAGGCCAAGTCCAAGTGTTTTGCTAATTTTGTTTGTTTCATTGACATGTACTCTTGCTATGCAGCTCAGGGCAGCTTCAAAGTTTGTGAACCTCCTACCCCTAGTCCTCTGTGCTGGGATGATAGTATCATGAGCAGCAAGAGGAACTAAAAGAGATCGCGGGATGGGGAGCGGGGGCGAAGTTTCCTTAATTTACAGATCGGTGTGACGTAGCCAGAGGTCATGAAGATATTTGGGTGTGGGAAGACTCTCCCCCTCCATTATAATATTCTGGAAGTCAGTGCTGGGGGTCTTGAGTTTCCTGTTGTGCTTGCCTGCGCTTTCCGTGCAGATGCAATGCATTCTGGGAAGGGTGTTAGTGCTGGCTGCTACACTAACGCAGGGAGCCGATCACAGTCTAGAGAGGTACAATTCCTGAGTTCTGCATACCCAGCCAGGGATCATCAAATGCCTTCCATGTGTTCAAACTTCATTCATAAATATTTATCAGAGATCTTGCCAGGTCCAGGAGACAGGGGGTGAACAAGATAGAGGAGGCTCGCTACAAGGTAAGGGGCGGGCAGGAACACAGCCTGACATGCGTGAGAAATTTGAGTTCTCACCTTATGCTCAGGCATTAGGGAAGAGCGCTCTTGGGGAGGAGGAATTAGTTTAGCAGGGAGAAGTGAGTGAGGGTGGTGAAGATGGTTCCGGAGAGGAGCTGCCTGGCAACAAGCCCGGACGCCAGAGAACAGCACTCATGGTGTGACCCATCCTGCGTGGTCGTAGCCTGGGTACATGCTACCTGCACTTGACGAGGGAACCCGGAAGGTCTTCTCTTTCTCCAGCTCTGCCGGAAGAGCTTTCTGTGGTGTTTGTCTGTGCTCCTAAGCAGTTCTGGTCAGGATCACCCAGTACAATTACGTTATCTTTTTCTTCTGAGCACACAGGCTCACTCGCACCAAGCCAACCTATTTTTCAGCTGTTGCCCATATGAAGGGGGAGGGGGCTACATGCCAGCGATTGCAGGAGGCGATGCGAGTGAACTGTCAGAGAACACTTAGAGCTGAGCGAGTTTTGCATGGTGCCCTGAGCCCGGCCCCCGATCCCTTGAATAGAACGGCAGTGGCAGGGGACAGCCTTCTCCATTTAACGGAAAGGATGGAGGTAGCGGTGTCCTATCGGGTGCAGTGACCTTTCACGGCAGGCAGACTATGTGCCAACATTGAAACAATTATCTCGAGAGCCCGTGGGCACCGACTTCCTGTTGATAACATGTGGCGCTAATTACCTTGAAGAATTGACGGCAGATGCCGGTGCCTGGAATTAATTGGCCCTCAGGAAGGCCACGGTTGGCTCTGGACCAGGAGTGAAGGCACCAGCCTCCACCAGCAGCACCAAGCCCCCGGGCAGTTCCACTGTCTTGCGTCCTCCTCCCAACACCGTGGAAGCTGCTGTGCCAGAGCTGTACCGCATTCTCTTGGCCTTTTCAGTGAACCCAAAACTGGTTTGGTCGACCACTCACCCCTCTCTCTGCTTATAGCCTCCTACGCCTGCAGGGGAGGGATGAGTGGGCCAGTTAATAAAATATAGTCTGCGAGGAAAAGGTCAGCGCAGAAAGGCCTCTACAATCAATTCCCTCAGACCGAGAGGGCATTAACCGTCTGCTTCCTCGCTCCTTTTGGTATTGTCCAGGCTGAGCGTTGGGGTCCAGAAATTCATCAGCACTGTGGATTGTCGATGCCTGGGATTGCAATGAAGGAGGTCTGCTGTGTTGTCTCTTCGCCCTCCTGGACCACTAGGTCCTGGGGAGGGAGCTGGTGAAGCTCGGAAATGCTCTGTGGTCACACTGCTGTGAGCTCCAGTCCGTGCACTTTTCTTCTTCACGACAGTTTATTACAGAGTATGAATGCCCACGACATTACGAGTCAACCTTCTTGGCGGTTGTGCTTCAGGCCCTGTGCCAAACATTTTACACAACACCGTCTTGTTGTAAACCCCCCCCCCCCGAGTTTATCGTGCCCTTTGTCAGACAGCGAAGCTGAAACACAGTGAGGTTAACTACTGAGCAGGCTACCCACCTAGAACACGGAGAGCTGGGATTTGAACTCACAGGGCTTGACCCCAGAACCTTGCTTAGTCCCTCTGTCCTGCAGATCATAAGGACACAGGACAGAGGCCACCTCTGCTTTGCTGCCCCCTGTGCACAGTCCCCAACACAAGGTGAGCGCCAAGGGGATGGTCTTGAAGAGTTTGAGGGAATGAATGAAACTAAACTCCACATCTTGTGTGGTTGTGAGAACGGAAGTACCTGGACCAGCCCCCCCCCCCCACACCCCCTCTTGTGTGCTGGGCAGTCTGGAGGCATGGTGGGCGTTCGGGGCTGAGGGGTGCTGCTGAGGCTGTGGCCCCAGCTATTGCTGCTGTCGACATTGAAGATAATAAAAAGGAGTGAAAGAAAAGGTAAAATCTGTTTGAAGGCCGTGGTGAATATTCTTCAAGTATTTGTGTATGTGTGTGTATGTATGCGCGTGTGTGTGTGCTCGTGTGTAATCCAGTTTCTCAGAGAGGAAGGCCCTGTAAACGGTCCTTTGCAATATCTCCACCCTTTTCTATTTTGACACAGTGTAGAGATTTTTTCCACGTCAATGAATATGGTGCTTCATCACTCTTTTTAATGGCTGTATAGAACTCTATTGTATGGCTGTGCCATGATTAATTTAACCTGTCCCTTATAATTCACATTTTTCCGAATTCATTCAGCAGCATAATTATCCATTTAATCACCTGTCTCTCCCTCTGGGCTGTGTGCTCACTGAACACAGGGACCGATCTAAAGCCCACAGGCAAACAATAGGCACCCAATAAATGTTTACATGGATAGATGGATAAACGAGTGAGAGGGGGACGAAGAGGTTTTGCTTTGTCAATGCTGTGGGTTGTTCCTGGCTCTACCTGTGTTTTGAATGACAGTCCATTAACCCGGGGCTGGCGAGGGCATTGTAGTGATTACACAGCAACAGTCGCTGTGCTCTGACTGAACTGACTTTAAATCCCGCTGCTACAAAGACGAATTAATTCGCCAACTTCCTGAAGGAAAGTCCTCGCTTTCTAGAGCCCGTGGGCTGTTTCCCATGCGGTTGCAGCCGCTCATCTGCTCATTTCTTCCAAGGCGACAGAGGCTGCCAGTGAGAGGCCTTTCATAGTTAAGAAATTGGGGTAGGCTTTTTGTGGGGGCATCTGTGGGAGAGTAACAGGGATAATGACCCCTTCTTCTATCTTTCAGCTTTCTAGGCAGGATGCCTTAGTCCTTCAGCAACTGTGAAGAATATGACCCAAAGAAAAGATGCAAACAAAACTCAACTGCCCCTAAGATTATCAGCTGAAAAGAAATTAAATACAGGGCACCTGCTTGGGGGAGAGGGTGGGATATGCTAGGTTTCTGTTCCCAGCCTTCAGCGAGTCCTTGGCTGTTGTCATAGCCTCTGTGCTGGCTGCTCTTATGTCAACCTGACACACGGTAGGGTCATGCAGGAAGAAGGAATGTTACTTGAGAAAAACACTTCCACAGGATTGACCTATGTAGGTCAATCTGTAGGCCTAGGTAAGCAAGTCTGTGGGGCATTTTGTTGGTTTGATAATTGAAGGGGGAGGGCCTGCCCTTTGTGGGTGGTGCCACCCCTGGGCAGGTGGTCCTGGGTTCTGTAAGAAGGCAGACTGAACAAGGCACGAAAATCAAGGCACTAAGCAGCAGCCCTCTGTGGTTTCTGCTTTAGCTCCTGCCTCCAGGTTCCTGCCCTGCATAAGTTCCTGCCCTGACTTCCTTCAGTGAAGGAATATGACCGGAGAATAAGCCAACTGAAGTAAACACTCTCCTCCCAGAGTTGCTCTTGGTCATGGTGTTTGATCACGGCATTAGAACCCCTAATGAAGACTGTCTCCTAGTACTTTGTACCTCAAATAAATTCAAAACCTCTATATCTGGGAGAAATGTAATTGAAGCCTCGCTTTCCTCATCAACAAAATGGAGCAATAGCTACGTCCTCTGAGAACTGGCATGGGTTAATAAATTGATGTCTTTGCATTGTGGTGTTACCTATGTGCTGAAAATGAGTGAGCCATGAACGGGGGGAACAGTGGCATCTGCTGTGCCTAGAATGTACCAAATTCACGATCTAATCCCTAACAGGGTAGTGTTAGGAAGTAGGGCTTTTACGGAGGTAAAAGGCAGAGTCCTCCTGAGAGAGGACTAGTGTTTATTCACCCCTACTATGAAAAGACACAGAATGCGCCATTTACAGGACTGAGTTCTTACTGGACTCCAGATTTGTTTGTCTTTGATTTCTCAGCTTTCAAAACTATGGACAATAACTTCCTGTCACGAATAAACTAACGAGTGGGAAGTATTTTGCTACAGTAGCCTAGAGAGGCCAAGCTAATTCTTGACAGATTAGTGGTACCACGAACCGAAGGGAGGGAGCCTGGGGACTGGCTAGGGCTGTCTCATTGCCAGGGTTGAGGATGAAGGAGGAGGAGGGCACCGAGGAAAAGACTCCTTCAAGCTCGGCAGCTAGGAGTGGAGCTGTCAGATGGGATCAGTAAGGGCATGGTGTCAGTGTGGAGCACCTTAGGGGCAGAGAGAACTCAGTTCACACACACACACACACACACACACACACACACACACACCCCACACACACACACGGGAGGCAGAGTGCAGGAACAGAATTCTGGTCTTGGAGCTATGATCACTTTGGGCCTCTAGTTCCTCTCTGGCCTGACCCGCAGCTCATGAGCTCAGTGGAGACATGGCCAGTCTGCTGCTTCTGCTGCTGCCCCTTGCCCATGCTGTTGATGTTGCTGCAGTGTCCCTGTGGCCACTGCTGCTGCCATTAATGGTTCCTGCATTTCCGCAGCTGCAGGTCCGAGACTATGCCCTGCCACCATCGAGGCTGGGGCCTTCTTTCTCACACTGAATGTGTTTGTTACTCGTAGGCCTGTACAGCGTTGTTCTTTCCTTATCGTGTTGGGGTCTCCCTCTGTCCTCTCGATAATACATTTGTATATATTCTTTATATATTAAGGCTACTAACCCCTTGGCTTATACTTGTACACAGTTTTTATGGTTTTAGCTCCCATGGACAATATTTTAATATAATCCTTATTGGTATATAGTTATTGTCTGAAGTTATGGGATTCAAGAAGATAGTTGAATATAAATTTATCATGTACTTTGACATATGCAAGCCCCTCACCATTCCTCAACCCCTCTTCTTCCCATCCCATTGATTCTGCTTTTATGTCGAGACACAGGAGCTGGAAAAAGGTGAAAGGTCAAATCAATTGAGTCTTTGTTTTCTGACATCCCCCTTCCTAATTGGCAACTTTTGATTCTGTAAAAATGGGTGTTTTGAGCAGAGTCCCACAGTGTTGCCCACTATGGCCTTGAACTTTCCACCCATGCATGACTGTATCTAGAGTAAAATCCCACTTTCAACAAGAGTGAGCAAGCTTTAAGTGTGGACCTGTGGGATTTTTATGCGCCTGATGTGAGCTGGTGACAGGTGTTTCAGTCCTTCCAGTATGATCGTGTCTAAGTTTATTATGATAAGGAGTCCTTAACACCCACTACATGGTAGAAAATATATAGTATCTGCAGAGAACGTATAGTACTCAAAATTCCCCATGCATCTACTCTAAAGAGAATTTGCAATGCGTCAATTACTATAGCACTTGTATGTTTTGAGAAGTGGTATATCCATGTGTAGAGGGTGTGTTCTGTCTACAGGAAAAGCCTGGCATGATCTCAGAGTGACCCGAAGGTCCTGGAGGACAGGGATCCTCCCTGGGAGGCCGGCCCTTCCCAGGCAGAACAAGGACTTGGGCATTTTGCCTGTGTTTGCCCTTCCTCTAAACTGTTTTCAGCTGGGAATTTCGGCAGTGTGGACCTGAGGCTTCTCAGAACTCGGAATCTGGGATAAATAAGGGTGTCAGCAGGCTTTTAAAAATGTGGTTTGGACAACCTCCACAGGCTCATAGATTTGAAAGCTTGGTCACCAGCGAGAGGCACTATTTGAAAGGAGAAAGTGTGTCACTGGGGGTGGATGGGCTTTGGGGTTTCAGAAAGCTCAGTCTCTCTCTTCCTGTTGCCTGCTGATCTGATGTAGGCCTCTTAGCTAGCCCTCCAGCACCATGTCTGTCTGCATGTTGCCATGCTTCCTGCCATGATGAGAATGGACTGAACTCTGAAGCTGTAAGCCACCCTCCAATTAAATGCTTCTTAAAAATTAGAGTTGCCACGGTCATGGTGGCTTTTTATGTAATAGAACATCGATTAGCACAGTCTCCAACCATCCCATTGCAGCCTTGATGGATGGTTGTAACGATGTCCTTCTTAGCCACTTTCTTCCTCAAGGAACTGCCTTTCCCCTCAGCATAGTCAGCATGTGGCTTTCCTGAATTCCTTTGTCACTCCTCTCTGGAGACTTGAACGATGCCTTCTAACACACAGAAAGTGCCTGGCATGGGATGTGTTCAATTTTTCTTCTCCCCTTTCCTCTGTGCGACTGCAGACCCCAAACTCACTTGCCAGTATAGCATGGAAATCACAGCAAATATGGTCTGGCTTAGGAATGGGTCCACTCAATGAAGGGGATGGACCTGTTTAAGTTATTGAAATACCTTAGTCCATAAGCTCCCATGAATGTTGTTTTGAACTAATAGTCTTATGTGCTTTGGCTCCCAGAGTGTTCCATTTTGTGGGATGGTTAAGGTCTCTGTCTAAGTCTCTTGCTGTCACATACATTAAGAATGCAGGTCTTTGAAATTTTCTTTTGTTTTAAATTTGCAATGGAGTATTAGATTGTTTGGTTCTTTTTTTTTTTTAAGCCCTTTATCAAAATGTTAAGCTTGGTTAATTTGCATAAAACATTTCCTTTGCAATTTACTCTCTATTACTTTTGAAACACAAATTGCCCCTGCTGCCTCTGGGTGGTTGTGATGGCACAAAACTATCAGAGCCTTCCATTCTAGGGATGAACAAGTCTCAGGTTTGAAGCTCGGGGAAATAAACTGGAACTCTTTCTTTGCCCTGAACTCTCTCTGTGTGTTGATCTGAAGGAGAAGAAAGAGAAGCAGAGGTTTAAGGAGAGGGTCCAAAGGTTGGAGTAGACAGTGTAGAAGCCTGGAGTTGGGAGATGACGATGCTCAGAGAATGGATGAGGAGGGAGAATCTTGGGGGGTGTGTGGAAAGAAACTCATGATGGCAAACCTAGTGGGTATTCCTCAGGCATATTCCTCTGCTCAAGCAGCACCCCCCCCCCATTCCTCAGCTGCACAGCCTTTACTGCCTCCCAATTAGCCCACTCTACATTCAAACACGGAGTCAGAGTAGCTGGAGCACATCAACACCAACAGAAATAGACAAGCTCTATCACATTCAGCAAGCTGCTGAGGACGCCTTGAAGACATTCCCAGGGTTTAGTGACAGGGGCCCTGATGGTGTTGCCTTTGCAGAGTGACCCCCCATCCGGGACCCAGGCATCCAGGCTCTGTGATGTTCAGGCTCACAGAGGGGGCTTCTGCACTTAATGGCAATCCCCCTTTAAGGCAAAGCTGCTCAGCCTGAGAAACACCGACATTCACAAATAGCAGATGGGCAGGCTGTAATTAGGCAGCTGCTGTCTCTTGCACTCTACTTTTCTTAGAAAGGAGAGAATCACAGAAAAGATGGAGGGTTTCCTTGTTGGGGAGGGGTCTTCCCCTTGCACATCACAAGTTCCTTCCTGGCTCACCCTAGGCTTTTCTGTGGAACTAATGTTAGTAGGTACAAACAAATGTATTAGGCAAAAGGTGGGATTTGTATGCAAGGAGAGGGGATTATATTTAGACTCATGCAATTAAAGAGCCATTTATGTCTGAGCATCCTTAAACAGACAAATGTAAAACTCATGAATACCAAATTCTATCTGGGTAACTGGCTGAAATCTCACACGCTCACACAGGCACTCTGAGCCTGTCTTTGTCTGTTCATTCGGGGGCTCCAGTCTACTGAGTCAACCTCCCAGCTTAGGGCTGCAGTCATGAGTTCTGCAACTGCATGCTCACATGAGGGACAGGTGGCTGGTGGGGTGGCATGCCAGCCTGGGCACACCAAGAAGGCAGTTGAGGAAACAGAATAGGAATCTCTTCTGGGGTTTTGGTGAGAAGATCCCCATGTAGTCTGCTTTGGACCAGAGTTGCCTTCGAGCTTGGTGGTCTGCTGTCTCTACTCTTGCAGTCTCCATCTTGGGATAGAGCCAGTGTGACCAAAGGTTGCTACCAACACAGTGCTGACACCACGGTCACTTTGGGGTGGTTTTTTTCTTAGGACCTAAGTAGGAGGGATGTTGAAAAAAAAAGTTTATTTTCTAACTCAATGATTTTTCTCCTATTGAAAAGTGCTTTGAGGCTGGGCAGACAGGTAAGTGACATGGAGATACCTTAGCTGGTGAAGTGCCTGATGCATGGACAACAGGACCCATGTGAAAAGCTGGGTGGGTGGCGAGCTTGTAATCCCAGCTTGTGGCGGTGGTAACAGATGGATTCCTGGAGCTTGCTGGCCATACAGCCTGACGTAACTGGTGAGTCCAAGGTCCTGTTGAGAAACTCCGTATCAAACCCAGGTAGAGGTGGATGGCCCCTACACCTGAAGTTGACCACTCAGCTCCATGCAAATGTGTACACACACAACGCGCGCGCACACACACACACACACACACACACACACACAACCCAATGTGTTTTCCACCTAAAAATTCTTCCAAAAGAAGAAGAAGAAGAAGAAGAAGAAGAAGAAGAAGAAGAAGAAGAAGTCTGCAAATTCCCAATTTCTCAGAAGCACAGCCATCCTTGAAGCTGGACAAAATCTTTCTCTCATTGATTTATCGATAGTAACAAAAAGGCTAACTTGTGATGGTTACTGACAACCGTCTACTTGATGAGATCTAGAATCATCCAGGGGAGGTGGGCCTCTGGGCATGCCTGCTCAGGACTGTCTTGAATAGGTTAATTTAAGTTGGAAGGCCTGCCCCCTGTGGGTGGCACTATTCCCTGAGCTGCATACAAGGGAGAAAATGAGCTGAATGTAAACATTCTTCCTGACTCTGAACACAATGGGTCTACCTGCTCCAGCTTCCTGCTGCCCTGCCTTCCCTGCCACAACGGACTATGCCTGAAACTGACAGTCAAAACAAGCCCCTCTCTCCTTTCTGAGTCGATTTTTGTCTGGGACTTTGTCACAGCTACGAGTTGGCACAGACACACCTTTGGCAGTAAGAATCAATGGGAGTTTACCTACGCATTCTGCCTTCATTATTCTGCGTTTCAGCAGGATGTCCTCTTGCTCCAGGCAGTTCTGTCCTGTCTTGCCCAGAGCTTTACCTTGAGATGGGCTTCTGAAGGAGAGAAAGAATATCCAGAAGGGTGTATCAAATCCAAATTTACCCTCACTGATTGATGGACTAGCATTTGGGTGCTGGTGACCCACAAAGATCGACACACACAGTATTCACCAGCTCAGCTCTGGGAGAGCCCTTCTTTGCTGCCAGCTGCCTCCTTGGCTTCTGGGCTTGTCATTTCAAGGCTCTCTTCTCAGATCCCTTTTGCTTTGGTCCTCACAGTGAGGACATTTGTTCCTGGACTTAGAGCATTCTCAGATAATACTTGGGATCTTACCTCAACTTAGCTTTGACATCTACAAATTTGTTTCAACCATGTTCTCAGGTTACAGGAATTTGGATGAGAGTATAGTCTGGAATATATACCCTAGGGCAGAATCAAGGAGGCCTTATGGATCTCTGGATGAAGGTCTTACAGAAATCCTGCTGGAGCATGAAAAGAGCTTAGTCCAGGGCGGCAGCATCAGAAATCTCAGAAAGCCAAAGCCGATGTCAGATTGAATGGGATGTAAGAGAGGCATCAGAGATTACCTAGAGGTTCTTCTTTGAGAAGCTTGGAGGAGGAGATGAGTGCTTTCCATGGGGTTTGGTGAAGGCAGATTGTGGAGCATGGTTTTCCTTTAGCTGATCAGCTGTTTATTCTGTCTTAGAGCTCTGTTGTGGACAGGGTTGGCTCAGCGCATGTGTATTACAGGTCAGGCACAGACTCCTGGGAAGAGAGTTAGGACCAAAGTACAAACACTGGCATTGCTGTTGAGTGTTTCAGATGTGCAGCAACCCCAGAAGAACATGACCCATCCTCCAGCTGCACCCACGGCTTGTCAAGTCAGAACCTTCATTTACCCGATCCCTGGTGGTTTAAGCCCGCAATGAACTTTGAAGTGTGCTGCCTCCCACAGTGAGGATGAAGGTGCCATTTCACTTCATGTTAGCCCAGGACTCAAGAAATCGCTTTCACGGTGTTCACTTTGTGAGTTTTTTTTAAAGCCAGTTTGTTCTTGATTTCCATCATAGACCCGTTGTCGAAAGCTCTGGAAATCAGCCACTTGGCTCACCTGTGTCCCTACTTCTGAGATCCAACGAGGACCATGTTGGGCATAAGGTGGCCAGGTGTCCCTGTTTTCCTGTGGCTGAGGGGTTTCTAGGGATAGGAGTCTTTTCTTTTAAAGAGAGACAAAATTAAGAAGGGCAGTTCTAGGCTTGCAACAACAGCGAACAAAAAGCAAGGCCGTCCTCCATACTCCTGCCCTCAGGCATGCTGCCCTCCCTAAGTACCGGACGTTTGCTCCAGAGGGAGTGATTTCTTACATTTGCTGAGTAGGCTCACACCCCACTGCCCCCCAAGTCTTCAGTCCGATTAGGGTTCACCTTGTCTGTGAATCTTTCTAGTGTTCCCAGGATCTCTGCCTTCTCCAGCATGCCATAGTGGAGTCACTTTGCCGCCTTCTTACTTTGGCGTCTTTCACTTTGTACCAGCAGTTTAAGGCTCCTCCGTGTCTTGGAGGTATTCCATAATGCATTCCTTTGCAGAATGGATTAAACATTTAGAAATTTTAATTGACACTTAACATTTATGCCTACTTATGAGGTACCGTGTTATCATTTGGCACACGTACATGGCAGGTAGCGATTAAGTGCCATTGATTAGAATCTTCTTCTCTTTCTCGTTTTTCATGTGTTGAGAACCCTCAAGTTCTCTTGCAGATGTTTTGAAATGTAGGGTTAATTGTACAGAGTATTAAAACTCTGCTTTGGCATTCCATCCCTGCCTACCCCAGCTCTTCCCTCTCCTCTCTCTCCTGACCTGTATATTTCTACTTCTATGTGACCAACACATACACATGCCAACACACACACACACACACACACACACACACACACACTGACACCCCCCCAACACACACATGCATGCACACACTTACTTTTGGTCTTTGGAGATGGCTGTGGCTAAGCACTCTCAGTTGCTTATTCTCGACTCTTTGACCAGTTATGAGTCTCCACATTTTCCATCGCCTACTGCAGCATGAAGCTTCCCCCACTGCGGCTGAGAGCTGCACAAGTCTGTGGATATAAGCGTAAATATTCAGGGTGCGGCTTGACCACGTGATCCCCTTAGCAAAACAATATCAACAGGCTTTCTCTTTGGGTCTATGACTTCCTTGGAAGCGGGTTTTGGCCATATGTAAGGTATCAGGCATGGATACCCTCTTGTGGAGCAGGCCTCAGATTCACTCAAAAAGGATTGGCTACCCCATTAACGGTCTTACCACTATTGCACGAATGGGCACATCTTGCCTAGCAGGTTGGCACTGCAGCATTCTGACTGTAGCACCGATGCTTTCTCTTCTCCAGGAGGTACAGCATCCTCTTGCACCATGAAGGCTAGGCAGAAGGGAGGGAGTTTCTAAGTCAGTTTAAGATTGATTTCTCCATGTCCCTTGGTCAAAGTCTGTGGCGTCTTGAAGAATATGGTCTTGTCATCTACTTACGATGGGCAACCAAGAGCAATGGCAACAGTCTGTATTGCTGAGGGTACCTCTGGGGCCTCCATGACCAGTAATTCACAGGGAGGTATCCCATATTTGGAACCGAATTAGTCATTTTACAAGTTCTGTCTTCTGGGAATAACTTGTTCACTGTCTTAGGGTTTGTGTTGCTTCGATGAAACACCATCACCAAAAAGCAAGTTGGAGAGAAAATGGTTTATTTGGCTTACACTTCTGCATGGTAGTCCATCATTGAAGGAAGCTAGAAAGTGAACTCAAACAGGCAGGAGCTGATGCAGAAGCCATGGAGGGGGCTGCTTACTGGCTTGTTCGCTCATGGCTTGCTCAGTCTGCTTTCTTATAGAGGTTAGGACCTCCTGCCCAGGGATGGCACCATTCATGATGGGGTCATCCCCCATCAATCACTAATTAAGGAAACACCCTAGAGGCTTCCTCCAGTCAGATCATATAGATGCATTTTCTTAACTGAGGTTTTCTCCTCTCAAATGACTTTAGCTTAAGACAAGTGGACACAAAGTGTCCAACACATACGACTGTGCAAGGTACTCACCCAACTCTCGTTCCAGCTCACATAAACGTTCATTTCAATTTCCTTTTTTTTTTTTTTAAAGACAAGGTCTTTTTAGGTACCCCTTGCTGATCTGGGTAGAACTTTTTACATAGATTAGGCTAGCCTTGAGCTTGAGGCAATCCCCCTGCTTCTGCCTGGCAAGTACTGTAATTATAGGACATCAGAAAAGAGCCTTGCAGGGAATGTTCTGGGGGAAACCTGGAGTTGGTTGTCATGACAGAAAGGCAGAGGTTCTGTTTTTGCTTGGGTGATTTACCTTGACAATGAATTCTGCTGTCTCAGAGCCTCAGTTTCTTCTTGTGTGAAGTGAGGTAGAGTTGGCTTTGGGCTCCCCTCTAGTTATTTTTAAGCTCACAAGACCCGATTTCTCTGCTGTTCTGGATTTACACTAATGAGGTCTCCCTGCTAGGAGACAAAACCCAAATTCTTTCACTTAACATTCTTTTCCTTGACTTGAAATGATTTTGGTTTGGAAGGCACAGTGACCCTTGGTGCTTAAGCGAAGGAGCCTCCCTGCTGCTTTACCCCATGGTAACATTTATCACCCAGCAGGGAGTTTCCCTCCTTTGACATCACCTTTTTGAAAATGGGAAGATCTGTGCTTAGGATGTACCCAGGCCTTTCTGTGGGCTTGGCTTGAATTTGACTGAAGTGCCCTAAGTAGAACTGAGATGTAGGGGGTGGCGTGAGGGTTGGCCCAGCCTCAGGGTTGATGACCTGTCTCCTGGGCTGGCCGAAAATGTATTTCTTTCTCAGTGTGCTCAGTCCTTGTTTTTCCAATTATTCTGTGGTCCCCGATTTGCCTAGCAGCATAATCAGAAACATCACATTCGTCATTATCTTCCAAAGTCCACAGCAGAGAACTAGCTGAGACAATTTCTTCTGAAATTGTAATGTGCCCACTTGAACAGCAGTTCTAATTTCCTGAAGCCTAGTTCCTTTTTGAAAAACTGTCTAGCTTCCCCCACCCCTTAAATTGAATTTTGTCATCAGAGAAACTGCCAATACTCATTGCCAGTGTCGTTATTTTTCTTTACATATTTTTGTCTGAGCTCTCAAGTATAAAAAGCTCTCCTTCCTTTCCATCCAAGAGTTGCGTCTGAACTGCGTGAACAGATTGTGCAATTTTGCACAGGCTTCTGGCCTTGCTGTGAAGTGGAGCACGCTGCCCATTGTCTGTCCCTTCTTGCAAATGATGGATTTTTCCCTGTGGCAAATAGACACAAGGAGAGGTCAAACAATTCTACAAAGTAAAAAGGGTCTTAAGAGGTCTCCCGCTCCAGCCCTGCCCACTGACAGAATTACATTCAAGCCATCCCGCATGGAAAAGAGAACAATGTCTCTCTGCTTTTTTTTTCTCTCTCAAGAGTGTCTTGTATAAGGTCTTAAATTTCAAGACGAGTCAGTCAACGAGTCCGGAGGACTGCGCTGTGGAACCTAGGGTTTGAAGAGCTGAGCAGATGCGGGGGGGGGGGGGGGACGCCGGTGGACAAACCAGAAAACCAGTGATGTGCACTCGGAAGATGCCAAAGATGCCGACTGAGCCACATGGCAGAGAGCAGGATACGGCTTGAAGGGGAGCAGGGGAAAACGGGCTGGGGCACATGATGCGGCATATGCATTAGATTTGCCCAGCACTACCTTAGAGCCCATCAGGTACACAGAGAAGCAGCTTGTGTTTCTCTAGTGGGGCACCACAGTGGGTTACACTCACCAGTCCGTCATTGCACGCAGACGGACATGACTAGTCTTCTACACAGACTGTGACATGCGGTGATTTCCTGTTTGTACACAAGGACATGGCGAGGGGAGGGAGCACTCCCAAGGCTTCTTGTGACCTTGTGTCTGAGGAGAAACTCAATCTTTTTCTGAGAAGATTTATTTTTAATTTTGAATGATGTGTTCATCAGTGTGTGTGTGTGTGTGTGTGTGTGTGTGTGTGTGTGTGTGTGTGTATGTGACTGTAGGTACCTGCAGAGGCCAGAGGCAATGGCTGGCCCTGGATCTGGAGTCACATGGGTAGTGAGCTGACTGACATGGATGTGGGAACAGAACTTCTGTCCTCTGCAGTACACGCTTTTAACCATGGAGCCCCGCTCCAGCCTCCAAACCTCATTCCTTATGATGACAACACTGAGGGTCTTCTCTCTCTCTCCCTCTCTCTCCCATCCTCCACCCTTCCTCACTTCCTGTCTCTCCCTCCCTCCCCTTCTTTCTTTCTCTCTCTCTTTTTCCTTCCTTCCTTCTTTTCTTCCTTCCTTCCTTTCTTCCTTCCTTCTTTTCTTTCTTCCTTCCTTCTTTTCTTTCTTCCTTCTTTCTTCCTTCCTTCCTTCCTTCCTTCCTTCCTTCCTTCCTTCCTTCCTTCCTTCCTTCCTTCCTTCC